>NW_016690365.1:1809119-1861350 GCF_001604755.1 Lepidothrix coronata
TGTCCCTTTAACACTTATGATAAGATGCTCTAGAATTTCACAAGAAAAACTTTCAACCACACAAATGATAAAGCTTTTTTCTTCATATGCCTTCCCATTTACAGAAGAGCTATTCACATTAAAAGACTAGCCCCAGGAGACTTGCTAATTAAGCCTTGGGTACAGCAAGAATGGTAAATCAAAGTGTCATTTAGACCTGAAATAGTAAAAATGTTGGGTCAGATTTGTAAATGACAAAGTTTGTGTTAGTTTTATTTCTTTCTCTGTCTAAGAAAAAGCTGTCAATAATCTTTATCTGTCATTAGGGAATCGGTGTTAACAAAGCAAGATTGCATCTTTAAATATTTCATGGCTCTTGTCAATAAAATGGAATGGGGGATAACAAAAACTTACCAGTCTCTTACCAGAAGTGCAGTCTATTTTCAGGGTTAATTCCAATTAATTATAATGAGGAAATACCTGTTTAAATTCTCTGTGCATGGGTTCTATTAAGAGACAGCCTGAAATGTAAATACCTGGCTAGGAAGGAACAAAAAGGTAGTAGAAGACTATTCCAGAGTTCATTAAGTGCAAGATTATGTGCTTTTTTATCTTCCTTCATTAATTTCTGTGAGAAACAGTTAAATAGGAAGTGAAGCAGGGTAATTCTTAGTATATAAGCTTCAGATGCAGCACACTTTAGCATGTATTAAATGTATTAAATACATTTGTGTATTTTAGCAAAATAATAACAGTAATAGTTCTTTGATTCTCTATTTTATTTCCAACTGAAAAAAATTGTCTATATTTTGGGTATGTTATCAGTCTTTCGTCACCAAAGTTTTTTCAATCCTTGTCTAAATTTGTTTTTTCCATTAAGTAGGAATTAAGTGACCACATTGAGGTTTGTAGAGAATCATTAACTAGGGCTTGGAAAGTTTTGCCCTGCCCTTTTCCGGTCTGTGAAAAAACAAAGGCAGCAAATGTGTTCCAGTAAAAATTTTGTTATGAGAGTGACTAACAATAAGTCAAATTCTTTTTTTCCTGATTTGGGCATTTTACTACATAATGAAAAGAATGTCTCTGTGCTTACATTTATGTGGGTTTATTTTATGGCATGTAGAGGCTCTCTAGGATCTTCTATATTGATTAATGAGTACTGTTACTGGCTACGGTTCACTCTTTCACTAGAACAATATTTGTGGTGGAACATAAAATTAGCTGGGAAGAATAGCAGAATTGGTGCACTGAGAAATGAGAGGGAGGATGTGCTTATGTAGGTGAGCTGTTGTGGTTTAAACTCAGTGGGCAGCTGAGCAGCACACAGACACTCACTCAGGCTCCCCACCCCCTATCTCCAGTGGGACAAGGACAGAGGAAGGGAGAAATAAAAGCAAGAAAACTTAGGGATCAAGATTAATAATAATAATTAATGTTAATAAATACTTTTAATAATATTATTTCTCTAATAAGTGAAGCATAAATGAAAGAAGAGGGGAAAAAAAAGAAAAACACAAAACACACTCCAAACTCCCATGCATAGACTGATGCTCAGTCATCTTCTGAGCAAAAGGTGTCTAGCCTTGCTAAAATCCTCTCTTTTCCCTTTCATTGCTGACCATGACATTATATGGTTTGGGTCATCTTCTCAGTTGTGTCCCCTTCTGAACTGTTGTGCACCCTGAATCACCGTCTATTGGGACAGAGAAAGAAACAGAGAAACCCTTGGTGCTGTGCAAATGCTCTTCAGTAAAAGCTAGAAAATAGTGTGTTATCAGTATTGATTAGGTTAAAAATTCTAATACATAAGAGATGCTTTGAAAAAAATGGAAAATGGACTTTGTCATAATCAGGCCCAATACAGCTGGGAAGTTATATTATAGGCACTTCAGAAACTAGCTCCTTTTCTGAAAGCCCCAGATGCTAGAATCACAGAGGAACCAGGGCTTTTTATATTTTTCTTTTTTTTTCCCTGTATATATGTTGGTGGTTATTAGAACACAATAAAAGTTAAAAAGTAATAATGACACTTATAAATACATACACTAACATCAGAAAGCAAGAAAAAAGAATCTAAGATGATACATTTCAAAAAGTCTCATAAGTAGTTTTTTTAAGTTAGCTTTCTGACATTTTGATGCATATCTCCTGATCTTCAAAATTTTGACTTTAACTTGCAGAGTTTTGCTCCCACAGAAATTGGAAGAAATCTTTCTACTAATTCAAGTTCACCCCAAACTGTCTACATTTAGATAGTGACACTAAAATAAAAGGAGGTTGTTGAGAATATTTTTCAACATGCTGTATAGCATTGCCTTCCAACACAATAGTCTGCCAACTTAAATTTAGACTTTTTTATACTACAGTGTTTTGTAATCATAAGAATTAGATGCAGCTTGCAGAAGCTGAAATGAAAACTATTTAATTTAAGTTAGAGGTTTTAGAAGCATACTGCATTTCAAGTTTGCAGAAAATCAGCAGTATGATCAGACTTACTATTGCCACTATGGTAGCACCAATCTTTAATTTAGTTTATTTACATATACTAACATACAGAGACATACAATTTCATTGCAGCAGTTTACACTGTGCAGGTAAAAATATACAAATAAATATCAGAAATCAAATTTCTTTTATATCAAATTTCATTTTTTTTTTATTTTAATTTCTAAAGTACACTATGACACAAAGAGAAATTTTAATCTGATTTAAAAAATATACTTTTCAGTATTAGTTGCACCTAAAATAATCCACCGTAGAAAGGAAAAAAAAGAGAGGAAATATAATACACAAATCACTTTTTCTCAGTGATTCAAAGGTCTTTGTCATCATAGATGCACTTATTCTATGCATATTGTTATTTACAGGCACAGGTCATATTTCAGATATATCACTGAATTAATAAAAGAAGATCTTTGTTCTGAGTAAAACAGTAGAACTTTAAACTTGGTTATTATTATTAATATTATTAGTGGTAGTGAGACAGAATCTACAGACTCTCCAGAAGCTTTTATGAAGCTTAGGGCTACATATTGCTTTTCAGAACCAGGTAATCACCACAACATAACTATGCTTTTTAAAATGCATTCACATAGGTTCTGCATGAGATTTAATAGTCTAATGGCTTATTAACTCGCAGGTCCAGCTGAAGCACATTTATGTCTTTAAACAAATAATTATAATTCTTTCCTATTTTCCTGCTAATAGGAAGATTTTTCTGTGGTGCTGTGGAAAGAAGCACTACCTAAAATACACAAAAGTAAACTCTAACCTTTAGAAAATGCACTTCATCTACTTAGTTAGCAGTGATTAAGTTCTTTACTTTTCTTGTGGATGATAGGTCATTGGGACTTTTTTTTAACAACCCTCCAATAGTCAGCACATATATAAAAGCTCATGTAATCCAGTCTTTTAGCAGTAAAAATTCCAAATTTATATTTTCATAGTTTACTCGTCCCTGATTTTGCTACAAGAAATTCACACTTCTGTTTTTAATCTATGAAAACATGGAGCATCAACATAACAGGCAGCAGACCTTTCCTGTTAAATTGGCACAACGTGTCTGCCCCTTTGATCTCCAGGTCTTGTGCTGTAGAAACCCTAGTCCTGGGTTGTTCCAGGTGTTGTTGTCAGGGTGATGGTGAAATGAGCTACCCAAAACACAGACTGTGGGTTAATGCATTTGGAGGCTATCACAAGATCTGACTTTTTTTTTTAACATGCATTTTTCCCACCATTCATGTTCTCAGGCTGGGCCTTGTTCCAGGAGATATGTCTCTGAAACTCCAGATCTATAAGTCCAGGCACGTTTTTTTTTAAGATACTGGATTAGAAAAGATTCTTGCATCTCCCAAATGGGCCCCTTCTACATGCCCAGATGCCATCAGAAAATGCTTTTTTTGTGCATACACCCTTTTCTAGCAACACATCTTAAGAGGGGAGGAGGAAGGAAATTATGTGGTGGATTGACAGTAAGGTAGCATGTGAGGATGAAAACTGCTAGAACAGATTACTATCCTGATCTAAATGAATTTATACACCAGAGAGTCAGTATGTACCAAAATGTAAAGAGGCAGTATTTGAATGTAAACTGTTCCTTTGAAATTTTCCTGCTGAAAGGAGTCTCTCAACTACCCAACCCAAAACACAAACTAATAGATTGGAAGAAGACTGGAAGGGAGAAATTTTAGTCTCCAGTGCAATTCAATGATAACTTCTTGCAACAGATTAAGCAGAATGAAAGCACGTTTTCACTGATTCTGAAAAAGAGAACATCACGGAAAGATAAGAGATCCTGTGCTTGTGCAGAGCTATATGCTATATAAGTAACGTGAACACTGCAACCATGGCAATGTCAGTGCTTACTGCTTCAAACACCTCATTTTCCAATTTTGTTTAATTAAACATAAGCAACCCAACTTAAAGACATAGAAAACTGTCAAAATCTGTATTTGACATATGCAAAATTTAGTAGTCCAAAAAAGACAGATACAATCTCTACCCTTTAGCTTATGTGGTTTAGTGATTAACGCAGCAAAATGGAAAAGTCTGTAACTTCATACATCATAAAAACACTAATATTATAAAACTCAGTTGAAAAGCAGTAGTACTAAAGTTAGGAAGTCACTGCTCTTTCTGTTTTTATTTTGCAGTTTTGTGAAATATTTATTTTTGTGAAAAGACTGGTATGATAAGCCATACTTACAAACTATTTGTGTCATGGCCACGTAACTGTATGGGACCCTTTTTAAAACACATATTAGAAGGATAGACAGCTAGCTGCTAGCTGACCATTCACTTCTGCGAGTGACTGTTTTAATGTGTGGTGGGTTGAACCTTGCTAGATGCCAGGTGTCCACCAAAGTATGATTTCCTTCTTCAGGGGAGAGAAAGTACAATGAAAGGTGTGTGGGCAAGATAAGTAGAGAGAGAGATCATACACCAATTGCCATCAGGGGCAAATCAAACTCAACTTGGAGAAATTAGCTGAATTTTTATCAATCAAATCAGAGAAGGATAATGAGAAATAAAACTAAATCTTGAAAATACCTTTCCCGCACCTCCCTCTTGTTCATGGGCTCAATGTCACTCCCAAATTCTCCACCTCCTTCCCCCAGTGGCAGAGGGGAATGGAGAATGGGGGTTGTTGTCAGCTCATCACATATTGTCTATGCCACTCCTTCCTCCACATACTCTTACCCTGGTCTAGCATAGGGTCCTTCCAGTGAGAGACAGTCCTCCATGAACTTCCCCTTTTCAGGGGCTGCAGTTTTCCTTGAACTGCTTCAGTGTGGGTCACTTTCACAGGGTGCAGTTTTTCAGGAACTGGCTGCTCCTGCGTGGGTCCCCCATGGGAGGACTGCTCTAGCATGGGCTCCTGTCTCTACAGTTATCACAGACCCTGTCAGGAGCCTGATCCAGTGTGGGCTTCCCAGGGGGTTACCACCTCTTTCAGGCATCCAACCTGCTCTAGTATAGGGTCCTCCACAGGATGCAGGTGGTTATCTGCTGCCCCGTGGAACTCTATTGCCTGAAGGGACCCACCCTGCCTCACCATGGTCTTCACCACATGCTTCAAGGGAATCTCTGCTTCGAAGTCTGGAGCACCTCTCCCCCTCCTTCTCCAGTGACATTGGCATCTTCAGAGCTGTTTCTCTCAAATTCTCACTCTTTTGTTTGCAACGCTTTTTCCCCTTCTCAGATCCTCTGTCCCCACAGTGCTACTACTGCAACTATGGGGTCAGCCATGGCCAGCAGCAGGTCCATCTTGGATCCAGCTGGTATTGACTTTATTGAGCATGGGTAAAGCTTCTAGCTTCTACCAGCTTCTCACAGACTCCACCACTACCAAAATCTTGCCATGCCAATGCAATACAGAATGTTTGAGGTACAGAGTTCCTGTACAATATAATCAGATTTTGCATAAAAATCTTAACATCTTTAACATCTTTAAGTGAGCACTCAACCTTTTATTCTGCTGATCTCTCAGTTTATTGTTTGAAATCATTAGGTGTGACACAATTTAGCTGTGATGTCAGTTAAAAACCTACAAACTGTCATTTGTATCTACAGTGTAACAAAGTTACTGGTATCTATTTACCACTGGTCATTTCACTGAGGTTTAGTGAGGACTTAAATATTCCACACTTTGAAGGATTTTTCTTGTTGTAAGTATTCATCATTATCTGGGTCTCTAGAATTTAAGCAAGATGATTTTCTGTACATGTTAGAGTACTATCTTTCAGACTTTTGAAACTGCTCATAACACTTCTCAATGTGAGTAAATGTTGTTTCCAACATGGCTCCTCGTAATGGTAAATGCTTGCAGAAGTGAGTCTTTAGCTTATATTTTCACTTTTCTTTGTCTTGAACAGTGAAAAGAAGATCCAGACAATCTGGTTAGGTAACAGCAGCAACATATGTAATATGAAACATCAGTCAGACTCCTTAAAGTCAGTAAAGGTAAGATAAAAAGAGATACTTTTCCAAGAATAGCAGCCTAGTACTGGTACGGCAAGGAAAGTAGTAGTCTAAATAGTACCTGCAACTACACTGAAGAAGCTGTGTAGGAATATGACATTCACTGAAGTGAAGAAACTTATAAACACCAGTGTAAACAGCTCTCTAGCAGATGCAACACCAACCACATCTCATGCCGAGAAAGATCAATGGCAGGTATGTCACATGTGACTAGTACCTGTGTCACCTTTGCCGGAAGTTAGTCAGGAAGAATCTGAATTTGACCTGAAGTTTGTGGCTGCAGGAAACAGAGAACAGGGCTGGTCTTATGAACAGGGGATGGGTCTTTTGAGGGAATAATGAGCTAAACAAGATGCAGCATTTAAGCTACAGGACTGTTACAAGGATGCTACAAGGATCGTGGTTATTCCATTTTCCATTCTACTAAAAAAGGGATAACATACTTACATATTTTCTTACATCACATCAATGATATATATATTGTTTAAAAGCAAGAAGAAAAAGCCATGTGAATTTTTCACTGTTCTTTTCATATATTTACTTCTAATAGTAAACAGACACTCTTATTTATAGTAAAACCAATAGAGTGAAGTATGGAACTAGTAAGTAAAAAAAAAATTAATTGAAAACATATGTCGGGTTTGGAAGCTATTAATTCACTTGTCTACCATTGGTTTCTGTGTTGCCATAGTTATTATATTGTCTCCTTGCATTGGCTAGCCAAATGGCCAATTGCTTCTTTGGCCCAGCAGCCTTTATAAGCTGCGGGAAATTTGAATAAAGGGCTCTTTGCTGCTGGATTCCCTGCGTGCTGCGTGGTCTCTTGTCTCCTGGCTTGAGTGCCTCCACCGCCTGTCCCTGCCACGAGGGACAGGCGGCAGGGGGGGTGACTCCAGCCCTAGAAGCCTTATCAAAGCGGCCAGCAGTGACCTCCCAGAAACCCCTCCAACAGCTACAAACATATTACTTTTAAAGTTAAAATCTGACAGTGTACACAGGTCAAGAGCAGGGCATAGGACTTTTGGTAGCACTGTTACCATACTACCTCTGCGTTTAGCCTGTTTGTCAGCACCAGAACAACAGTCCAAGCAACTACTACAACAGCAGTACCTAAATCTGGCATATGCATATTTGCAATATAATTTTTTATTGATTTATACTTAATAATATATAATCTGCCTTCATTCACAACATTGTAGCAAAATATTTGTAATACCATACAAGAACAGTAACAGGTAGAATCCATTTAGTGCGGTTTAAATGCAAGCATGCTCTTAATTGTGTTATGTGTGGGTTTGGAGGCAAATATGAAAGTTCAGTATTCGGAGTTATCTCTCATGACTTTGTTCTTGCTCAGCATAGGGCATTTTGTAAAAGTTACTATGCCTCTTCCCTTGTGTAAGAATATTAATTGCATATATGTACCTCTTTATCTCTTTTACAAATAAATCTCACGTACCAGAGAAACAGGAAATGCAAAAGACCATCTGGGCATCATTGACCCACTCTTCTCAAATCTGGCAGACAGTTGTATTTCAGTGTATATATTGCACTATCCTGACACGTCAGAAAACATACTCAGGGAACTCCATATTTTTTAGTATGTTAGTACAGAATTTCATTAGAATTGTTTTCCTCAATGAGCTGTTTTATCCAAGGAAGAATTTTTCACCTTTGTGTTTTCAAAGCCTCACAAAAAACCCTCACCTCTAAAGCTGCTTAATGTTAGAAGCTTGAAACTGGAGAAAGATGAAAAATGAATACTTAATACCCTATACAATCAATCATTTGTTATGGAAGGAAATGTGATTAAATTTGTATTAGATGACTCTATTTGGATTTAGATGAAATACATACAAGTTTCTCCATTTGCTGAAATACCAAAAAACAGAGAGATAATTTTGCTGTATTCATATCTCCCCTATGCTTTGATTCCCTAAGTTATTAGTATATTTAGACAAAATTACTGATACTAACTTCCTACTCAACATCAGGTAAAATTTTGACAGTGCTAAGGAAAATCTAAATTTAAGCGTATTCTAACGGATGTGTTTCACTTGGAGGAAACTTAAAAACAGCTCCAAAATGTTTCAAATTGCCTGAATATTCTATTTGTTTGAATGGAAACAAATAGAAAGTGTGAAAATATGCTAAATAATTTTGAAATAGTACAACTCGTGAAAAACAATGCTGAATGTATAAAATTAATATAAGAATTAAAACATAATTACCTCTAGGACAAGACAACCATTTTATTCTTGTCTGTGATTATCATACTTCACTGTCAGAAGTATATGCCAAGAGGACATGTCATAAGACTCTGGGACAGATTTTCCTTTATGACCTGACTGTTTAAAACAATCTGCTTTTGACAAGGAAATCCTTTCTGTCCATAACAGTGAGTAAACTATTCCACTGAGGCAGAGGGAAGCTGAGGCAAATGAATCTGGCTTATGCACGATGCAATGAGATATGCTGGGTTTCTGCTCAATACTACATTTAGGAAGACTCTCAAAGTGGTTTAATTCGTAGTGATATTTGCCTTATTCAAGTGCTACCTGGTATAGCTCCTTTTTGTAGAATAAGTTGGCCTAAATGCTGAGATACTGTGATAATATCTTTGTACCAGAAGGTAGAATAGAGTCATATAGGACTTTCTTATCCCAGTGTGGGACAGATAGCTTATCCTACTCTGCCAATACTGCTGCTGTCATGACAACTTCTACCAGGAGAACTGATTTGCCTGCAATAAGCAATGAATTTGGTCTTAAGATTTCCTGGAAATATAGCCCACTTACATATAATTAATTTGTTACTTTAAGAATCAAGTGTGATGAAAAAGTGTAATTCAGTTCTCAGGATCACAATTGATATAGAAATATTAGCTCTGAATTGCATGAATTTAATTTCTCCTAGCTGACTTGAGTAGCTAAACTGGTACTCCACTGAATGCTTTCCATGTATATCTGTGTCCTTTTATACACTTAATCCTCTCTCCCTGAACATCATGCAAAATACCTTGTTTTGTGGCAAGGGGAATTCTGATTTGGCCTAATTATATTCTTTTATGATGTTGTGAGAGTTACAAAAGACTATAACTGACAGATTGATCAGAAAAAAGAAATTCAATAAGTTAATAATTAAATCTGATGTAAATGTACTCTTACTTTACTGTTAGAAATTATTAAGAACAATAATTTCAGTCGCGTATTACACATTGTAATCTAAAGGACCATCAAAGTAGTTTTTCTTTACTTTCCTTGCAGAAAAAGGAAAATCGTGTGAAGGCAGACAATGGAAGTTGTGAAAGCATAGAAGAACTTTTTTTCCCCCACAGTTTTATTGTATTAGTAGCTCCACAGTAAGAACACTTTAATACATTAATTTTTTTGTCACACACAAAATTAATAGCATAAGAATGTTAATACTCTTAGAGCACAGGTTTCAGAGCAGTAATACCTCAGCTGGTTTTCATTCTTATTTGATAAGAGATACTTGTAAAATACATTTCTGTGAAATGAACCAGAGGACAAATACTTTCTATAGTCATAGTCAAAATGCATCCCACATAAGGATTGTAAATCCTGATAGTCTTGCATTTTTGATCATTAAATCATAATTGTCTTCTATAACCTCTGGGAAGCCTGGAAATCTTGGAGTTTTATTCACTATTGCTTTGCACATAGCATAGTTGCATGAAATCCTGTGTAGGTTAGAATACTGTCCTTCAGAGCCACAGTGCTTGAATGTCTTCTGACTTGGCTTCTCCTTTGGCAAGGACACTTTCCTACAATATGGAGAATAATAAATTTTCAGTTTTTAGATGTTACTTACACAGTTAAAAATAGCTTTAAAAACACAGGAAAAGTGAAAATATATTGTCTGTCCCACATCAAAGACAAAACCCACTCCTGAGTAGTTCTACAAAGACAAAAGAGAAAACCATGCTTTTAACACAAGATATTTAACTGAATGCATGACAGATCACAGACTCACAGAATGGTTTGGGTTGGAAGGGACCTTAAAGATCATATAATTCCAATCTCCTTGCCATGGGCAGAGAACCTTCCGCTGGACCAGGCTGCTCGGAGCCCGGTCCAACCTGGACTTGAATACTTCCAGGCATGGGGCATCCACTACTTGTCTGGGCAATCTGCTCCTCACCACCCCCACAGCAAAGAATTTCTTCCTAGCATCTGATATAAACATATGCTTTTTCAGTTTAAAGCAATTCCCCCTTTCCCTGTCACTGCAAGTCCTAGTAATAAGTCCCTCTATAGCTTTCTTTAGCCTCCTTCAGGTACTGGAAGTTGCTCCAAGATCTCCCTGGAGGCTTTGCTTCTTCAGGCTGAACAATCTCAGATCTCTCAGCCTGCATTCATAAGAGAGGTGCTCCAGACCTCTGTATATCTTTGTGTTTCTTCTCTGGACTCACTCCAGTAGGTCCACATCTTTCTTATTTTGGGGACTCCAACACAGCACACCAGGCAGGATCTTTACCTTCTCTATGCCTATCTCGAACAGTAGTTAAGTTTACCAGAGATGTGATTCCATACTGGACACAAAGTTTAGACTTTCAGAAAAGACTTTCAGAAAAGACTATGGAGAAGGTGATATAGAGGATACTGCTTATTCTATCAAAGATATCCATCCAGTGGATGATTTTACATACAAGTTCATAAAGAAAAAGAAATGTTTCATTTCTGTATGTATGTATGTATCTCAATGTCAGAGAACTCACAAAGTACAGTGATGAAGAACACTCAGAAGAGCACTGAGAAGAGCAATCAGATCCTGTTTATCGGCCTAAGAGAGAAAATGACTACTTAAAATGAATTCTCGATTTTAAAAGAGGAAATTTGTCGAAGAATGTCACATTTGCTCCTTTGTAAGAGATTTTAATAGCTGCCCTCATAATGTCTCAGCAAATGACAGGGAGGAAATAAGTTTAGGATTGCCTCCTAAGGTCTTCTTGAGAAAGTACGGCATATGGGCATTCTGAGATCTGGCCACAGACCACAGTCCCCTGGAAGATCTAGGCAGCATTTCAATTTCCAGAGCAGCCCACTGTGCTGGTGGAGGGCTCTGCACTGAAATTCTTAGATAGACCAGGATGCCTCCTTTTCAAAAATCTGTTCTCTGTTTCATTTGAGATTCAACATGGTAACAAGTGCCTCACTCATTATTTCAGGGGAATTTAGCCAGGAAGTTTAATTAATATAATTCCTTTAGGGAACAAAAATGGAATGATTTTTATCCCTTGAAACACAATATCAAATATATTGCCTATGCTAGCAAATAAAATGAGTTTGGAATGACTTGCTGTTAAACAAAAAAAAAATGCACAGTGCTTAAAAAGGTGAAAAACAAATACTATTTTTAAAAAGTGAGGAAATGAAGCAAAATGCATTAAATGAAATGCATGAAATCAGGCTGCACAATATTCTGAATCTTCAATCATTTTCTAGTTGAAGTTGATGTGTTGTTTTCTCATTGGAGCATTTTCCAAAAGGGAACATTATGTATTACACAGTGATGGAAGAGGTCCAAGCCTCACCCAGTAATGATTGCCAGGCCCTTGCAATCATTCCTGAGGTTCCTGATTGAATGGGATTTTGTCTGGATTTTGTTATTTCATTATATTTTTTCTAGGGATTTGTCCTATATTTTGAGTCAGATGAAGAAAACTTGAAGGAAGAGAACTTTCTTTGGTATGAGATTTGGATAGCAAGGCTTTTATTTGTCTTATTCTGCAAATCTCAACTCCTGTAAATGTGTGTGTTTCAACTGATTAAAAATATTCTTTGTGTAAAAGAAGACCTTTATTCACAAATTTAAATAAAAATATTGACTTAGTTACATGAGGTCCTTACTTTAATATTTGAAAGCAAATACAAAAATTTGTTAAATAAATAAAACCCCCACAAAATTGGTCTGGAATGGAGAGGTTAAAGGCGTAGTTTGCTGTAGTCATTAGATGTACAGTGTTTCATGTAGTTCACTCACAGCAGTATTTGGAAGCACAGACAAATACTTGCAGTGGGTTATCATGACTTTTTACTTTGGTTCTTTGTATTCCACCTTCTTCATTTTCTTAATTTTCTCACCTTTTATACGACTGGGAAAACACAAATTTAGTAGCTGGTTTTTCTTTCCATATTTCTCATTTTAGTATAGAGGATGGTAACAAAATCATCTGAGCTGGAAACACTTTCACACTTTATCTTTTTTTCTAGACAGCTATCTAATTATCTGGTCTTCTGATTTGCTTAATCCGTCACAATATATTTCTGAACTTTTCGGAAAGTGTTTGTTCTTAAGCTTATTTTGTCTCAGCCTCTTCTGTCATTAAAATCTGGTCACCTTAAAATAAAGCAATCTGGACTAACAGAAAATAAATTAACTTCCATTTCAGTTTTCTCTGTCTCAAAGAGCATATTTTTCCTTTTTCACTCCTCTGAGAAAATGGAGATATTTTTGCTCTCTGATGGTGGTAACAATTAGTAAAAAAGCAATTAGGATGGACTAAATTCTTTACACAGAATTTTTAGGTTCAGAGTTTCTAAAATGCATATTGAGGAGTCTAAGCTCTCCAGGCAAGTATTTATATTTTCTTAGTTTTGTTCACATTTCAGAAATCTGGGCCAAGTTTTTTGAAATTTGAGGTTTGCTTTATTTACTGGAGTAGAATTAAACTTGTTCCATGAGAAGCTGGAAGAAAACAAAAAGAATTTTCCACAATAGGCCACATGATATGTCACTGGTCACCAGGACAAGAACACATTCAGCCATTTTGGGAGAGAAAAAAACTTAGAGGAGAAACAGTCTAAATCAGTCCTCATAACCTTCCCTCCTTTATTAGGGCACACTTGGTTGCTTCCTTATAATGTTCAGCCTTAATTTTCTTATTTTGAGAATGGCTTATAAAATCAGCTTTAAGAATACTACTCTACTCCATTCTCACAGGCAGGAAAGTGCCTACTAGAAGGCCAGAAAAGCAAAAGAGTTCTCCAGAGTGGTTCTTGAAGGAAAGAAAACACAGCAACAGCTGACCATTATGTCACTTTTGTTTGACTGCTTCATAACTAGTGGGCTCTACCTACTTTTTTGCAAAATCTCTGTAAAGCGTTCTTGATTAGTTAAATGAATGGAGGAGGGGTCACAGCTGGGCCTTGTATCCACTTAGCCCTTTTCTAGAAGTTAGCAGCAAATGAAAATTTGACTCCTAAGTAATCTTTTACCTGATATGCAGCATTATACAGTGGGGTGTATTTTTTTTTGTTAAGTAGAATTTCTCTGTTACCTTTGAATCTAAAGTACATAGTATATGAACAGTAGTTTCTACAGAAAGCAGTACTAACCAGAAGTGACAACCTTCTGCTGTCCCATGCCAACACAAATTGTGCACTTTCATAGAGCCGTGGAAATGAATGCATATCACTGTTACAACAACACATGTTACCAAGGATAAATTTCCAAGGCACCTGTCTGAACCCAGTGTTTCTTAGTACCCCTTGCTTTTTCTCATGAATTCTAGTGCCAAAATTCAGTTATAGTCATATTTGGGAGCAGATGGTCAAACCCACTGCTGTGTCCAAGTAGGCTGGTGGGCATAGTTATCTGATGTGTTTAGAGATATGATAGCAAGCCAAGCATCTCTCTTTACTCACCACCTAGGGATACAAACTCAAGTAAAGAGAGATCCCCCTCTGCGTAGAGTAGTTGCCAGATTTCAAAACATTTGCTGAGTGTTTGCAGAATTGTATTTGTCCCTAGAAATAATACTGTCTAATAGCCACATTTTCATATCTACTTTTTAAAGTGATTTCCTAAACAGATGTTAAGTGTAAATATGTAAGCTTCACATCAGCACCATGTTGTATTTTGAATATTTACCAGTTTTGCTTAAGAAGAGACATTGTGACCCATGTTCCATGACATAATTGGACATCTGCTCACTAGGCCAGCTGACTCAATTAATTCTAGAGGTTGTTCCTGGTAGGGAGGAGGAAACTACCATCGGTGATTTCCTGATGAACTTATGCAAGCGGGTATTCCCAATTTCTGTCTAACACAAGGCCAAAATAAAAATTTCATTTTCTAAAACATGGTTCATTATTTTTTGCAGTGTTTTCAGACTCACAAATGCTACCATCTCCAGATCTAATCAATTAAGACCAGTGTGTTTGATCTCAGTTTGTCCATTCAATGAGATAAATGGTGCTTACCTACTTCTATCCATAGAAATTGTGCATCACAAAATGTTAAATCTTGCCTTCATTATCCAATTATGCAATTATCCAATTATGCAAAATGTTAAATCTTGCCTTCATTATCCATTATGCAATTCTAGTAGAACTTCTGCTGTTGTTTAAAATTGGACACTCTTATTGTGGAAAACATACCTCAGAAATAACTACAGAAATAAGTCTTGATATGCAAATATTACTCTGTAAATGCTCCCTGAAAATATGCTACCTTTGAGGAAATGGTGGTTTCAATTAATCAGATTTGATGATGTTCAGAAGGAATTTAGCTACAAAGAAGTTTCTTAATACTTTAAAATCAAATCTGATTATGAGTATAATCAGACAGCTTATTATTGAATTGTTTTCTTTTAAAAATTAGCTTTATCTAAGACTGTTTGTCTAAGGTAAGATCAAGCCACAGTTGGAAGTGATAGAATCAATTAAATGGATTTAAACTACTGTTTAGAGGTTCATCCACAACACAGGAAAAAAACCTTTGCAATTAAATTTAGAATTAGTCAGCAAATTTTGATTAACGTAAGAAGTCAGGTAAGTGTACCCCCCCCCCCCTTGCAGGAAGCAAGGAACACTCGTAGGAAGCACTTGTAAGAAGGCTGATGACTTAGCACAGGACAATCTTTAGATCCATCCCACTTCTAGTGATACCCTTATAACATAGAGCAGTGAAAATCAGCTTTAATTCATGAAAGAAGCAGCTGCCTGTGAAAGCTACATTCTAAGTTCAGTTTTTCTGAGCAAAAATCATCATGAATTTGCAAGAGCTCACTTTGGATTTCAGCCCAACCTCAGTACACATGACAAACGTATGTGGAAAAGTGTATGATACAGTCTTCAGTACCAAGTCACATGTTTTGCTTTCTTTTGTGGTCTACCAGAACACAGCTTGCAAAGTTCCAGAGCAAAACTAAAATTGTCTCTTTTTCATGTTTTCCTGGATTTGATTGCTTATCTTTGTTTATGAACTAAAACACCAGTAACATTGAAATTCTCATTACCTGACATAGCATTTGGCACATATGACAGCAATCATATGTGTAATCACGTCTAGCTAGCTAAGTATTTAAAATTATACTTTTTAACTATCCCTAACTATATTAACTATTTAACTATGTAATTATTATCAGATTAGGAATATTATTTACATATCAAAAAGTGTCTGTGGTCTTAGTGACTTTTGGTAATTTAGGAATATCATCATTATTATCACTACACAACACAAACAAGTTATTTGAGCCTTACATGAACTGAAATGTGAACTGAACTGAATGTGAACTTAACTATAAGCTACATCATTAGATAAATAGAAATCACATCCATGGATTCTACAGAAGGAATATGCATATCCAAGCAAGATTCAGATCCGGTTTTGCTGTAAAATCTTGATGCTGAGACCGGTACAGCTACTGAGGCACCATTTAGTGGAAAAACCCCTACAAATTTCCCAGAGATGCTCATCCACTTTCACAAATACGTAAGCAGGAGAACAGGGAATTCATTACATGACAAAATTTGTTAAAAGAGTTGTATTTTGGGAGAACAAACAAAACTAAGCTCCAGGTTGAAGACCTTACTTGAGTCTCTGGCTGTGTACATAGGATAGAGTGTGAAACAGTTGTACTGAAACATATGGTTTGAGGCTTCATTCAGCATCACCAGCTACAAGCAAAAGTAGTCTGGCGAAACATGCTTCCTACAACAGCTAAATCTAGCCCTCTGATAGAGGGGTTCTACACTTGTTTAAAGAGACATTAACTATTTTTTGTCTAGTTGGGAATTGTTTTCTCAACAGTTCTGTCCAAGGGCCCACAGCACTGGTAGCACAAAAAGGTGCAGTTGCAGGATTATTAGGAGTAGGTAACAATTGCTTGTCAAAATCTGCATCATTTTGCTTGTAGATAGTGATACACTGAAAGCCAGAGTATTTTATATAGCAACATCGGAGTTTTATTTCCACAATGCAATTTGTTTCTGCTTGTAGTAAAAACTCTCGTATGCAAAAGCCATTGGACAGAGTATAATCTAGGTATCACATATATATTGCATATTTGATAGAATTTCTCCAGGAAAAGCAGGAACTCCACAATGGAAGGCAAGTTGTTTGTTATCAGAAAATGGGGAATTTGCTGTTTGATTGCTTAGTTGTTTTTTGTCTCAGTTACAATAGAAAGAGCAAAATTCAAGATTTGGCTTGCTTATTTTATTTTATTTCTTTCCAGAAGGCATAATGTATTTTTGATATATATTTCACATAATTGTTTAGGTTGTAAAAGACCTCTAAGATCATTGATTTCAGCTGTTAACTGAGCACCATGAAGTCCTAAACCATGTTCCTAAATGCCACATCTAAACATCTTTTAAACTTCACAGGACAGCAACTCAATCACTTCCCTGGGCAGTCTATTCCAATGTTGACAACCCTTTCAGTTAAGATTTCTCCTATTACCCAGTTTAAACCTTCCCTGACAGGACTTGAGGCTGCTTCCTTCTTCCAGCAGCTTATAAAACAGTTTGTCTGACTTTACATTCTGACTCTATAACTCTCCCCCAATGGTATCTGCCTCATTGGCCTTCCTCCTGATTCTTGCCCATAAGCACTTGATCTTATCATCATGATTATAACTAAGATGTAGAAAACCAAAACACTTCCTAACATACTGAGCTATTCCACCACCTCTCTTTCTTTCCCTATCCCTTCTGAAGTGTTTATAGCCATCCACTGCAACACTGTGGTTTTGGGAGTCATTCCACCATGTTTCCACGATGACAACTATGTTGTTGCAGTTTAAGGGGTTTCTGGGAGGTCACTGCCGGCCGCTCTGTGAAGGTTTTCACGGCTGGAATCACCCCCTCGCCGCCCGTCCCTCATGTCAGGGACAGGCGGCGGAGGTACTTAAGCCAGGAGATAGAGACCACGCAGGGAATCCAGCAGCAAAGAGCCCTTTATTCAAATTTCCTGCAGCTTATAAGGGCTGCTGGGCCAAAGAAGGGATTGGCCATTTGGCTAGCCAATGCAAGGAGACAGTATAATAACTATGGCAACACAGAAAACAATGGTAGACAAGTGAGTTAACAACTTCCAAACCCCGGCACTATGTCATAGTATTCATACTGCACAATGGCTTCAGCTTCTCATGCTCATTGCTCACGCAGAATACATTGGTGTAGATGAACTTCAGTTGGGGTATTGATCCCACCAATATTTTGGGGGGGAAGAAGCCCTAATTTCTCTGTAAACTTGCATCTTTGAATAGTTTTTCTTATCAACACACTTTGAATTTTTTTCTCCTTATTTAGTAGAATGGCAGAAGATAATTCATGAGTTTTCCAGTTGCCCAAAACACAATAGCATCTCCTGGAAAGCCAGCAGTATGTTGGCTGAGTCTAGCAATTCAGCAATGAGAAATCTCATTATGGGTAACTTTGCCATGAGCAGTATATAACTTTTCATTTAGAAAAAGTAGTAATTTCCATACAGTAAAAAGAACTAGTCCTCTATGACTTCAAATACAGAAAAATGTATGCAGCTTTTTAAAAGTGAAAAAAAGACTGAATTTGGAATTACCTTGTTTTGTTTGTGAGACAAACAGGTAATTATACAGAAAAAATATGCCAGGACTAAACGCCAAATGTTGCTGATCTCATTCAACTGCAGCATTTTTTTGTGAATGTATTTGGTTCATATTAAAATGCAATTTATAATGAGGACATTACTTTTCAATTAATAGAAAAAAATTAAGTCTAAAATATTAGGAAAAAAAATAATTCCTTCTGCAACAAAGAGTTGTGCCTCCAGGTAGCTAAGAAGTCATTTTTACTCTCTGGGCTGTTTTTTTTAAAGAAGCAGCTACATCTTAAAGTGCAAATTACTGCACTAGATCTTTGTGTTTCCGAAAAATATTTAAAATTATTGCTGCCATAAAATATTCAATACCACTTTCACCCCTCACCAAATTCTACCTTATCAGACAGGTTTTGATAAAAGACTATGCCATTTCTCCTTTAAACACTAGGGATATTTATATTATCTGCCTCTGGCAACACTCTGAGAGATGATTATTAATGCTTACAAAGTAAAGCATTACAGCAATACAACATGTTGTAGTATTGAAATGTGAATATATAGGCATTGTGAACATTTCTTTATTATGAAAGTGTCAGTTCCATTCTTAAAACCAAGTTGAAATTTGCATATCACATAAAGCAAATAAAGGTAAAGAAAATTTTTATTCAGATTAATTCTTGTGAGTTTTCTAATTCCTATAACTAGACATTTGTAGGAAGATATGTTTACATAGATCAGTAACATCTCTGATTAGATTTAATGATAAATCCAAAAGCTAATTGATGACATTTGAATTTCTAAACTCATTGATTTCTTCAGGTCATTTCAAGCACATAACCAAATAATTTAACCAAATTATTCAAATGGGATTTCTTTGTTTCTCAGATCTGATTGGGCAACTTAGTACTATTCATGAAGAAAAGAAAAAAAATCCCTCAAAAACCCACAGTCATGTACATTCCTTTTTTTCTTCACTCTCCCACTTGACTAAATGGAGCATAGAAAGGCTTTTCATCTAGTCTTTTCACATCTCCCATTTTATCATCTGGGGTTCTGAGGAAAAAGATGGCAATACAGAAGGAAAGAGCAGAGGAGTAACTACAAAAAATGACTGATTTTTGAGCATGCTGCATCCCAACCATTTGAAATAAAAGCATGATACAGAGTGAGATATGGAAAGCTACTATAGGAATATAAACTTGAAACACTGCAAAATTCAGGCTAGAAAAGTAGTTTCAAAGGTTCTCTTTACTTTCAAACCAAGATGATAGCTGCATATTTTTTGCCCTGACTAAAAGGACTCATGCAGCCTTACTGCATACTGAGCAAGGGTGTTATTTTCACATCCGTTTTGGAAAAATTCCAATAATGCAGGAATCCTCACTCTATTTTACAAAGTTTCATTAGCTAAGGCCATCAGAGAGGTTCAGCTCTAATATCTTGTATTTCCAAGGCTTGGGATTTGAATGTGCAAGGTAAACATTGAGAAGTGGCTGATATGACCAATCAGAGCTAAATACTAGGAACACTGGGTTTTGCGTGGCAGTTCTTGGATTATGGTTGACATCAGAATTCGCAGAGGTAAAGGAATAAATATTGAGAAGATGTTTCATACTTGATGAAAGAAACAGTTTGATTGCTATTTCACATTCATCAATTCTCATGCCAATTACATACATGAGGAGAGAAAAAAATTGTTGCTGGCTTGGTATTAATTTGCTGGATGTTCACCATTGCACAGTTCTTGAATCTCCTTTTGAATATGTTTTTGAAAACTGTATGTTTTAAACTTTCTGTATTTAGATACCCACAACTAGTTAATTTGTGCCCGTTTTCTGCTTCTTAAGACTTTCTTTATACTTCCTTTCCTTTTCTTAATCTAGTATTTAAATAAGGAGATCTTTTTTTTTTTTTTTTTGCATTTCACTTGGTGTGCAGCCTTGCTCCCACTCCCATAAACCTTTGTGCTTGGTCTTCCATCAAAAAATTATGGATATCCTGTTAAGGAGGTGAATAGATACTTTTTAAGGTCTCAAACCATTATATAGAATTTCCAAAGAAATTCTAGGAAATCTGTTCTGCTTTCACTGACTCAATCATTGTGAAAACTAACAAAGTGAACTTAAACACCTGTTTTCAGGAACTTAATACTCTGATCTTCAGCAGGGTATAACTAGACTGAGTTTCAGTGTCAAGAGAAGGCTTCACCTAGATTTTCAGTTATAGATTTTCCTAAAACTGTAGCAATATACATGCAAATGGTCCATTTTTGACTACTTAAGCAGCAGTAAATGAGGATTCATGGAACTCATTTTAGACACTTGCTTGAGTATGTTTGGGAAAATTTCTTTAATACAAACACAGTGACTG
This sequence comes from Lepidothrix coronata, assembly GCF_001604755.1. NCBI lineage: Eukaryota > Metazoa > Chordata > Aves > Passeriformes > Pipridae > Lepidothrix > Lepidothrix coronata. Next base: position 1,829,781 of record NW_016690365.1, read on the forward strand.
AATAGGGACAAGGATATATATATATATATTATTATAATTTCAAGGTAGAAATTATTATTATAATTTCAAGGTAGATGCCACTGGGAGTTTTAGGTGTTAAGTACTTTCTAGTTGATTTATTTGAAACTAGGTTTCAGTCCTTCGGACACAGTTGTTGATTTCAGGGATTAATGACAAAATGACAGTTTTTAGGCTCTAATTTCTGTATGAATGTGAAAGACAAGGCTTTATTTCAACTAACCATTCACTTTCAGATCTAGTATTACAGATTTCTTAAATGTTTCATTTAGAATACAGTTTATGGATTTTTACACTGCAGATGTATAATTTCTCAATCTACAGAAAATTCTGCTGTTGCTTAATTTTCCTTTGATGGAAAGTGAATATATTTTGAATTTATTTCTAGGCCCTTCTGAATTTGGCTACAGTAATAATGAAAAAAAAACACAGGAATTCATTTGAAATCTTAGAAACTCCTGGACTCAGAATGTGACTTGAGAGGTTATTTATTTTTAAGTGGAGAAAATGGGAAAATTAAAAAAAACAAACAAACAAACAACAACAGCAACAACAACAAAAACCAAACCCACAACTTAAAGTAAGGATAAGAGAGCAAAGTTTTTGTTACTTAATCATAATTGTGTATTACCATACCTCTGAGGAAAAGGGAAGAGCAAATAAACAGTAAAACAGAGAACTTCCTGATACAAGATGAGCTTTAAAAGAAACACCTTGATTTAGGTTCTGACAAGCTGGCATCTCTGAATTAAGAAAATTGCTTTTTCAATTCTAGTATAAATCTTACTAATCAGCTGAAGCAAAGAAATAATCCTGCTAATTTGGACAGAGATTTAATTGTGAGAAAATAAAATACTGAAAGCCACACTGATAAACTGGAATATCAAAATGGACTGATGTGAAATATACTCCTCACTTGTCAAGGCCTTTCCTGAACAGTCATTAACTTAATAAACTCTTCCAAATGATAATTCTACCTATAATATACAAACACAACAAAAGTTTATGAAGGTAAAATTGTGAAACAGCCTATGAATCATAAAGCAATAACTTCATAGAAAAGCAGAGAGAGACAGTGAGATATGGTACCTTGAGCATAATATTCTGTTGACTGGTCATTCTGCAGTCTTGATGCATGTGCCCTCCATCTCCTTCTCCAGGTCACTGACAGAGATGTTGAGCAGGTCAGGTGCCAGGATAAACCCCTGTAATACCTTGTTTTTGAAGAAGTAGGACAAAAAAAAGACTTTGGAAAACGAACAGCATTTGACATGAGGGAAGGGGGAATCTCTATTAGATGCTAGGGGTGGAGACTAATATTAGAGACTAATAGTACAATAGGAAATATTTTCTCTTTGTAATCCAGGAAACCTTTTACTCACTGAGCACAAATTCTTATTTAATAGGTGTGTTGTGCTATGTGAGACATAGCTTGCTAAATAACTCTGATAGATTTAAGAAGTATTAGTTATTTGACTGCATTTCTACTTTCATTTTATTTAATTTGAAAGAGCTATCTCAATTTCCAAAATCAAAAAATGCACAGATTCACTGTAATATTTTTGTCATTAAAGTTCATGTTCAGTTGAATTTTAATTTTCTATTCTTTCCTCTTCTTCCAGTTCAAAGTGTTCTTTCTCTTTCTTATCTTTCTCTTGATCTTTTTCCTTGTTTCAAATTTATCCACCGTATATGTAAAGGAGTCATACATTTTAAGAATGTTTTATTGCTTTATCTTTCTTCAGTTTCCTCCAGTTTTCTAGTTATTTTTTCTCTTTCTTTCACTTTTTTCCTTTTCACTTTTTCCTTTGTCTTTCCAAGTCCCTCTCTTTTTTATTCGGTTTCTCTCTGTAAATCTGTTTTCCTTCTTCCCACTTTCTGACTTCTCTTCACATGCCTTCAATTTCATTCTTGCTTCTATTATTTTTCTCTCTTATTTTCAGTTCCCTCCTCTATGTGCACACAATCTCTGTTCTCTTCCTTCATACAAAATTTATTTCCTGGTATTTGTTGATCTCCGAAGATTTATGTAAAACTCTGAAGTCAAGAAACGATCTTCATTTCCAATCATGGGTTTGGTTAAGGCCTTATTTCTTTCAGAAAATGTTAATCTATGAAGGGTACAGTTATTTGTTTAAAGGGGAGAGCAGACACCATTCAGCTTTGTTCAAGAGTTCTTTTGACAACTCATGGTTCGTTCCTAGTCATAGAACAGAGTTGCTTTGTAAAGAAAAAATTTTAGAAGTATGAACTGCATAGATTTGTACTTGTAAATAAGAAGTTTCATTATCGTTTCAGTCACAATAGGCCTAAAGTTCCTAAAGTCTGATATTAAAATAATTTGCTGAGTAATCAGACTAAACATTGATATTCAGTTTTCGGACATACTTGCACAACTTGTGTCAAAAAACAATGCTTAGATTAGATCCTCTCACATTTTTTCTGAACACCTGCTCCACACAAGGCAAAATCCACAAAATCTAGATGTGGGTTTGTGGGTTCCTAGCCAGGAAAGCATCCCGAAAGGAATTATGGAATAAAGGTTATATGAGAAATTCATAGAGGGCCATATTCTATTCAGTGAGATGTGCAGTACTTTGAAGGCTGGTGCTAATTTTCAGAGTGATGAGGTCATCGTAAGAAAAGCCAAACTACCAACCTGGATATCAAATTTTCAGTATCCCAGACTCACAGGGTGGGTCAGGTTGAAAGGGACAGCTGTAGGTTATCTGGTCCAACTCCCCTGCTCAAGCAGGGTCGTTCTAGAGCACATGGCACAGGATTGTGACCAGATGGTTCTAGAATGTATCCAGTGAAGGAGATACCACAACCTCTCTGAGCAATCTATTTTGGTGTACAATCATCTGCACAATAAAGTTCATCCTCATATTTAGGTGGAACTTCCTGAATACGTCTATCCAGAAGAAGAGCACAAACATTTTGTCTAAGAAATTAGTCTGAACTGGAATCCTCTCTAGAAGTTAAAGCTTCCTTTACCTTATGTTTATGCCCTTCTTTGAAACTATGAACAGAAAATATCTGCCAGTGTGAGTGGTGAATCTGTAATGTATGAAACTCTTCTTAAGAAGCTATGTAAGATCAAATAATTTTATGGTGAATTAAAAAACCCCAACCAGATACAAGGCAGCAGTTGTTTTTAGTCACAAAGTTTGAAATTGGCTACCTATTACCTACCCCATATTTTATCATTATTCCCATTACATCCCATCCTTTACTCTGTTCCTCAGAGAGAGCAATTAAAGAAAAAGTGCTTTGTTATTGGGTTGATACACAGACTCCAGCTACAGTTTTTACTGCCATGTTGAGGAGTTAATCAAACCTTTGTTTGCAATATATTCCCCTTATAGCATAATTGCTATGTGACTGTTGATTTGAGTTTTAATTGCCTGATAAATTGAGTGTAAAATTCTGTGGTAGGAAAGGAAATAAGAGAAAATGAGGATGGTTCTCTGGAAGTTCAATATAGAAACATTTTTCTCCTTACAAGAAGGAATCATTTACATAAATTTGAGCAGAGGGACACTGCAGTTCTAGATGACACTAGGTTTTAAAGCCGGAAAGGGAAAAGCAGGTTATGGTTTTTTCACTACTCTTATGGAAATCTGAAAACAATAGTTACTGCTTATGTCATTGCTGTGATTGAGCCAATTTCGTTAATTCCTGCTGCAAAAGTACATTTTTGACTGTTTTCATGAAAAACTATTCAGAGAATTAAAGTAAAATACAGTGTTAGGGGGGCTTTATTACATAGATATTGCCTATAAACCTACAAAAAGGTTTTCTTGGAAAACCAGTTACATTTTTAGACATGACATTTGATATAATAAATTAAAACCAACACTTCAAAAGCCTCATGATCTGCCAAATGCTGTATGTCTGTGTAACAATTCTGGTTGTGTATTGTAAATACGTATATTTAATTACTGTATTATACTCAGGACTTATTTCATAAAACCAGAAGTTTCTTCACTTTATGTCTTTCAAATTTCTTGCTCATTTTCATTGTTTCCCTTGGGGCTGGAAACTTTGTTTTGGTGTGACTTTGTTCTGGTTATAATGAGATCTCTCTGAACTCCATCTCCACCTACTAAGGAATATTTATCATTCCATAAGACTGTTGATTTATTTGATCATAAATACATATTTTTTATGTTCATGGAAATGCATTAGATACGCATATGTCTTGTCAGAACTTAATAGTTTACTCTGAGACAGAAGAATGAAGAAAGGACCATATGTGTACTAACATAGTGTTTTCAGAAAAGAATACAACAAACCTCTCCATCATTCTCTCTATAATATCCCCTTGTTATCTTTCTAGAGTATAACAGAGCTCCTCCACCATTACCTTGAAAGTGGGAAGACAGATAAAAGGGAGGGAGGAGAGTAAAATTTTATATTTTGAAGATGGAGGACATAGCTGGAAAACCATTTTCTGTGATGATGCATCATCTTTCCCCTAAGACTTCTCATATAAACATCATGACTCTATCTTATTTCCATACTCTGGGTAAAAGATTTGTAAGAATGGAGCAATTTCTCTGAATCTTCATTGCAAATGCAGTGTGCTACATGAGTCTTTATCAGGAAATTATGAGTAATAGAAGGTGAAGATCTTAGGATTTACATGTGATTTGTCTCTTTCTTCATAGGATGATATGTAGTATCCAGTTATCTCAGAGTATATTAACATTTCAGAATGTTATTTGGTGCAGTACTGATTTACCAAGTTTATCAGTCTTTAAGTTTGTTGAGATGATTATTTTCAAAGGATTTCCAAAGAATAGAGCAAGAAGCTTGAAAAGCAGCTGTGCAGAGAAGCAAGTACCAAAAAAAGGAAGTTTCCATATTTCCACATGCATTTCAGAGATTCAGCTAAGGTTCATAGTTCCAGAAAACATGGAAAAAATTATTGGCCCATCTAGAAGAACTGAATAACTCCTATAAGAAATCACGAGCTTTCCTAATTAGCTCAGCACTTGTGGCATTACATATTTATTCTGACTACTTGCAAGAGCCTTCTTAGGTCTTCACATAGGTCAGAGACTGAAAGAAGTAGACTTTACTATCTTTTTGTATCCCATTACCCAAGCCTCACCAGTAAGCAAACAAAGCAGATGCAAAGGTGTTTGTTTCATTAGTGGCTCTTGCCTAGCAATTTTTTCAGTAAATAGTAGTTCTGTTTGTTCCTCTTATCAGCAAATTCTAAAATTACACTAAAATTTACTTATGAGTACTAATATATGTACACCATAGTAAATTCTTCCCTTTTTCACAGAAATACTAAAATTATCCATAACATAATATTATTCCAGGCATTTTATCATTATATTGTATCTGTTAGGATCTCTGGTACTTATCAGACTTGTGAATTCATTGTAATATTTTTATTCAGAGCTCCTATATTGTAGTGTTACTATTAGCACAATAAACAACCACAACAATTAATCACTGCAGTACATTTAAATTGAATTAAGCCTCCTATTCTTTTACATATCACAAAGGCATAATGTATAACGGCACACAGATTAAAGACAGAGGAACACAGCAGGAATGCTCTAAGTTTGCTTATTTTTGTCATGGTAAGCCACAGCTATCTTGAGTTTAAACCAGCACTTCTCTCTCCCATTGATCTCTAAAAGTCAACACAGAAGGCCTATGTTATTCTTCCCAACTGTTTTTCCCTCATCATTTCTGAGAGCAAGAGAAATAGGTAGGGAGTTACCACTAGACTTTATGGATTGGCAAATAAAATAATCACATATCTCTCAACTCCAAATATTACAAGAATTTCAAGATGTTACCTGAAGTGGTCCAGTTTACTGGAACTGGGGAACTCTTGACTTATGGCACAGAAAATGTGCCTTCTGTTTGGACATGTGTAAATGCCTAGGTCTCCAAAACAAGTGCACACGACCTCCTAGCAATTCAAAAGTCTTTCTGGATTCTTCTGTCTGCTTAGCTACATGCATCACTTCTGTTCTTTGCTCAAGCATTAGCTGTTCCCAAGAAAACTAGTGAGGAAAAAGTGGATCTGTCTTTTCAAGAATAAAGCTATCCTTTGAGCCTTATCAAATCAGTTTCAGGTCTCTGGTCTTGATAAATAGTGACAGGTCAAACACAAATCATGACAGGGGTGAACTCTGAGATTTCATATCCTATGCCTAAAAAAGGCAAGCAGGTTTTCTTTACTCCAATCAGCAGATAGCAGGGGCTGGACAACTCATGGTGAGGTGAGGTGTAGACCACTCTTAGCCACTTCAGAGTTGTCACATGGGAAAACCAGTCTATCTTGAATGAGAAAGGTGACACCTTTTGTACAAGAGAGCACTATAAAAAATATTATTTCTTGCCAAAACAGGTACAACATGATAGACTCTCTAAGAAGCTGTCATTTCTGATACTTTCTTGACCTATGCAAACTCTGCAAATGCAAAGACTTTTGACAAGGAGATACCACAGCTGCTGTGTATGTTGGTGAGACTTGCTGTCTTTCTCTTTCTTCCAGGGAAGGGCAAGGAGTATGTGCCTCATCAGCAAGGCAGGACATTAATGTATTGCTACCAAGTATTGTCACTCCCTTCCAGACTGTAGGTATTCATGTACCTTCAAGTTCTACAGCAGGGACTGCAGATCCATGTGAAGCTGTACCTCTGTCCCATTGCACCTTCAGAGGAAAGCAGCTTCTCTGTCACTCTGGAGGCAGTGCCTCCTGGAAGCCATTGTAATTCATGCAAAGAGTTACTTATGTTTAATTATACATGCACATATTAATTAGCTTCAGCTACAATATTATAAATACTTCCATTCTGGATATTGAAAATGCAAATGTTTTATAACTTGTAAAAATATGGATAGGGTATGCATGGGGTGTTGCATGTTTCCCATTAAAAATGAGGACATTTTTGACAGATGCAATATGGCAGAATATATTAGGATAATTAATTTATGTTCATTCCAGTTTTTTTTTCATTTCACAGCATGACCTCTGTTTCATGCATAACAGAACAATCAAAAAGGGATTAGTTTATAGACTGAAATCACCCAGAGTTTTATCTTTCCATAGAAAATGTATCTAGTCTAAGTTCATTTATATGTTGATTGATGGAAACCATAATTTTCTTTTACTTGACTTAAACATTCTGATTCAATATTTCAGTGCAATCACAAAGTTTTTGTTATTCTCACAGCTTTCTGATCAACTACTTTTTTTTTCTGCACTTTTTTACTTCACATAAATAAAACTGTTTCCAGGACCCAACAGCTGGCACTTACTGACTGAAGGAATGAACAGGAAGACAGTGTGTTCATAGGATTACAGAACAAGCTGAGAAGGAAAATTTATTCAGAGTTTTGTAAGTTTAGTGAGGTAGAAAATAGATTGGGGTCCAGAGAAGAAATGATGTGTCAGTCAAAGCTAAGCATAGAGACATAAGCTTCCACAACACAAGAGCATTCGTGCTTTCTTAGCCTTTGTGACATCAAGAGTTCTGAGTTTGGGTAGAACAGCAGACAGATGTTTTGTAGAGATCACACTCTTTAGTGACTTTTTACAAGTCTCTTTAAAGCCCAGCAAAATCAAGAACAAAACTGCCTTGTAAGATGTAAAAGATGGTTAAACTGCTTCTAGGAAGGGTTCTAAAGAGGGTGAAAACTTTGGTGCTGAACACTGTAACTTCACCATTCCATTCCATTGTGTAAACTAATTTTCTCTAAATGTATAATTTCGTCCATTATAATAGATTTTTCTGTAGCATAGGATAGGTCAGTGCTTTGTACTTAATACTGACAAATGAAAGCAAGAATTATATGCATGTAGTGTGCTGTAATAGTTTTTATCAAGAAAGGATACTGCAACTGTTTTTCAAGCTCTTCTGTGTGAATATTTTTGTCTAATGGTTTCTGCTGGTCTCTTATCTCTATTTGATTTATAAAAAAGGAGCTGCTTCCTGAAATGACTAAGAATGACAAGGTTTTACAAGCAAGATTATACTATGAAGTATTATTGGCAATACTATGCAAATTTTCAAAAAGGCATTAGGCTGCAATTTAACCAGCATCTAAGAAAGATGCCTGTTACATACATGTGCTGACACACAGCAATTAAAGAACCTGTTCATTTACATTCAAAGTATCTATTTCATTGTTTTACTTGAAGCATATTCTTAGTTGCTTTTGAGATAATGGTACTCAAATTTCATAATGTTAAAGGACAGTGTGACAGAATCCATTTGAAAGATAAAGGAGAGGTGATCATATGTCTTTGCTAATCTGAATTACACAAAGGGATGTCTGACTTCAGTTAGCTCCCCTCAGTAACGATTTTATAGGTTATATTGAATGCATGATTAAGATTTATATCCTATAGAACACAACATTCATTTAAGACTACCATCATTATTGTCAGGTACTTTATTGACACTTTTATGGTTAGAGTTCATGTGCACAGTGACTAAGAAAAGTCACTTTACTGTTACATCGTGGATAAGAAATAAGAGATCATCCAATTTTCCAAGACATGTTTCTCCTATTCTTTATCAGCATACTTCTATCAACATATTTAGATATTTGTGGCAGGTTAATATAGGCCATTTTCACCTGGCAACAACATCAGTCCTTAGCAACAGTAAGTGTTTATTCAGACCACTGGTAACACTGAGTCAAAATGGAAGATCAGACTACAGAAACCTTTGGATGATGTATGTCAGGAATTTTCAGGTATTATTTCACCTTGGCAACAGTCTCATTTAATTCCCTAGCAACTCTGAATATAAACTCAGTTTTGAGTTTTTTTCTGTTTAAAATTACCTCTTGAGAACAACTAAGATGATTCCCTTATTAACTTTAATGATATTCAGTGTTTCACTTATTCCTCGTTTCAGATAAATGGCAGAAATCAATATTGCGTAGTAGTGCTCTAGATCTATGCAGTATGTCGCAGCTTGAGAGTTATGAAAATTAAGATGGTAGAACTGTAATTTAATGTTATTCTTCTACTTCTGTTTACATGCTTGTATGCAGCTGCTATTTCAGAAACTTTTATTAGTACTATACATGTACAAAAATCATTGTGTTCATCCATCAAACTTCTTGTATCCTGTCTCAGCAAGATTTTATATAGTTTTGAAAATAAAGGTCTACATATTCTTTGACTGGAATCTTTGAAGAGAAAATACTTTGTCCCTAAAGGGAGTAGAAAGTCTCCACTGCTATTTTATTCTCATTCATATGTATCCCATTTACTTATCTATTGGTACAGAAGTATCAGCTAAAATCATACACAGTCTATTATGAAAAATATCCCCTTTATTTGTCACTCGATTAGAGTAATATTTCTGTAGTGTGGCATATCTTGTGGTGGATTATTATCTAGCAGTGGCTCCTCTGTGTGTTAGCATATTGTATAAATTTCATTTTCTACAAGTACCTCAATATATAGGGATTATTCAATTTCACTTTTTCTGTTTAAAGAGCCTTCTGGACTCCATATTTGAATATTTAAAGAAATATGATCCCACATTTCATTCTTAAGGAGGATAACCCACATTGTGTAAAAACATCTTTGTGTATACCATAGAATTCAAATGAGAAAAAGGAAGCTGAAAAGCAAAGCAATGTGAATGATTACAGAGCTTGCTAGTTCTGTTTGTGTCTTCTGGTTTTCTGGTCGTTACTACCTGTTTCCTTATTCCATTGCAATAACAAACCATCTCTCTCTCTCTTTTCCTCCCTTCCTTCTCCCCTCCCCATGGTTTAATGGTCTGCCTTGGATATGAACTTTTTCCTATTTTCAATTTTTAGTGTTGAGTTTTGTTTACACAGCCTTGCTAGTGTCCATATGAGGTTTTTTAAGCAAAAAAATAATTTTACATGCTCAGAGGAAGCTCGTGTTTGTAGGTATATAAGTAATCTGACTCACAAACACAGTAACTTTTCAAAGTGTTTTGCAGATCAGTCTTGAATTCTATGCCTTAGGACTTGCCCACACACTAAGCAATACTATTCATCTTATCTCATCATGAAGCACTGATCTGTTCCAAATCTTACCTACAAATTATTTTCTTTTATATAATATACACATTGTAAAGGTGCATATGCTTTCTGCATCAGCAACTAGACACAGAGGACATTGCTTATTGTTATCATGGGCATGTTTCAAAATTTCTCCACTTCCCACAGTGTATTTCCACTTAACTAAACTCAACTGCAGCTTATTAAAAACAAGGTCCTCTTGATCATAAAATAGCCTCATAGCAACAATAAGCTACAGCACATTAAAACAACAACAAAAACCCTAAACAACTTAAAACCTAAAAATGTCTCTTAATTAGAAATAGTACGTTTGTTTGAATAAGAAAATGTACAACAAAATGTAGTGAAATAAATTATCAATTAGCAATATTATCATCCTTGAGTTACTTGTGTCCATTTTGTATTCTATTCTTTTTGAGGTATGAAAATTCTGTTAGCATATCAGACAAGAATGTGATTTCTGGTATGGCAGTTCTGTATATGTATATGGTGTTAATATACCTGATTATGTCCTAAAGTCATGTTCTCACATGAAGTCACATTTTTCAGATGAATCTGCAAGTATATCTTTGCATAACAGCACAAAAATATGCACACATACTAATATATTGTCAGGTTTACAATCTTTAGATAATAGGGAGAACAAGTCAATATATTGTGAAATCTGACATCAGGAATTCTTCATGAAGAAATTGAAGTCAGAGTTTAATATATATTATTACCATGGAACCTACTACTACCTGTGTTCTTTTTGTAAGCCCTTCACATTGAATTTACCTTCAGAATAGCAAAACTGCAAACTTGCATATCAACTTTTTAAAGAGAAATGAGCAAATGATAATGCATCAACCCTTCTCTGGCTATAAGGACTAGTTAAGACACGATTAAATGGGAATTTATCAAAAGAGTTAGACAAAGGTACAAGTGCTGCAAAGTGTCAGAGAAGTTCAAGTGTCACCTACAGAAATGAGTAAGACAGCACATTAAAAATTTATTCTCATTAACTTATCTTTGAAGAAAAAAAAGAAAAAAATTTATTGGATGAATGAACTATTTATTTACTTTGAGAAAAACATGTACAATGGGTTTAGGCTTTAATAATGGAATGATTTGAGAACTACTATTCAGACAGAAATTTCTGTTATGGGTGTAAAATAATTAAAATTCTTTTAAGATTAAATTCTGATGCTAATTAAGGGCCTGATTCAAATCCCATCTTGAGGCCCAGGAAAAATTATCCACTGCGTTCAGTAAATTTTTGAACCACTCCTATGACTTCTCTATGATAACAGAAAAATGCTGAATATTGTAATTAATATTTTAAAAAGCAGTTAATGAGTTTGCAAAGGAAAGATGAATACTGAAATTCTGGCATCATGAATATGATGATGTCAAGATAGACTATTAAATCAGAATACAGAGATTTACTTATGTATGTATCGTCAGTTATAAATAATTTTGCAAATTTGAAGAGGGTATTCAAAAGCAGTTCTGAGATTTCTTATTTATTATAGCTGGACTTGGGGAAGATCAAAACACTGGAAATTAGTCAGAAAAAATAACACAATAGGAAATGCAAAAATATTTAAAGCTTACACATGACTGGAAATATATTTTTAAATGGAAAACATGGGCAATACATTTTTGGAGGGAAAATGAATCAAAATAATAAACTTTCACTAAGTGGAAAAGTCTTGACATGTCCTACACAAGATAGGAAAACAAATGGTTGATGTAAAATACTTGCAAACATTGTTCTATAATGTAATATATCTCAAGAGATTTAAGGTTTCACATGTCACCAGTAAGACCACAACTAATATTACTTAAATTAATTTTTCTGGAGTGGATACACTTTATTGCAGTGTATGTTGCTGTTGTTAATCATTTTATTGACTGAAGTTCATTCCTGTGCAGAGGATCTGTCCAATACGCACGGAGAGAAACTAAAACTTGCTCCTGCAAACACTTAAGCATCTGCTTATTTTTGCATGAGTAAGGAGCTCTTCTCAATTTTATCAGGCTTGCTGATGTGTATAGACTTCAGTGTTCATAAATGTTTCATAATATCACTGTTGAGAAAAATTGTGTGCTAAATGTGTGGGGCATTTATCTTGTACTAGCCCTCACTGTAATGGTAAATTTTGTTTGTTCTGCAGAAATAGTAAAAAAAGTCAGTTACTTGATTCCCTAATTAGTACATACTATGAAAATTAAAGATATGATCCTACAGTCCTTACTTTTGACTCAGAGAATACATTTTACTGATGGTAAATGGACCCACATGTAAAAGGTGCAAAAGATACAATAGCATTTAAATTAGCAGAATTGTCACTACTTTGCTGCAGTGCTTCTGAGTAAGTTATTCCTTGAAGAGAAACTGCATATTTAGGCTTTTCAGTAATAAATAAAAATAACAAAGATTGATGGAAAATTTTAGAGTATCAGCTTATATGTGGAAGATTGTCACTGAAAGCCAGAGGAAAAAAAGTGGGTTAGGAGGTCTGCTGAAGAGGACCAGGTGACTGGATACTGAAGACAGTGTCTGCCTAGAAAAAAAAAAAAAGGAAAGTAATGGAAACACCAACCTGCTCCAAAGTCAACTAATAATTTTTAAGTGGTAGTTCCCCTGACTAGAGAGAGGGAAAAAATTATTCAAATTTGACATCAAGAGACAACAAAGACTGATGAATAATAAACAGAACTCATTATATCATTTTACTGGGAGAACTTCATTAAAAGTTAACATCCAAAAGGCAAATTTTAACCGTGTCTCTTCAGCAGTGGATGTCCTCAAGAAAAATTGAACTGATGTTTTTAAACTATTCTGACAAATAGAACAGAAAATTCTCCAGTAGCAGAGAGACAATTCTTCATTTATCTTAATTACATTTTAGCTCCCAAGTATAATAAAAGTTGCCCATTAGATACTTTATTTATGGAATGACAGAATATGTAATTTACTTTCTAAAAATATGCCTTTCCTCTGAACTATTTTTTAAATACACTTGTATTATTTATTGTTATGTTTTTGGAAATACATGTCCTAAATTGCCTTAGAGCACAGTGACATTCCTTTGCTCAATATATTTAACACTCAGTTGGTCACTTGCATTCAATGCTTACTGAAGGAGCTAAATCATGTATAATTTATGTCTCTTACCCTGTCAGCAGAGCTTCACTTTGACTATTCACATGTGAAAAATTACTCATTCATTTAAGTATTTTCAAAATCTTCCCTTTAGTTTAGGGGGAAGGAGGTACTTGGGAAGTTGACTTTTTTGTGTCTTTTGTTGAAATTACAGGTGAAAGGAGCAACTAGAGTAAAACTCACTTATTAATCTAATTTTTTATCTTTATAAATGGAAGCTACTCTATATTGCACACTTTGCTAAAGCAACTGGAAGCAGGTGGCAAGAGGGTGGGAACTGTAATGAAATCTAGAGCCATGGTGACATACTTCCTGAATAGATAGTATACAACAACAAAAAAAAAATTACACAGGTATGGTATTAACTTTTTGACTCTTCTCTTTTACATGAATTCACAGTTTCACCATGACCAAAAGTTGTTTTCTTTGGCAAGCATCAACGCATTTCTGTGAAAAACAACTTTTATATTTTCTGTCCTTAAGGATTTCATGCACTTCCTAATGATTTTCCATCAAAAAACCCAAAACCAAGTATAAGAAACCTGACAAAATATTTCATGATAAATTGTTAGAACCAGTTTAGAATATTGTTCCCTTAGATATCTCCAAAAATACAGTAAAACTACTGTGGAGACATAAAAGCAGAGCAAGATTCAAGGGCAGATTAAAATTAACAAGCAACAGAGCTGTTCTGTTTAGCTTAGCCTGGCACAGAAACCTCCATCAAAAATAAGAGTACAAAAAAAAAAATAAAAAATGTGTTGATTGTTGTAGTGTCTCTTCTTGGGCCCTGAGGCATCTGCTGCACAGAGAACAGATGCTTGGATTTGGATTACCTTCCTTTCATTTTTGTGTCTGCTGCCACAGTCCCATAAACTGAATAAAAATTGGCTTTAGCCATATCTCTTCTGTTCATTCTTCTTCTTTGGCCAACAGTGTAGGGAGAATACGGGAGAAGTCAGCATGGTGCACATAAGATCTACCCACTGTTTCCCAACTATGGGCAAGGTTCCAGCCCAAGGTCCTGGAGGATGCGGTGTACATAAGCCAGCCCATCCTCCATCCTCCACTCCTGTAAGACAGGAAAGTGGAAATAGGGAAGGCAGGAAGATTTCCTTGACCCATGTTGGACATAAACATTAGAGGCCTTCTGCAGTAACAAAAGCATGCCAGTTTCACTTCTCTGCACAGGCTTTAACATACACTGACCAGGTTCCTATAACGTGACTTTAATTGTTAGAATTTGAAATATGTTGATGTTTGCTAAGGAAAACTGTAACTGTCTACCTGTTTTTTTGAAACATGCATGAAGTAGAGTTGTTCAGTCAAGGTGTTTGATTGCTCCAGAACTGTGTTCAGGAACAGCAGTATTAAAGTAGCAGCTCTCCTCTCCACCCAGGTTATTTTGACTAAGAAAACACTAAAAGTTTTGGTAGAAAATTGAGGATAAGTGAACCTTCTGCTGTGAAAAATATAATCTAGGAGAGATTTCCAAGTAATATAAGAATCTGCCTGTGCTACTTGCAAACCCACTGCCCTAGTTTTGGCCAGGACTTGGAGGTTATTCTATACCACCTCACATCATTGCTGAAGGGAAGGGACTCTCTGGCTTCCAAGAAGAAGGGTGTGGCTTACAGTCGAAAAATATGGAGGCATTGTCTGCCATTTTTCATTGTCTGAGGGTCTGGAGTGAGCATTTTTGCATGTGAATCATCGTTTCTTTTGTATACTTTTGTTTTTAATACTGTTGCTGCTACTGTTTGTTTTCTCATCTCATTGCTGTTTCTAGTAAATTGTTCTTATCTCAACCTGTGATCTTCACCTTTTTTGTCTCCAATTCTCAACTCCATCCCACCACAGTGGGAAGGCAGAGGGTGGGGCAGGGAGCAAGAAAGTATCTGTTTTGGGAGAGTCTTGGTGGGGGCACTGAATTGCGGAGTATATTCCTAAACCACAACACCCACACGAAAGTACTTTTTCTATTTCTCTGTCAGAAATTATGGAGAATAGCTCTGTGATTGTCTTTCAATTAAATAAAAAAAGAATGCTAATTTTAAAATCTTCAACTGCGGTTCAGAACACAAATTCAAACTGAAGATATTTTGTCTCTATGCCTTGAACCTGATAAATCCTTTGTCATTGTTAGATCCCCTGGAAGAAAATATTTCTGCTTAATAGAAAAGTGCAGCACCTTTTGAAAGCAAATTCCTCTTTAGAGCTGCCTTTAGAACTCATAGAGGGAGTCTCTATAAGTTAGCTGAGTATTGAATTGGGTTCTTATGTTTGCATTTTCTCAATTTGAAAATATTTATTGTTTGCATGCAAAAAAAACAAATATAGTGCAAATATGTTCTAAGCATCAAATCTATTAAAATTATTTCTTTTCCCACAATGAAAATTAATATCCATTTCAATGCACTGAAGAAGATTGAGTTTTTACATTTTTATAATTTGAAGGACAATTTTTTGCTTTTTGTATTATATGGATATACTGTTACATAGACTGAAGCCTGAGAAAGCATGTGTATTTTAAATTGTATAGAACTTTTTTACTGTTAAGTATTAAGTACTCAATACACAGGATGCTCTCTTCACTTGGATTCAGAATTGAAAAGTAAAAATGAATCTTGCTTGTGACAATTTGTAACATAAATTCTTTAACTAAATAATTTATAATTCATTTTGCAAAGTTTTATTTTCCTTCTTTCTTTTTTCCTTAGGTGAGAAATTCAGTGGACAGCAGCAAAATCTACAAAGATTCAAAGTAAGATTTCACATATACTCATTTTCTAAGTGTTAATTTTCTTTTTCTAAAAAGCCTATGAATTCTTATGGCTTATTTTGTGTTGTAAACCACAAACTTCTTTCTACTTAACAATACTTATTGCATCTTGTAAAATGAATTCGTTTTGAAATTCAGATTTCTTCCGGTTTGGAAACAGAGTATAATCTTTGAATCAGTAGATTGTATAATAAATACATAGATATATCCTAAGGTG
This sequence comes from Lepidothrix coronata, assembly GCF_001604755.1. Taxonomy (NCBI): domain Eukaryota; kingdom Metazoa; phylum Chordata; class Aves; order Passeriformes; family Pipridae; genus Lepidothrix; species Lepidothrix coronata. The sequence goes on from NW_016690365.1 coordinate 1,846,002, forward strand.
AAGAAGTGAGATCATAGTTCAGATTTCGCAATTTTAGCAAAAGTAAAGTCTGACTGCTACTGGGTGATTCCTAAGTTGTGCTACAAATTAAATAGAAATTTACTCAATGCCTTTAATGATTAGCAACAGTAACAAGAACGGATACTGAGCACTTCCAGACTTCTGTTTTATGTGACATCTCACACTGGTCTCTGTACAATGAATAATTCTCACCTATAAAGGCAGAGTAAGACTGGAAAGCAATACACTGATTCTTGTAAGAAAGTATACTGCTAGCTATAGCTGTATGAAAAAGGTGCGTCAAACTTTTAGTACTCTTTCTACGTACTTTGTATAAGTTAATACGATGGTCAGGCTCATGTGACCTGACCAATCTATTTTCAATGAGTAAGGCAGGGTATTAATTGAAGTAGATAAGTCCATAGTGAGAAAGAATTTTAGATTAGTAAAGCAATAAGATTAGTAAAGCAAATTTGTGATTATTTTATATATGTACAGGCAGTTTGGTAATTTAGAATACATTTTATATATTATATATATATTATAATGTACAAGAAATTTGAGGGTGTTGGTCATATTGTGAAAGCTAAATTATTTCTGTGTTCAAGAGGAACCTTCAAGTTTCATACATTAAGCTATTAAGTTTAAAACATTGATAGCAGAGCTGAAAAACATGGTGAAAACAATATCACATGTTTACCTTGGGTTATTAAGCTATTTAGAGAGGTGAAATTATGGAATTATTTGTTGAAAAAGATAGAAGAGTCCTAAGATAATCCTGTGAATGGATCATAAACTTTCAGGTGAAATTCAGCATGCAGGAAATGTGAAGTTGTACTCCCTGAGAAAAACAGTTCCAATATCACAAGCTCTCATATTCTGAAATTGCTTAACTTTCATCCAGAGTTAGATAGTTTATCTCAAAGGTAAATACAGCAAAATATATAAAGCAAATAAAGAAAATATATAAAGTAAATATATAAAGTAAATAAAGCAAAAGTATATACAGCAAATAAATCAGGCAAGATGAGGAGCAGGACAAAAAGGATGATCAAAAATAATGAGTCAGTTAATGCATGACTACACATACTATATATACAGTACATATATACACACTATAAGTACTATAGAGAGAGAGCATATATACATGTGTGAGAGTATATATATATATATATATATATACACATTATATGTATAATAGCTATATATCTAGCATTCTTCAACCTGGAACAGAGATAAAACAAGAAATGATCATGCAGAGGTTTATAAAATCATGTCTGATGTGTAGAAAGCAAAAGAAAAAGCTTATCATTCATTCTTTATTCCAGTAAAAAACTATAGTCTGAAAAGTGAAAACAACAAACACAAAGTTCAGAATAAATACAGTTTATAGGAAAGATATAAAAGGTCTTCCAAAAAATTATTTGGGATTCATATTTACCATAGACTCAACAGAAAACCAGGAAAAATGAAAAGTGGAAGAAAAATTCCATTAAGCTGTAAATACATTGATACTCCCTCTGGCCTCAGAAACCCCCTAAGGAGCAGGCATATGGATACATGCCCAGGGGTAGTAACACTGTGTATTTGTGCTGTTCTTACACTTCCCAAAATTCTATTATTAGCCACTTAATACCCCAGGGGAGCTATTGTATTATAAAAATCTTTGTTCTTTCTTGCTTTTATGGTACAGTTTATAGAATATGCTATCAATTGGAAAGCAACACATAAAAATATAACTAGTGACTTAAATAAGCTACCAGATACATTCCTTAGCCTCTTTCTTGCTTCCCTGTTTTTATGTAATTTTATCATTTGTTTCATTCTCAATCCTTTGTTAAATGAGAGTGGCAATACCAGAACTCTATAAACCTTGCTGTTCGGTATGAAGTTCCAACAATATGCATTTTTGCTTAGGTAAATCATGTTGCATAATCATAGCAAGCACAGTTTAGTGTAGCCATCAACGGAAGGGGCTATGCTAAACCATATGAGACTTAAAGAAATGTCAGCATTTTCTTCTTAGATATTCCTCACTAAGATGTTTTCAGACAATAGTACAGTGGGAAAAGCACTACAGGTAAGAAAGAAAACAGACCACATCAAGAGAGGTTGTAACTAGGAAAAAAGGGAACCTATGAATATGAGAGAGAAAAAATGAAAATTATAGATTAACAGGAATAAGCTACTTAACTAAGACATTCCTCTCTGTTCAAAATTCCACTGATATTTAACTTTTGAATAGAAAAATTATTCTTTAAAGTATTGCCTAATAAAAGTATTTAATAACTGGGTTTACTTTATTGGGAGACTCTTTTTCATCTGTTTGAGATTTTTTGTTTCATTATTTTTAATGTGGAAAGGAGCAAATATTAAAAATCGCAATATGAAAACACTGGACAATATGAGAGAAACTATGTTTCCCACAGTCACCACCACCATGTTCCTTTTTATTCTTTATTTTCCATATTGGTACTAGCCAGATAAGTTTCTGTTCTTTCTGGCCTGTATGTTGATAAGGGGTTGATGAGCACTCACACTACCCTACTCTTGGACAGGGGCTGTCCAAGGACTGTCTTTATCTGCAGAGGTACTACTTAGCAGCGTCACCCTTGATCAGTATAAGGCATTACTTTAAAATATTCTCTCTGTCTCTCTGTCTTTTATGTTTCAAGTCAGAAAGAAATAATGGAGACAAACACTGAAAGGTGGTGTCTAGAACTAATTGACTAGCATATTTAAAGTGGGTTGTGGTTGCTTAGAAACATTTATAGCCTGTAACAGAAGCCTGATTATTAGTCTGCAGGGCAATGTAGGACAAGATGTTTTTACAAGTTCAAGATTCACAGTGAAAGATGGTCTGTAGCTTAATATTAAAGGGAAATACATTTACAAATATTTTTTTACATTTTAAGTTCAATTACATAACATTATTGAACAAATTTTGAGCAATGCTTATATTAGTGCAGTAAACAGAAACTCAGTGTCATGACAACTGTGGGCCAACTTGCTATTTATTCTGCAGGGCCCTCTGTTAATTCCAGAAGTAGTTATTTCTTCTTTGTAGCTCATCTTGAGAGTAGGCAATTTATTTAATTATAGTAAAGTGCATATTATGTAGGAAGAATCTGACTACAGAGATCAAAGGACACTGAGATTTGTAAAGTGTAGCAATCTTTTATTATACAACAACATTATAACAAAAATTTGAATGGGAGGGAATACTCAAAGCCTGAACTCTGTAGAGGGTACAGCAAGCAATATGTCCTGCAAAGGTACTGGTATTTCTAAATCAGAAGACTTACTAAAAGTTTCTAAAATAAAGTTAATCTATAACCAACTATATTTGTATGATGAAATCTCATTATTTAATTATGTATTTCAAAAAAAACTTGAATAATGCCTATGATGTCATTTGTCTTGGAATCCTTCAGGACAAAAAATGGTTAGTCTTTCTAAAGTATGTCTTAAATTTCTTCACAAAGGATGGGTGAAGTCTCGGGAACTTTTGATTTCCTAAGTAGTGTATTTCTATTTCCCTGCTATGCATGAAACAGTTCAGACTTCTGCTGTAGCAATGAGGTCACTTAAAGCATTGAGTCATGGATCCTATAAAAACTGGCAGGTTTATAGGATGCCTTTTTCTTTCCTGAATCTGAGCAAAAAATATTATGCAAAGGTACAATAGGAAGAATTCTCTATCTGGCTGAAATCTACGTTTAGACTCAGTGTTAAATAAAACATATGCTACCAGGATGTCAAAGTAAATGTAATCATAAAAATATAATTCTTCTATCCTTTTTAGTTATCTATCTTGAGAAGACATTATAAATTATGAAAAATATTCATAATTTTTCAGTAGCTTTCTGAACAAGACTAATCTTCTCTGGTGATTTCTTGAGTTAAAATTCTGTAGAAATAGCCAGATTTCTGAGCCCTATGGACTTTTAGGGTAAGCTTCCTTTTACCACCACTGACTAAATCTGAGACTAAATCTGAAATGAAACAGGAAGATTATTTAGCCATAAATTGACTGATAATAGCATCACACGAAACCGCCATGTGTAATAAAATGTTGTCACCTACATGAACTATACCACTGAAAACTCAAATTGAAATCACCATCCCAACTTCCTATAACTTAAATCATTATATATCGCCATGTTATTTTAACAGTATTCACAAGACAACTGTATTATTCAGGATTGTACTATGTCTTTAACAAATATTAATAGAATAAGCAACAAAGTAAAGCTGATCTTATTTCCTGTAGATTAAATCTTTTTTACTTTATAATTTAATAGAAAGCCATTAAATGAAACTATTATTGGAAAAGATATACCCAGGAACTCTATTTAGGAGATTTGCAGCTAAAAGCATATTACACCTCTGGACAGCAATTAGGGAAATGGGAATGACTTCTTCATCCCAGTGAGTCATATGCCCTTTTTGGCTTGAAAAAAATTATTGTTTTGAAAAGGTTAGGGTTTGTTGTAAGATAACTCACTGAGACATAAAATTGTCAGAAGATATTTCAGAAAGTAGAATCAGTCTTATCATTTGATATTATTTACTTACTATTTTCACATCAAGAACTTAATTAAATACGTTCATAGATGTAATTTTTAATATCTATTAGAGAAATGCTTAGGCTCCCAAGATTACAGCACTGGGTTATCTAGCAGTTACCAAAGAGGAAAAATTCTTCAAATAATTTCTCTAATTTTATATAGTGTGTTCATGGAGTAGCAAGAGCTCTGTGAGGGATGTTTTTGCTTATAAAGATGACATATTTGAAGATGACCAGAATAATTTGTGGGATGATGAGTAAGAAGTATGTCCGACTCAGACAATTTCTTGTTCTAATTCTACTGGATCAGAGTGAATAACTTATTTTTGGAGTTACTAAAAAAAAAAAGGTTGAGACAGCCGACAAAGGTTATCTTTACAGTCCACATGAAAAATCTGCAGGAGTTTCTAAATTTTTCTAAATTTTTAAATAATAGAGTAAAATTTTATAAACCTTAAAATGTACAATAGTTTATGCCCTCTGTCTTCACCTAGACTGTTAATGAAAATCCAATATTGAAAACGACCCTCTAAACTGTACCACCATCCTACAGAAGGGATGTTATCTGTCTCTTTCCTTCAAACTCATAGGAGATGGTTTTATCAATTGGAAATTGCGAAGGAAAGAACTTCATACTGATGTATTAAAAAGGCATGACTTGTGATTTATCGTGTTAAAAATTGGTCCGAAAAGACCACTAAGTCAATTGAAATACAAAGAAGTACACAAGAACAAAAGCAAATGGCAAGTTGTGCACTGTCCTATGCTATTCATTAGCTCATTGTACTATACTGCCTGTTGTGCATGATCATTTACATAATTAACACCTCTTCATGTGTAAGTTTGCATAAAGGAACCAAGAACTTGTTTCTTCAGCCATTTTAGTTCTCATTACTGAGTTCTGAACATGTGATCATACAGCCAAGGGAGCAGTTGCACTCCTTGTGCACATTTAAATTCAGTGTGAATCCTTCCCACTTGTATAGAAGTAGAATTGAAGTCACGGTGGGATGAGAATTTCTCTGTTTTTCCTTCAAGTAGGAATGTTGTAGCGTTTACCACAGTGAATACCTTGATTTGAGTTCTACCATTTATTAACTGGATAAAAGCATGAAAATAGACCTGGGGATACCTTAGATGGGTACCAACTGAACTTTTGCTCCATTTAAGGACTGTATCAGCACTACTATTTAATCACAAAACAGAATCCGCAGTTTCCAGTGGTTGGAAATGAAACTGCCATGTTACCTTTTTGTTTACAAGAGGCAAAATTAGCTGAAGCTGCGAATCTAAACATGTTTGGGACTGGTTCCATTCTAGTTTTATTAAACCTGCTATTAATATGCTATTTTCTTTTTTGGATGCATTAAAATTGTGAGGACTGAAAAGAAAATTATGGTCTAGACACCATCAATTAATGCTGTAAGTCCTGTTCTCTTGCTGTGGGCACTGCATATCTTAATAACATGCTTAAAGTTTTAGCTTATTGTTTCCCTTAGTTGGATGGTGCTATTGGATATTTTTTCTTATCCTGCTGTAATCACATATATTAGTTCATCTGACTTCTTCTCAGCTATCAAACTGATAATTATTAGACTGCTTAATAATATCTTTAATACTCATTTTACTATATATTCATGCAGAGTTCCATTCTTTTTTCTTCCTGTAACCACTTTGTTCCAGTTTTGTGTGAAATAAAATGTTCACTGAAGCAAGATAGCTGTGATTCAAGAGCAGTACATCACTAGATATTTCTTCATAACTGTTAAACAGTGCTTGTTTGATGTAGGAGAGCAGAGTTGTCAGCCCTACAATAGGAAACCAAGCAACAAGAGAAGACTTACTCACAATTTTTAAGGTTTTATATTTGTTCTGGACAATAAGACATGGCATCTAATTAAATGAAGAAGAGGGCGGGAAGTTATGTAGGATCATTCATAGAGTGTATTCTGAAGTGCTGTAAACACAAAAAGGTCAATGAGTTGCTAATATGGATCAGGTTAAATGTTTTCAGAAGAAGCAAGGAAGTATTCAAACCCTAAAACACGTCTTGAAGAGACTCCAGTCGGAGAACTACACGACTTCGAATGTGCGAAAAATTGTGTGAAGTGCTGCTATGGGGGCTCAGTTGATTTTTACTGAAAAAAATTCACTACTGGGATCCACTATTTGGCAATCCAATGTCCCATTTCATCTTGTGAATCTCTACCCTATACTCCATCCCTAACACGTTTTCAAGTATCTTACTGCAAGATAGCTCAAACATGTCCCTTTATTTGGATAATGATTAGTTATCAGACAAGTCAGAATTTCATTCAATCTGCAATTTTGTATCAATATTTTTTGCCCATTATGAAACAGATATATGGACTTAAAAAAAAACGTAAGTGGATACACGCATGAAAGAGTCTTTAACACAATTAGGAAAGTGGAGACCTTCTCTCTCTTCAGCATAGTCTAAAAGGTACTGGCTTGTTAAACTTATCTTCAGCATAGGCTGAAAGGTACTGGCTTGTTAAACTTATTAAAATAAGGGCTGAGAGGCTAATAAATACATTACCAATACATTAAATAAATATTCTTTTTATAAATACATCTAGGGGATCAACACCACTTAGGAAAAACGTGATATAAAATGAAGCAGAGATCAACTGATCAAATTTAAAGAACAAAAGTTAGTAGGTGTTTGTTTTAGTGTTTGCATTTTCCTTTTTAACTGTCAAAAGTGTTAAATCCTGGAACAACCACACAAATATTGAAGGGGAGGAGCCAACACAGTTTCAAGACAGATTTCAATAAAACTCTTTGTGACTTAATGACAGGATAAGGGACATTCAGGCTGCTGGTGTGAAACTTCAGGAATTGGGTTTGTTGGGCTCCAGAGGGACAAAGGGAGGACAGCTGATTGTCTCATATCTAGCATTCTTTCAGAATTAATTAACTAGAATTTTGAGGTGCTATGCTGTATCGATCTCACTCTCTTTGGTTTAACCGTTTGTGAGGAGAGGTCAGAGGCACACTAACCTCTGCATCTCTTGTGCTGCACAGCTTGGCTTTGAGGCTCAGAGGTATTAGCCTTGTTTATCAACAATAAACAATCAAAGCAGCAGTGATTTCATGATGTCATGGTTGTTCTCCTGAAGCCGCTCAGGACCGCATCCCATTTAGCATTATATTTGGGAATGGTGTCTGGAATTATGAACCACAGGAAGAAAAAGTGAACCAGATTTAATAGACATTTACAAACAGCTTTTTTCTGTCATTACCTATGCCTTCCATGTCTTTCCTTTTTTTCTGCTACGTTTTCATTACTTACTCTACTTCAGAACACACACATATCCTTATCACCAAAACCCTGTATTTCTTCCTTTAATGGTAGTAAGACTAATATTTTTCTTCTGATGCATACAGAATTTCTTTTTCACTTTGTTTCTGCTAGTCATTTTGAAATGTAGGTTATGCATTGGTCTGTGTAGGAAAGTGGTTAGGCATTAAGTTCATTATATTTGACTCAAGTTATTTTGTTTTAGGCTTTAAATTAGCAAGACAGTATCACTGTCAAGTCTTATCTCTGGCTCTCATTATGATTTTACATTTCAGCTAAAGGCTTTCTACTTACAGGAAAGTGAATGCCCATGGAAAACAAAGGAGCAATTCTCAGCTATGTTTAGAAGAAAGACAGTCATTCATTTGTGAACAAAAGCAAACCCTCAATTACTAAAAAAATCACAACTCTAATATTACCAAAAGGAGGGCTATACAGACTTAATATGGTTATCATCCACACAGAATTTGTAGTACATCTACAGTAGTGTTACATTATAAATTGTGCATATCTTCCTGTCAAATGGAATACTTCCTGTGCTCTGAATTATATTCTATAATTACTAATGCTAGTATGCCAGAAAGACTTTCTTGAAGTTAAAGGAATACTGCATTGTTTGAATCAATCATTAAAAGACTTATTAAAATATGTCTGAGAGCAATATGTGTGTCTAATTTACAATTATACACATAAGTTCTAAACTCAGTGGAATAGGCTCGTTTTTTATTTTTTTTTAGTTCAACATGGATGTCAAGTGGATTTTCCGTAAAATATCTTCCATAAAAGACACGTTCAATACTTCATGGTTTTCTTCCCACATCTTGTATTATTTTAAAAACATTTAGCAATAAGAATTTCATATAATAGTTTATTCAAATCTTCCAAGTTCTCAGTAAACATAACTTTAGTACAAGGGTTTAAGAAAACAATATCTTAATTTTTAATTAACAATATCTTAATTCTTTAATTCAAAGAATTACTTTGAATGTATAAGAATTATATTGAATGTCTCAACTTCATCACAGGTATTCCACCTCACACGCACACATTGTTTTAGAAAAGAGGATACAAGATGGCAGTAGAAATAGTCCTTTCATCATCATGGCTAGGCTTCGCGAACGAAGATTTGGGAAGGCTCTATCCACATTTGTTACAGGCACGCTGATGGCTTATGAGGCCAATACGAGACAGACATATCCGATTGCAAAAGGCACAGCAGAAAGACTCCTTAGATGGTGTATTCTGCAAGACACGGTTCTTTCTGCGTTGCCTTTTCTCCTTGAGAGTGATCCTGCGTGTGTTCTCAAAGGAGACAGCTGCATTATAGATGGCGTAGAAATAGTCCTTTAAACTTAGTTATAATAGCTGAATCTTAGATATATGCCAGTGTTGATGAGAATAAATAAAATAATTGAATGTCAGTGGTTATGATCATGAAACACACCTCATTCTTGGTAGAGGTTAAGTCATTTGTCTTTAAATAAACAGACAATTATTTCACAGTGAAACCCAAAAAAGATGTTGGCATGTTTACTGTGTCCAGTGGGTCACAGTGCCAGAGATGCCTGCACTGGCAGAAACATCCACCAGGAACTCCATGGGGCACAGTGCAGAGACATACGGGTGAATTTGCTTGGCTCTAGAAGCAGAATACCATGTTCATGCAGCATTGCCCCTGAGCTATTGAGCTCTGAAAAGTGCCAGGTCTTGTTAACTTACAGACTGTGCCTTGCTAGCAGAGGCATACTGCTTCTAGATGAGAGCTGGCTTCTGTGCAGCTCCCATGCTCCCTGGTGCTGCTACGATCACATTAGGATGAGTGAAGTGGATGCAGGTGTCTTGATCGCTACAGTCTGGGCAGTTCGGCTCTTATAGGGGAAAAGGTTCCCCGTGCAAGTGCTTAATAAATGCTACACCACAGCAGACATGATATCTTATCATTGCATTAAAATGATCATTGGCATTTGGTACAGATACCAAATGAAACAAGCACTGAAACTGTAATAGCCTTAAATGATGTATAACTAATTTTTGGGCTTTGAGTTTTTCCCATGTGTCCAAAAGTTGAATAGTTTGTAAAACTAGATGGAATTTTAAAATTGCATAGGATTTTCTTATTCATATGTATGTGGATGATACTTTCAACCTAACAATATATTTTTTAAATTATAATGTAATTTTTAAAAATAATTCTTTTTCAGAATTAAAATATTTATCACAAGTTTTCATTAAATTTTGTAATTCATATGAACACTGTGTCATATAACTGAGCTGCAGAAAGCAATTTCAAAAAAAACAAAGGAATTGTTTCTCTGATTATTCAGCACTAACTACTCTCAGTTTCCAGACAGGTATTTTCCATCTCGGAGTATATCAACATAGTATTTATTACTAGGATTACATAACATTTAATTACTGCTGCTAGTATTTCAAAATACTTAATGAAATATAAGAACTCAATGCATTTTGAAGAATAAATTTAAAAAATATCCAAGAATATTTTTCCCAAACTGTCAGGAATTTTGCTTCAAAGCATGTTTTTAAAGTATTGTTATTCAAACAGTACACTGAGAAATGTATGAACCTCTTATATTTGAAAGTAGAAAGCCAAGATATGACTGGAGTCTGAACTCAGAAGAGAAATTATCTGTCTTCCTCAAAAACATTCTTGTATTTTACTAATAATATTTTAACTAACCTATGTCTGTATCTGGTAGAGTATACACAAAGAAGTTAATATTTTTTTGTCTAGAACTTGGGATTGGCATATTTCTTAAGATACTCTTGCCTGAAAGACTAGTTTGTTGTGGTAGATCTGTCTTAAGATGGATGGCAGGAGGAGAAGGAAAAAAATATGGGGTTTTACATTCTCCACTACATTCACTTAGACAGATGACGGGAACTACTAGATAATTTTTCAATATTGTTTTTTATCTGTAGACCATTCCAATACTAACTCTTCTAATTATCTCTGTGGTGATCAGAAAGTAGTAAGAAGTCTGGGGTCTACATCTACTGCCTATTAAATATGTGTGTGTGTGTGTGTGTGTGTGTGTGTTTACATACTGTGAGCTCTTTGTATCGTGAATAGTTACATATGATTTTTTGTTATTGTTGTTGCTGCTTCGTAATCTATTCCTATTCAAAATCAATGTCGAGGGGAAAGTGTGGTTCATATCGGATACTCAAAATTTCATTTTAGGCATGAACTTTAGCTCCACTCACTAGCTGGCCTTTAAAGGGCAAGGTAAATACCCAAAAAGTGAAAAATGATGCATTTGTATTCTTTTAAAACAAACAGAATTATGTTCTTAAAATCAAAGGTCATTTCTCTTTCTAGCAGTCTTTCAGCTTTTCTTTTCTTTTGGCTCCATAAAAAACAAGGAGTTATATTTCATTACTTACTCTTTCATTAGAGTCAGTAATGTTCTGAGCCTTTATGTAGTACATATATTATTAAGACATGGAATTGTGTTCTTTAATTTTTCTGGGATTGACAAAGTCAAAAACTTGCAGCAGAAATAATTTGATGTCAAATTAAAACAAAGTTAATACATTAAAACCAGTAGGATATGATGTTTTGTTTAAACCAACAACTTTTTCTAATGAATAACATTTTCTTTCAACATCTTTCTTCCAAGTTCCTTTTAAAGAGAAAAGAGAGAAGGACAAAAAAGAAAAAAACCACACCACAAGCAAAAAAAAAAAAAAAACCACAAAAAAAAACAACAACAAAGATTAGCACCGTATAACTACAGCAAACTCAAAACAATCAGCACTTATTGCAAGTATATATATATATATATGTGAGAAGACGCCAATCCCCACCTCTCTACAGTGCCCTTTAGGCAGCTGTAGAGAGCAATAAGGTTTCCCCTGAAGCTCCTTTTCTCCAGGCTAAGCAACCCCAGCAACCTCAGGTGCTCCTCACAGGATTTGTTCTCCAGGCCCCTCACCAGCTTTGTTGCCCTTCTCTGGACACAGTCCAGCACCTCAATGTATTTCTTGTAGTGAGAAAACTGGACACGGTTCTTGAGATGCAACCTCACCAGTGCCAAGTGCAGAGGGCCAATCCTGCCCTAATCCTGCTGGTCACACTATTTCTGATTCAAGCCTTGGCCTTCTTTCCCACCTGGACACACTGCTGGTTCGTGTTCAGCCACAGTTGACCAACATCCTCGTTTCCACCGGGCAAGTTTCCAGACAAACTGGCCCAAGCCTTTAGCACTACTGGGGGTTGTTGTGACCCAAAGGACCCACCACTTGGTCTTGTTTAATCTGTTGAATGTGAGTTCTCTCAGGAATGGTATGAGAGGACTCGTTACCCTGGATGTGGAGAAGTTTGAGGCACTCAGCAACTTTTTCACCTCAGTCTTCACCTCTCCTATGAAGAAAGGCTGTTCAGCCTGGAAAACAAAAGACTCTGGAGAGACCTTCTAGGCCTTCCAGTACCTACAAGGGGCCTACAAAAAAGGTGGAGAGGGACTTTTCATGAGAGCATGTAGTGATAGGACAAGGGTGAGTGGCCTCAAGCTGAAGGAGAGTAGATTTAGATTAGATCTTTGGAAGAAATTCTTTACTATGAGGATGGTTGAGTACTGCAATAGGCTGTGAGATGATGTGAACTCCCCATACCTAGAAGTCAAGACTCAGGTTGCATGGGATTCTGAGTAAGCTACTTTAGTGGAAGGTGTCCCTGCCCACTGCAGAGGTGTTAGAACTACACGTTCTTTAAGGTCTTTTCCAGCTCTAACCATTCTACGATTCTATGATTCCAACTTCATACAATTGGCCTTGATCCATTGATTCAGCCTCTCCAGATTCCTCTGTAGACCATCACAAGCCTCCAATGTATCAGCACTCCTGATCAGCTTGGCGTCACCTGCGAACTGACTGAGGGGGGACTCAATTCCCTTGTTCAGATCACCAGTAGATTAAGACACTGAACTGAAGTGGTTGTGGTACTGAGCCCTAGGGAACAACACTGGTTGTTGCCGCCCCCTGCATTCACCATCACACTCTGGGCCTGACCATCAAGGCAATTTTTACCCAGTAAAGAGTACACCAGTCCAAGCCATATACAGCCAGCTTCTCCAAGAGACTGTTGTCGGACACAATGTCAAAGGCTTTACTAAAGTCCAGGTAGACAACATCCAGCTTTTCCCTCACAAGGTGAGTCACCGTGTCATAGAAGGAGATCATGCTGATCAAGCAGGACCTGCCTTTCACAAACTCCTGCTGGCTGGGCCTGATACCCGGGTTGTTCTGCATGTCTCACATGATGACATTTAGGATGATCTGTTCCATTATCTTCCCTGTCATGGAACAAGTTCAGACTGACAGACCTGTAGTTCCCTTCATCTTCCTTCTGGTCCTTCTTGTCGATTGGCATCATATTTGCCATCTTCATGTCAATTGAGACCATTTTAATTAGCCAGAACTGCTTTCCTGTGTTTGTTCACATATGCCCAGTGCACCTATGTAGCACTTTTCACTGAAACAAAATGCAGGGAATGTTTCCAAGACTTAAAAAGTCTTTCATTGTCTAGTTAAATAGAGGGAATAGAAATGACCATTTGGTAGTCATCAGTTTCAGCTGAAGTTGCACTTAAGGATCATGGCAGAAGCTGAAGGAATAACAGTGATCACCTTGAAACTTTTAATGCTGCTACTTTTTTTCTTATGTAGATAGTTGTGGCTGTGCAATGTCTCACTGTCCCCTGATGCAGAAGTTTTCACTAGTTGTCAGTTCCCTCTGTCTCTTTTCCACTGATTGCATTCCTAGAGGAACTTTATTCAAAAACTTCCATTACAGAAATCTTTGAAAGGAGTACATACTAGTTCTTATTATAACTAAATAAATTGGTAGGTTTCTACCTTTAATACAGAGATTTTAGGTGTTTCAGATCCAATTGTGTCTATTCATGCTTGTTAAGGACAGAGGCTTTGATTTATGTGTTCAAAAGTCCTGTCAAACTAGGTCCCCATCTCTAGCATAGCTATCCTGGTCCAGTTTCCTGTTCCAAACTTTGATAAAACACAAACTCTCTGGAGAAGAGGAAAGTAGAGAGAAGAAAGGCTTTTATTACTGAAATAGTAAAACCAAAATTTCAGTGTTTGGTTCCTTTCTGCTAGACTTTGGAACAGAAAAGGGGATGTGCAACACAGAATTTGAATACTTTGTTCCTTAACCCATTCCTCTAAACACTGACACACATGATAATGGTTAAAAAACTTTCTCAGCAGAAGGGTTATCTTAACAGTAACTTTGGTCCTGTGTTTGCACCTGTCGATATACTCATTGTACTCAAATTATACTATTGTGCAAATTTTTTCAGAATTAAGTGCACAAATGAAAAAAACCCAATTACATACCATATTACTCTCAGCAATTATCAGCGTTTATATTAATACTGAGATTTGCAGAAAATACTTCCATTGTACTTATGTTAATCCCAAATTACCTTCTTAATGAGGGAGGAAAGAAAGGGCATAAATTACCTCCAGTATGTTTGTTTAGCCTCCTGAATTTGCTATTGGCAGACATATTATAATAAGACAGTATGGGGATATTAACAGTTCTACTTTCCTCCTTGTAAATACTATTAAATTAGATCTGAGTATAAACAACGGAGATTCAAGAGTGGAATAAAAATATATGCTATTTACTGATGTTAATACACTGTTATAAGGTTTTTTGCTCCATAAAGTTTCATTTAATTACAATAGGAAAACGTACTGGAACAAGCTGTTAATCAGAGGTATAGAGGTACATTTTCAGCAACGCTTTGAAGTTTAGACATCATACATACTCCTTTTTATTATTCTTTCTTTTATATAAAGAAGAAAAAAAGAGGTGCAATGCCAAACTATTGCTCACTTACTATGAAATATTGTAATTTCTTGTCATGCGTTATTGTAAAAATAATAGTTCATTTATATTTTTGTAATTTTTGTCAACATATGCAAATCACATATAGAATGTAACATTTCCGATGGAGTGTTGGTTGTTGTTATTAGTCGTGTTCAACAGTTCTGAATTGTATTGTCCTATTGGCAGGCAATTGGAGAGCCTGAAATAAGAATTCGCTGGCCAAAGTCTGAGCAGATTTCTGACCTAGTGCTGTCTTTCTCCAGCTACATTGTTACAGGCTACGGGCATTCCCTGAGCGAAAGTCTCACGTACCTAGAAGCAGAGTACCTTCATGTGAATTGTACTGTGATGCTAAATACAAGTGACCAAGTGCTACACTGAACGATGTAACAGACGAATTTGCACTAAGACCAGGAGACAAAACAGCAGGCACTCTGTAGAAAAAAAGCTGACGTATTAGATGAATTTTAAAAATTTATTTTCAATACTGTGCATTCTCTATTCCGAAATTCTTTATTGCTGCTGGTTTATTCAAAAGATCCATAGTTGTCAGTCCAGCATCTTGTTATGGAGAAGGATC
>NW_016690365.1:1863530-1935752 GCF_001604755.1 Lepidothrix coronata
GCTCACAGTATCAAAAGCCTTGGTGAGGTCGACAAAGGTTACATAAAGACCTTTGTTCTGTTCCCTACACTTCTCTTCCAGTTGTAGATGAATGAATAATTATACATTTGGTCTTTTTGGACTGTGCAAAATCTAAGTTTCTGATGCACTTAAGTTCTCTCTTTTCAGGGCATGAAGTAACAACTTGTACAGAGAAATTCAGAATAAAAAGTGGTGCTAGATTAAGTGGTGCTAGATAGATTTGTTTTTAAAGCTTTTTTTAAAAATACTTCAATAAATAACTTTTTTTAAAAAAATGTGAATTATTATGTCTTTAGGTATAGATGGCAGGTTTTTCACATTTTTATAAAACATTCATTCTAAATAAAATAATTGAGAGAGGTAACTTTTTCTCCTGATGATTCCATGAATGTTTAAAATAAATGTGAAATGATATTTCCCAGAAAACTCATAAATTCTACATGTTTTAAGCAACCATTCCTTCATCTCATGCATACTTTGTTAGGTTAGAACAAAAACATTTGTTGAATTCTTTACAGAGAAGGGGATTCAAGTGATTAGACCAGCTTTTTTGTAAAAATTGCTACAGGTTTGTCATGAGCAAACTGACAACTTTGATAAGGTAACTTCATAGACTGTTCTGTGCATAACAAAAATCTCTCTCTTAAGAAAAGACTATCAGGTAAGAAAAGTCAGATATATCAATAATTAAACTTTACTACACTAAGATTTTCCTACTTATAAAGAGGATAATACAGATTTTTATTTGCTCTCTTTCTTTTTTCCCCAAATATCAAATATAACGAAAAATTAGCAGTATAACACACTAAAGATTATCCTACTTCTCTTTCTTTTTGTATGTCCAAAAATATCTGCAAAACGATACTTGCAAATTAGTATCCCCTACCTTTGAGGCAATCTTAAGAGATTGCACAAGGATTTAACTTCCAAACCACTGCACAGCCTCCAGCACAGAGGATAAAATATGTTGTGATTATGGTTCAAATAGTTGGCTCTTGCATGCTGAAGGCCCACCTTTTAATTGCTGTTCTAAAGGATGCATAAAGGAATTAGTAATGAAATAGCAAACTAGTCTAGCATATAATGCTGTGGCCTGTACGCAATAATGAGTATAGCAGCTGGCAGACAGTGCAAATGACATTAGAAATTAGAATATTTTGGCTTTCTTTTTGGTCTGATGTAGAAAAAAACTTCAGTACGAAAGGAATTCTTCAATGTCAAAACACAAACTTACATAAGTAGCTAAAACCAGACACACTGCATGTCCATACAAATATATTTTGCATTGACATTGTTTCTTCAGTAAATTTATTCACCAGAATATCTTTTCTTTTGCATAATGAAAGATGTGCTATCCTTGTACTCTTTATCAAATGCGTGAGCACTTGAATGTTAACTCAGGATAAATTTCTTAGGCATAGATATTTTCATTCTGATTTATATCATTTACTTTCCATGATACACCTTTCTAAAAAAATCTTTTTCCTTTATGAAGTGTTTTTATGCTAAAGGATAGGACTCACTCATTGCTTAAAAAACTTACTTATCATAGCATACAAGAAATACTTAAAGAACTAGCTGAAAAAAATTAGGAGAAAAAAGGGTGTCAAATTATAATACAGTTGCTTAAAAATTTGCTTCAGAATAAGAACAATTCTATTTTTAAATGCTTATTTAAAAAAAATACATTGAGGCACAGTGATGCTAACTGAAGAAAAGGCCCATTTTGAAGGGTAAACCTAGACAACATTGAAAAGAAAAACGAAACTGAAAAAGAAAAAACAGATAGTAAGTAATTGGTAAAAAAATATAATAAATATTTAACATTCTTTCCTATTGCAAGACATGTTGTATGGCAATGGGAAAGTCCATGAGACATCATCAATCCATTTTTCCCCTCTGGCAGTGCTACACAATCAAAAAAACCCCAGTTTTTAGCAAGAGATTTTAATCTAATGTAGTAAGGATGTGGGGGCCCCCTGGTGGTCTAGTGGTTAGGATGCAGCACTCTCACCGCTGTGGCCCCGGTTCGATTCCCAGTCAGGGGACTCCCCCGGGCAGATGGAGCTCGTCAGCCCTGTAAGGCCATCCATCTAAGAGAAGGTCACTCTAAACAAACCTACGTCCTGAGGACCTCACTGCCACCGTCCAAGCTTGGTCGGCCCCAGCAGATGAACCTCAGGATTAAAGGGTGGGCTCAGTTCAGCGCACGCTGAGTCTCACCTAAAAAATCCACTGCGCAGGCTGGAAGGGTAATGCCCTTTTCCAAATCTTCGTTCGCAAAGACTTGCCATGAAGTAAGGATGTGGGTCCATTGCAGCTGGTGGTGTGCTTAATTACTTGTGTTAGTGCAAAGTGTGGAGTCATCTAAAGATACTACTGCTTCAAAAATTGTTGTTCTGTTTTATAGGTGTTATAATGCACTATACAGACAGAGAGAATATGGCCCACAGCCAATCAAGATGATAAAAATAAAATTATAAAATCACAGAAGAGTTTGGATTGGAAGGGACCTTTAAAGATGAACTAGTTCTAAGCCTCTTGCCATGGACAGAAACATCTTTCGCTAGATTAGGTTGCTCAATTGCCCCTCCAACCTTGTTTGAACAGTTTCTCTGGGCAACCTTTCTAGCTTCTTAACACCCGTAAGATGCCAAGTCTCAAGCTATGAGCTCAGCAAAGGGTTTTACTTTAAAAATATACAAGATTCAAAAAATATCAGCCCTCTGGATGTATTAGAAGAGTGTTTGGTTCTTTTAACACCTTAAGAGAGAGTGCAAAGAAGGACATGCTGCACACATTTTCTTATGGACTACTTTTACTGGTAAACTTTAGGAAATAAGAGAACTTGGCAAAAGAAATCATTTCACAAAAAAACAACATTCACAAAATATTGGCTTAGCACATGCTAACTCATACAATTTAGCAAAATGTAACCCATCTGGCCCTAAATTACCCAAAATATTATGAAAAGGGATTAGAAGAAGAAGAAAAGCAAGAGAAAGAAAACAAGAAATATAGCTACCATTCCTATATCCAGTGTAGGTACAGCTACACAAGTCTAGAAAATGGAGGATTCAAACACGTGGAGATCAAATATCTTTGGTTTTATCTGCTCTAGCCCCTGTGGCCACCCCTCCCAGGCAGGACGTCCAGCCCCCTGGCCAATCTGCATCTAAAGGGCAGGGCAAGGGGTGGTGTTCCCACTGTGTCAGCCAGTCTAAGGCTGGTTTAGGGGCTCCAGGGTGCATGGTGTGGACAGTGCTTATGCTGTCCAGGGACTGACAGCTTCTATGGGATTGCTTCAGGGCACTCACAGGGGCTTGGGGATGGGATAGGTAAGCTACCTCACCTTCATGAAATTTGACCAGTCGCTCCCCCTCTTGCCCCCCCTCCTGAGCTGGTCCAAGCCAATAATTAATATGATAATCCCATGTCTCACACTACCCTCACTGTAATAAATTTCTTTCTTACTATCTAATCTAAAGCCACCCTCCTTCAGTTTAAAACCATTGCCCTGTCCTGTCACCATAAGCCTTGGTAAAAAATGTTTCCCCATCTTTCTTAGAATCACAGAATCATAAAGGTTGACAAAGACCTCCAAGATCATCAAGTCCAGACAGACTTGATGATCACTTGACAGATCACTGCCTTGTCAAGACCACAGTACTAAGTGCCATGTCCAGTTGTTTCTTGAACACCTCCAGGAACAGTGATCCCCCCACCTCTCTGGATAGTTTAGTCCAGTGCTTGATAACCCTTTTGATGAAGAAAATTTTCCTGATATCCAATCTAAACCTCCCGTGGTACAGTTTGAAACCATTTCCTCTCATCCATGTTACCCAGCTACAATGTCCTTTCAAGTAGTTATAGAAAGTGAGAAGGTCTTCCCTGACCCTCCTTCTCCCCAGGCTAATTATAAACTGCAGAGCTTCCCCAGGCTTAATTATAATTCTCCAGAGCTTCTTCTAAACTCCTTTACATATTGAAAGGCCATAATAGGGTCTTCCCAGTACCTTCTCTTCTATAACCATAATTGTTGAGCTTTTCTTCATAGGATAGGTGTTCCAGCCCTTTGATCATATTTTTGGGCACTGTATGACTGATTCATGTCTTGTGCTGGGAACACCAGAGCTGGATCCAGTACTCCAGGCAGAGTCTCACCAGAGCGAAACAGAGGTGCATAACGACCTCCCTCAATCTGCTGGCCATGCTTCTTTTGATGAAGTCCAGAAAACAAATGACTTTCTGAGTGCAAATGCATATTGCTGGTTTATATATTTAATTTTTTATCTACTAATATCCCCAATTTTATCTCTGCAGGGTTGTTCATCTCCCAGTCTCTAATGCTACTGTTGATTGCCCTGCCCCAGGTGCAGGGCTTTGAACTTGACTTTGTCAAACTTTTTGAAGTATGTATATCTGTCCATTTATCTAGCCTTTCAAAATCCCTCTGGATGGCATCCCTTCCCTTTAGCATATCAACAGCACTGTTCAGCTTGTTGTCTGTGGTGGGTTAACCTTGGCTGGATGCCACATGCCCATCAAGACTACTTCCCTCCTTGGCAGGATATGGAGAAAGTGCAATGAAAAAAGCGGCTTTCAGTATGAATTTGCGAAAGTGTGACTTAAACAGAGTTTGATGACAAGGTTCACTCAATTGCTTACTACATAGTTGAAGCATACCAAGAAAAATCAGATCAGAATTGATTTGGAATGAATTGCACATACAGGGGGAATACAAAAAAGTAAATGTGCAAAGGATACAGATACGAAAGATAAGGATACAAGAGGATTTAACAGCACTTAATCACTGACTAGTTTAATATTTATGAAGTGATTCAATAGGATTTGCTGCAATTATAACAATGACTGTATTATAGATTCACAATAACAGCATTCATACTGTAATCAATTTGCATGCACACAAGCATAGAGACATATGCATTTATATCTATGCATGTAAAAGTACCTACCAAAAGTTCCCTTACTCGCATAAAATCCTGTAGTGATTCTCAATGGGCAGGGGCTGCACCTCAAAGACTATGTGTGTGAGTGGAGCTAGGTATCAGTCTAGGACTCATCATCAGTGAAAATCTTCTGTGTACTGAAAACTTGAGTGCTGGTGAGGTCTGAGAGGCATCCCACTCAGTGGGATGTGTTTGTTCAGCCTGCTGCAGTCTAGGAAAACTCAAAGGGTCTCATTTAGGACTACTGTTTACAGGGTTATGAGATTCTTGGCTTTAGTCTTCAGTAAATTTCCATCCTGGCCATCATCCAAGTTGGCTAAAAAATGTAACTCCTTATTCTTTGCTCCACACTGTCAGGCAGTTGATGTTTCTGTTGCAGACAGAATTGTTCTCACCTTTAACATACAAGAGTTCCTGGTATGATCAAGAATCCTTCACCAACCAATTGGTACAGTAAAGTGGTGCTTCATTGCTCAGCTGGTTTGGTTGAGGCTTAGCAGGAGCATCTGAGATCCTAGAGCAGGACAGAGGAGGATGGGGTGGAGGATGTACCACCACATAAGGGATCATGCCTGGCCCATACGTTTGGCAGAAGGTCACAGTGTTGATGAGTTTTCTTGTTTCTTTCCTTCTTCATTTGTTTCTTAATCAAAATACCTGGAGAAAATGGCATGGAGTGGACACCATGTTAGTGGGGACTTTCTCCTCTTTTAACACCAGCAAAATTTTTCTTTTTCCTTCACCTGTTGGAAAAACTGTCTGAAAAGAGACCACTTCTCACTTTCCAGTGCCTTCTGCCTACTGAAGCAATTTCTTCTTTGTCACATCCTTGCTTGCTAATCAGAACAACAAAATTCAGCCCATTTTAATTCCTATACAACATGACCACAAGCTTAAGAAAGTATGCACAGACACAGATGCAGTAGTTTTATAAAAGAACAGTGCAACAATAATCAGGTAGGCAGTTTTTAATGAACAGACTAACCAAACAAAATGGCTTATCCTTTTAGTACAGTCCCCACACACGACATCAGTAGGCGACAAGTACAAATAATAATTTATGACGACATTAAAGGTAGACAAAGAATAAAAGTATTGAAGTGGTAGGTTATCTTCCCTTTTATCTAAACTCCTGATGACAGAATCAGGGAAGAATATTCAGAGCAAAGGTGGACTATCTTGAACAGTCAAAAAGATGGAGAAAGATGTGGCAAAACTGAATAACTCAATAAAACAATTTGTGAATTTTTGAGATGCCAGATTCTTGTTCTCATGCAGCACAATAAGCAGTGCTTTGGACTCATCTGTGCAGCCTGACACAAGTGCAGAGAGTATCCAAGCACTGTGGCACAGAGCTCACCGTAACTGCCATTTTGCTTGCCCTCAGCCTTTTTCTTTATATCCACTGCCTGCCCAGGGCCTGCTTAATATTTCTTCCCACATACAGCCTTTAGTCCTTGAAGATGTAAATGTGGGGATTTATGGATATGATCTGTCTAATATGCAGATAAGTCTGGTTTTCTGCTTTTTCAATAATACAAAGTATTCAACAGGTAAATGGCAACCTTGTCAGGAAAATACAGTTCCTATGGAAAGGACTGTCAGCAACCAGAAGCACAGTCAACCCCTGCTCTGCAGCTGCTGTGGCAGTTGCTGAAGGACACCTGGCACTACTTGAGGCTTCATGAGCCAGAGCGTCATGCTCACACTCAAATTCATCAGCCAGGCCATCAAGGGGTAGTTGAGACTGCCAGCCATCCCCAGTAATCTGGGAAGCAGCTTTACACAGTAATGCTAGCAGACAAGTCCTAGGACCATGCTCTCTAACAGACCACTTTTACCAGATAACAAGAGTGATGAAATTCGTGTGGTATTTCACAGTGGCTTACAGAATACGAAAGAGAAGCTGCTTCCCCTTGCTTCCCCTTGGTGCAGAACCCAGATATGCAAGATGGGGCACATGCTACAAATAAGTGTATATATGCTATGAGTGATCCTGTTGCATGAGGCAATATCTTGAGAGCTAAGCATCTGTATCTATGAGCCACAGGTGGCATGGATCACACACAATAGCTCAGGCTGGGCATTCCTCCCAGACTGTGATATGTGCTGTTAGTTTGCCTTTACTGAACTCTGAGGTAAGGTAGCGGGCATTTGAAGGTTGCTGCCTTTCGCATTTTTACTATGGCTTTTTTCTCCACACTCAGTTGTCTGGCTAATCAGAAATAAGGGTAAATTCATGAACCCAGAATCATATCTAATGCTGAATGGGAGTCAGTGGTTCAGCAGTTACAGCTATGACTCTGCCAAGCAGCAGAATTGTGAAGTCAGTTATCTGTTTGTTGGCTTTGTACAGGAAAAGACTGAATAACAGTAAACATTCCATAAATGAGGTAGCATAAGTATATTAAAAGTAAAGATTCTCAGTCCTTGTAACAATAGAGGTCAGTCAAGAAAATGAACTATTACAAACTATCTATTTCCTCTGTGAGAGTTATTTGGCTGATTCTTACATTATCCAGGAATCACTTATTACAATACTTATAAATGGAACTGAAGCATACAGAGAGGAAATACAGTCTTTAAAAGGAGGAAGATGCTGAGACAAAGTTAATGCAGAACAGTGGCTACAGTGATGCTCCAGAAAAACCTTGGGTACGGGAAAACCAGACCTCTGGTACAGGAATTTCCATCTCTAAGGTTTTGTGTTCTGTTTTCTACGACTTAGTGCCATGGACTATCATTAATTAATTAATTAATTAACTAATCTTACTATCTCAGTTAAGGTGAGTGATCTAAACTGAAATCTGGAGTAGAGCATATTCACGTCTCTGAAGAACTAACTACTATGTTCCAGTTGAACATATTCTTCACTTCTTTGTTAGCTGTCCTAAAGGCAAACCTCTTAGTCTAAACAGCTTGAACTCTCTCCATGCTCTTAATTGGCATCTTCGGGGATTGTTAAATGTGGGCCTGTTTAATCTTCTGTCCGTCCAATAAGACCTTTGAAATTATATTTGCTTTCTCTAGCAATGGAGCCTGTCACATGTACTACCTTCTAGCATAGTTTCAACTTACTACTTTATAGTAGCATGACCATTTCCACTATTTGATTCAGAGAACAAAATTATGTATTAGAGGGATGTGCATTATGAAATAGCACATCAATTTAATGCCCCAGAAAACTTAGATTTCACAGTACTATGCCCTCAAAACAAAGTAAAGCCTACATTTGCAGAGGTAAAAGCTTGACAGTGCTTCAGCTGCTGCAGAAAACTGCTGAGCATGTGGGAATTGAGTCCATATATAAATATTACATACCCCAAAACTCTGTGTAAACATTAGAAAGAATGTGACATAAATTAACAAAATTACAGAGTTGCCTGTTGAGGAAGACACATCCTAGCTCCCCTTGCTATGAACAGGACATTTAGTTAAGGACAATCTTAACTATGTGTTTTCAAGGATTTGGGCTTTTTTTTTTTTTTTTTTGAAAGTATGTCAGATTCCTTCATGGTACTTAAACATAGTTTAAAGTATTTAATTTCCTTGGTGGTTTCCTTAAAGTAAATCTTTCATGGAAGTCTCTGCAAGTGTTGTATTATTCATCTGAAGCTAGTCTCCCAAACTGGTCTTTTGGATGCATATGCAACTAGGCATACTTCTTAAAACCGACTTTTATTTAATCATATTTCATTTAAATTCTTCTTTGTTCACTTCTTCAGTAAATCATCATGTGTATTGAAAAAAAAAAACAAGATCTGTACTGTTGGTGAAAAGACACGTATCAGGTATTTTCACGACATATAGAGTTGGACATTTGAAGAAAAATACCAGGTTTTAGCCATGAAGACAACAGTGTAATTATTAATTGTTTTATGGAGAGTATATATTTTAAAATCATTGGTTTTAACTATGTCAGGATGATTCTCCCAAAATATTATTAGAATCAGATATTACTATGGTATGGATTACTGTTTAGGTAGGTTTTATTTATGAAAATGGATGGCCATTTTTGCACATAACTGCTGCCTGTTTTCTGGTTACTAAAAAACCTCACTAATTAAAGATATAGGAAATATGTCTTTAAACACACATATACAGACAGTATTCCACAGCTGAGCAAAGTATGTATTTATTGGACCTTTTTTTGTTTTAGAGAAGTAGTGGTCTGCCTGCCCTAGATCTCTGAATAGACTTGACTTCTTTTCTTTACACATAATTACATTTGACATTAAAAGTATAACTTCCCATGGGAAAATGAACTTCACATTTCAGCAGTTTGAGGAGACAATATAAAATAAATATGATTAACACTTTAGGGAAAAACACAATCATATAAAGCATTTGTTTGTCAGACAGTCCTGAAAACATTCTAATTAGCATTTTTTTTCCTGTAGGGCTTATTCCTGAATACACAGTGTCACAATTTTTTTTCTGGATTTAGTATTTGCAGTTAGAAGTAACTCTAGGAATCACAGTGACTCATATATTTTTTAATTTGAAATCTTGCATTTGGTCTGTCCTTTTTTTTTTTCCGCTAGCTCCTAGTAGTTTTCTCCCCTTTTTATATATTTTCTGTTAATTTTCTCTTTGAGCATCTAAGGACGCTCTCTTGTAAGTTATTAATACAGACCATAATATTAAAAAAATAAGTTGAGATTGAAACATTAATTCTGAAAGCTTTTATACTCTTTTAAGATAAACATAGTATGGGCATTAGAAGGGTATTAAAAATGGTGAGACAAGTGTTATCACACCGGCAAGGCTGGAATTTCAAAGATCTTCATTACAAATCTTTCCCATCTGGTGTTTACCTGTGGTAGTGTGATGTGAGTGACATCCCTTCATTTCCTACTGCACAGCGCTTATTGTGGCTGGCTGTGTAAGGCCTGCACAGGTATAGCAAAATCCTGAGATGAGTAATTCAGAGGCTTCAGGGAGAAACCTCTTTTTTCCTCAGGAATATTGAATAAATCCAAACTGTAGGAGAGCTTGGGAGATAGCAATAATAGACACTTCTGTTCTTCAATGTTCTCTTTCTCCTTTTCACTATGTCTTTTTCTTAGTTACCTGGTTCCTCTCTCTACTGCTTCTTAGTCCATTCTGCTCCTCTGTGTTCATCTTACATCCAGATCTCTCTGCCAGAATCACTCATGCCACCATCTTCCTTCTTTTATAAGAATTTTCAGGCCTAATTTCACTTTGTTTCTGTCAGTGTCTCACCCCTCTCAGGTCTACCTTTCATTTCACTACTTTGTCACCCATGGGGCCTGGGTACCAGACACAGAATGCTTTCTTTACCAAGGCAACTTTTCTGCCTTTTGTGCTGATACCCACAACCCTACAGGCATACACTGCAAATGGCTTACTTGAAGAATTTGATTGCCATATTCTTTAAGTCATTTCTGATGATAGGTGAAGATAGACCTTTCAGATCCTTAAAATTTACCCAACTTGCCTAATGTTCCTTAAAAATAGTCGAAGAGATGTCCTTAACATCAAGAGGACATTTGTTCCCTTGACGGTCTTTGACTCACTGAAAGACAGGTGAGATATAAGTGAACATCAGTGGTTTTGCTTTTTTTTGTCTTTTTTAAAACAAATTAGAAAGCATGTTTATCTTATAATGTGCTTTACAAAATTTTCCATCAAAGGCAGGTAAAACTTCAAATAGTCAAAAGTTTGCCTGACTTTATCAAAGATCTGGTTAAACAATCCAGCAGTGGGAAATCTCACACAGCTGTAGGCTAAACCTGTTAAGATTCAGGCTCCTTATTAGCCTGGGACAGTGTATAAAGATGAAGGAAGATACCTACAACCTTTCTATCTTTTGCAGACAGATACAACATGGTGAGAAGGAAGAGTATAAATCAAAGAGAGAAATCCCACTGCAAGTGACTTCTCCAAACTGAAAACACCATCTTTTTTAAGGATAGGAATCAGATAAAGTTACATTGGAGTTTCTTTTCTTCAGGGTATAAATTTCTGTTACCATAAAAGTGTATGCTGTGGATATAGTCTAACCTGGAAGACCTTGTCTTGACCAATCTGACACTCTGAAAAATGTAAGAGTCTGAGATCAGGTCCTTTTCTCCTGAAAAAGGACCATACTTCGCCAGTTTCAGTTTGCTTTGGATGTATTGCCTGGTCTTGCTCAGAGGGACATTTTAGAAAGCCAACAGAAATCTTCAAAACCATGTAAGGATTTCACAAGCTTGTATTTTACAAGATGGTTTAACCTTGTGAGTTTTTTCATCTTTGTCTCTCTTTTCCTGAGTGTAGTTGGTAAACCTATAATTCCCTACACAGTTTTTAAACCATTGCTAAAGAAGAATCTATTGCCCTTAATGACACAATCATTATTAATGATTTTGATACTGTGATATGGCCATTGCTGCAAATAGAGTCACATTTAACCAGCGAGTCAACTACAAAAGTTCAACTGCATGTCATGGCCTTTACACTACACATGTTCTGAACATGGTTACCATAGTATAAAATTCATATGCATTAATTTGTGTTGTTTCCATAACATAAGAGGAATTATGAGCACAACTGATCAGAACATTTTTTTTTAATAACATATTACTTACGTAAAAATAAATGTTTACAGTTTCAAACTCCTACAAATGTTTTTTAATGCCATTTTAGAAAAGGACTGGAACATGATGCATTACCTTTACTAAAGGGGATGGATAAAAAAATGAAATAAATATGAGATTCACCAGAAAATAGCTTTTCTGACCTCATCTGGCTTCTTTCTTTCCCTGCAGACCTGTATTCCCATGCTGTCCAGGATCATTGTTATAGCAAATTGACCAACTAGAGAAATCTTAAATATAAAAAATACTGAGATACTCTTCTGTTCTTTCTGTGTGGGATGCACATAATTTGTTTTCCTTACTCTACAATATAAATACTTTATAGTAAAATTGTGGAGATAGATGCACAAGTACATGGGACAAAATGTACCTTAAATTCTCAATTTTCTTGCGTCATTCACTGGATAAAAGCATGATGCTGTAGTGATTCACAGTCCCCTTTTAGTAAGCAGTACAGTTAAAAATGCAAGTAAATGTTTGCAAGCTTTGGGCTCAAGCAAATGTAAACCATTCTTATGTTAACATAGATACTAAAACAGAATTCTTACATTAAAATAGCATTATATGATGTAGTATATTTTATTAGATGTAGTGAAGCCACAATGAAAAACCAGAAAAGACCAGAGTATTTTCCCATTCATCTGACACAAACAGCAGTGATTTTGCCTATTTTCAATGTAGTTTCAAGAGATCTTTTAGCTTTATTTATGCCATTAACAGGCATGAAAGGAGAATTCTTAATGATTTTTCTTCTATTTGTATCATTAATGCTTCAAGGTATAGCAAACTTTTACAACTGATAAATTCTAGAATGTTTTAATCATGCACTGCTATCATGGTTTAAACCCAGCCAGACACCAAATACCACGCAGCTGCTCAGTCACTCCTCCACCAGTGGGATCGGAGAGAGAATCAGAAGGATAGAAGCTAGAAAACTCATGAGTTGAGATAAAGACAGTTTGATAGCTAAGGCAAAAGTTGTGCACACCAGCAAAGCAAAATAAAGAATTAATTCACTGCTTCCCATGGGCAGGCAGGTGTTCAGCTGCCTCCAGGAGAGCAGGGCCCTATTACATGAAATGGTTACTTGGGAAGACAAATGTCATCATTCCAAAAGTCCCCCGTTCCTCCTTCTTACCCCCTCTCTATATACTGACCCTGATGTCATATGGTCTGGAATATCCCTTTGGTAAGTTTGGGTCACCTGTCCCTGTTGTATCTCCTCCCAGCTTCCCAGGCACCCTCAGCCTCCTTGACAGCATGCAGTACAAAAGGTAAAAAAGGCCTTGGCTTTGTTTAAGTGCTACTCAGCAATAACAGAAACATCTCTGTGTTATCACTGCTTGTTCAGCACAAATCCAAAATCCAGCCTTACATCGGACACTGTGAAAAAAATTATCTCAGCCAAAACAAGTGCAACTACCAAAAGGAGGCTATTGAATCTTGTCCTTATGTGCAAGATTGTAGGGAAACCTATGTTTCTCATCTGGTATTTGTTTTAAATAATTACTGTTTGCTTTACCTATTTTAATTCCCTGCAGAAATGCTAGTTGTGGTACAGCATATCAGTATTGCTTAACCCTTCTTATTAGGTACTCTACATAGCTTTTTATTAGCAGAGAAGGACCCAATCTTTCTCTTCCTCATCAATATATCTATTGTGTCCAAATAGCAAGATTGTTCTGCATGTGTACTGAAGGGTCTCTAAAGCACGGCATTTATTATATACGTACACTGATATATCCCAATTATTTTCTCCTTATAACAAGAGTGTGGTTTTGCAGCTAGTTGCACAGAGAGAAAAAAATCAAGCAACCTGTTCTCAGCTGCCCTTTTTTTTTTAGACACGCTCAAGAGAATCAAGGGAATAGATAAATTGCTGTGGTGGTGGCATCTGACAGCCAAATATAAATTTTCTAGGGACTGGAAAGGGATTTAGCTGTGCACCTCTGCTGTATAATGCATGATCGGTAAGTCCAGTATGACAAGAGATGAGCTGAAATGACCCTGGCATAAGCAGTGACCAGAAGCAATTCACCTACTTCTCATTAGTCCTTAACCCCTTTAGGACTTGGAGGGGATGTGGGGGAGGGAGGTGGGGGAGACAATGGTGGTGGATGGAATCTTCAGGCAGAGGAACTCAGCCGAACAAATTGCATCTGCAAGCTGCAGATCACCTAGGATGGCAGGTGAAGAAATTCCTATGGCATTAAACCTTTTTGAGAGGTATGCTATGCAGTTTCTCCTGGAGGAGTTTGAAGGTCATGTACTGCTATTCTTCTCAGTCACAATTCCATTGCTTGGCAACCTATGTTGTAGTCTCTGTCATGTGACAGAAGTAGCAGCAAAATGTTCTGCCACCAGGCGTGTTTAGCCACATAACAAAAGTTTGTCCCTGGCTCATCAGCACATTGTGGAAGCACCCACCTGACCAGGCATTCCTGTTTATAACTTGTCTAGGCATAACTGTGCAGAGGTGACTATTTGTAAGAAGGGTTGTGGAACCAGCACAAAAGTGGAACAGCAAAAAGTGGGCTGCAAAAATAATCCACTGTGCCTACTGCAGTACAAGTGTGAACTAACATAAGTAGAGGAAGCCACTAACTTCCACAGCTATGTCTTTCCCCTTGCGCAATTTAAAATAGATTTCTTAATGCTTGCTAATCTGCTAAAATTCTACATGACAATAGATTATAGACTGAATAATGAAAAAAAAAGTTCATCTACTCCAGCAAAACTGGAAGGAAGGCTTCTACTTTTAGGTTGCTAATTTGACACAATTGTTCTTAAAACATGAGGAAACGTATCGTTCCACTAGCTGATATATAACACAACTAATTTTCCTGGTTTGTAGATTCAGTGACACACAGAGTTTCTATTAATTACCCTTAGGCACAGCAACAGTCCCATCAGATATCCCTCCAAGGGTTTTGAGCTAGTGCTTGAAGTGAATAGGCCCTGAGACACCTTGCAGGAAAAGGATAAAAGGTTGTTTGTTAGTGGAAGTAGAGGTATTTTTTAGCAAATACAGAATATACTTAAATCTCATTCTCTCATCCACCAACTTCAATAATGTTGAACCTGTGTGCATAGAGCATATTACAATACATAGGTATATAGTTCATAATGTTTAAAAAACGATGGGCTAAAAATCAGACTTCTTCTGTGGTATAAAAATCAGTGTTTTCATGAGACAATATTTCAGGGCTTCATTGACAAAGAAATATGTGTATTTTAATTTAATTTGCAGCACCTTCTATGTTCTCACAGTATCCCTGCCCAATTTTCTCTAACATATTCATAACCTAAATATTCTAACCTAAATATTCTTCTCTTTTAACTGCTAGGGTATTGTATCATAACTGTTTAGTTGCACTTTTGTTCTGAGGTGCTTTATCAGGACAATTCAAATATATTTGAATAAATAAAAAAAGAAAAATATGCCAATGGCAGTTCAGCAGATCTATTGTCCATGGAAAAAATGGGAATGTGCCAGTGCACGAAAACAAATGTTGAATTAGGTCACAAAACTTCTTTTCTTGAGAATCCCATCATTTCCACTTTCTTCTCAGGCTCTGCAGCCCATACAAAATGACTCCTGAGCAAATAATGTTTAAAACATAAAATCATCAAATCACTTTCTTAGTATAGCTGAAACAGAAGAAGAATACGTGCTAAAAAATGAATAGACTTTATTTAATGTATCGTTCCTGAAACTACCTATTCATGTAAAATACATGAGTCCCAGAAGCAAATTCTATTCAGGGATCCAAAGTAAAGTGATCCTCTGGGCAAACCTCCCATTTGGAACAAGTTTTTATGTTTCTGCAGAGTTGTTTTGACATGTACACATACTGGGTGATCCTATATTCATTGGCATGACAACATACTTCTTAAAACCCCAAACTTATAAAAAGAAATGGTCCGTTTACAGGTCAATGATCACTGAGAAGAATGAGAAGCTAAAGTACCAGCTCACCAGACACATTCAGTAGGTTCAGTTTTAACATGTCACATGAAACAAAAAAGAGATTGTAATTTCACAATTTCTTTCTCCTATTTAACTTTTCTTGATTTATTGTTAAGACTGTACTTTAAGCAGAGATTACTACACATAAGCTCCTACAGTCATAATAAGGATAGAAATACTAACAGCAAAAATAGAGCACTGAAAATATATCCCAAAATTTTAAACTCTTGTTAGCATACTAATATATACAAGCAGAAGCTTTGCTTTGAGTGAAATTATATAACAACTTCCAGAGTGATTTAGGCATAAACTGTAGACTTTTAGTTTTTAATCAAAGAATATGAATGCAGTTATTAAAATATTTGTTGCTAATAAGTGTTACTTCTATTTAGGAGTTTTTTTAGTTGTAAGGAGATGGCAAAATTCTTAAAAAAACCCATGATTCTTTAGTTTGGTGGGTTTGGTTTTTGTTTGTTTGTTTGTTTTTTGCAGTAACTTTCATCTGAGAATTTATTTTCTAGGAAAGATAAGTTTCATTTTGTGACAAACCTTTAAAATTTGTTGTTAAACATCCCTAAACAAATTTTGAATATTACTTTATAATTTCAGCAAATCAAGAAATCAGCTTGGTTTTGCAAATTTACATATAGTCATGAGCAAAAATGAACTTAATCATGAAGTAAAGTTTCAACTGGCAGTCTTTACTGAAGAGAAGTGTCTTGTATAAGGATGCTGACTATCTCCGTTTAATAAGACCAAGTCAATAAAATGTGAATATAACAGCAAGACTAAATAATTTGTTTCATTTGAGCATATATTTAATGCTATTCTCTCCATAAAGACTTTTTTTTTCATTTCTATAACCACCTGTATTGACAGTGTCTGAGCTGATGTTGCTGGTTAGAGTTTTTGAATGAACACAGAAAACTTTGAGGACAATATCATTTTCATAACCAATTTGTGCACTGTGAAAGTTAAAGATATACAAATACTAGGGTCATTGATTGCCGTCTTTAAGCTTTTGCTTTCCTGACTTTGTTTAAAGCACAAACACAGTTAATTGTAGCCAACAGTATGACTGTAGCATTGCCCAATTGAGTTCCAGTGAACCACCTCCTCACATTACTTTTCAGCCTGCTATGAGGGCTGTTCTGGCTGTGCTTCCACAAAACAGATGAGTGACACTGTGTTTGCCTATGCTATCCTCATAATTTAGTTTGGCATTCTGTCACCTGAAATGGTTCTTTGGCCTACATTTAACTTCTGCTGTCACGGCAAGATTGTTCCTGGTACCTGAGCACATTTTATGTTACCTGTGATATTGCTCCATAAAGTCTTACATTGCAATCTGCCACTCACACCAACGTATTCTCAAATAACACCAAAATAATCTTAAGTGATTTTTGAAAATGCAAGACCTTTAACCCACCTAACTATAGGAAAGCAGGCCAAATGAATGTGTGCTTTCTTTCTTTTGCTTTTTACCAATGCATTTCTCTGGTGCTGTATCACTTTGCATAGAGCTATGTCGTCATTGCAAGCAGTGCAGAGTCACCAGCCTTCTACTACAACATTTCAGGGTGGAACTCCCAAGATGTAGTCTATGTAGTGGTGGGGCTGAAAATGTAGAGAAGTAAGTAACTGCTATCAGCTGCACTTGAAACATCCAATTTTATTTCTCCACACATGAGGATTTTATCATATTCGAAAGAGATGACCTTATAAAATTAGCCTAATATTGCACAATAAGGAAAACAAAAAAAATTGAGACAGTAACTGCCTACAAAATAATACCTGCACTGGAAGAATAGCATACCACTTTCCTTGCAGGTGTATGTTTCAACAGTGTTAAGGGATTTTGGATATTGACTGTGATCAGAGAATCACTGATTAGAATACAACAAGATTTTTTCCAAAGTCCAAAATTTAGACTGTCTATAAAGAAACCATAATACAGTTTGAGATTTCCTAAATAAGAAATGTCAGTGCTCTTCACATCCTCTCCAAAACTACATATGCCTGTCTTTAATTCCTGAATTCTTATTGGAGTCTGATTTTGAGCCAGAAAACATAATGAGTGCGGTTTATAATTTACATGTGAATAGGTACTGTCCAAAGACAATGCAGTTCTGAATTTGAGAATAGATCATAGCCATGGACGTTGCTGAAATTGCTAAAAAGGAAAAAAAATAACCAAACCAAACCAGAAATGGCTAGGAGACTTACTGTGTGATCGGAATGGATTATTTATTTGAACAAATAGCAATGATTAAGGAAAATAATTAGAAAAAAAAAACAAGAAAGACTAGAATTTTAAACAAAGCATAAAGATAGGCTAGAAATGCAGTAGCTCTATTTAACATAACATATACACAGTACATAATTTCTGAGAGCATGTCTTAAAAATAAAAAAATTCAATATTGGGGGGGGTGGGAATGGTGCATGTTTCCAACCCTCACCTTTTTTAGGTTAATGTCCATCTGAGTGTCCAAAAGTTACCAGTGAAACAGTCTGTTAAGACTGTTAATGGATGCCTCTATTAAAATCTTACATCTTCCTAGAAGTCCAGCTTTACCAAGGGATTCTGACAAAGGATATTTTACTATATTCATAGAAAATGCTCCACGAGTGCTGTGGAACAGAAGGAAGTTGGGTAATATTTTTAATATTTTTATCTAGCAGTGAAAAAAGAGTGTACGAAGGACTGTAAGCTGCAGGCCTGTCTTTCGTCTTCTCCCCTTTTAACTATTTTTTTATCTTTTTTTTCCATTTAAAGATAAATTTAATTCTTAAATTCCTCTGTGCAAAACAAAATCAGTCAGCTTAGTAAGAACTCAAAGTCAGCTGCTTTATCAATTGATGCAAGGCACTGTCAGAAATATGTATTATGATTAAAAATGGTCCTACAGCGCTCTTTGGCTCCAAAGGTAATCTAAAGGCATTGGACTCTGTCTAAATTCCATCACTATAATACATCTAGGAAAGTTCACACAGATCAAATGAGAACAGAACTCCACCTTCTTAACCTCTTGGTAATAAGCCTCTATTTCCTTTCTTCTTATGAGAGCTGAGGTGTGCTAGTTAGTTAAGGTCTCAGCATGAGAATTGGGGGTAAATACAGTAAATAAATATATCAGTTCCCACAGACAAATAATAAGATTTTTAGCAATATGTCATTCTGAATTCCAGAATATCACTTCATTATAACGAAATTCTCAACTCAAAAAACTATTTTTGAATTGAAACATATAAACTATGGGCTTTGAAAAAGAAATCGAGAATGGGTGAACAGTAACAATCTCTAGCACTTTCTAACATCAACATTTCTCCTTTTGTAAAGGATCTGATTGTGGGGTGTTTTCTGTAACACAATAATTTTCTTATTCACCTGAAACTATTGCAGCTATATATTTTGCATTTTTTCTTCAAATGTGAAGACTGTGAAAATTGCTAAAAGTGTTTCAAGGGAAGTGATATTTGGTCCTCCTCTTACATGTCCCCATGATGGCTCTCTCACACAGTAGCTTATTCCAAAGACTCTGAAGTCAACTGTAATCTTGGCAGCGTCTGACTCATCTTGGGCTGCATCCCTGCAGTACATGCATGCACAATTCCAGTTCCTCAGAAAGAGATACATCAATTCTACCCAGAATATATGGTCACATAGTTTTGTCTATTAAAAATCATGGTTTTGTCTATTAAAATTAACTTTGCTCAAGCTTGTTCAGTTCTCCTCTTCCAGTGAGCTGAATTAGGGTTTTGATTTTCTCAGGAGGTTGATTTTGTGTTACACATATGTGTGGTTACATGTATGGTTTTTTATATAAATGTAATGTGCTATGCCCTTGTTAGAGAAGCTACAACAGAGAAATTTTATTGCAACTGATTTGTAAGACAGCCGTGTATATGATTTTTACCACTTTGGAGAGTTGGTTTTTTTCAACTGATCAAATGCTGGAATAGAGGGAAATGGGAAGACCATTGCTATTAGCTTGGGGTATTATCTAAACACACATATTATAAAAATGTGTGAGCTGGTCAGCTGCTTTTGCTTTTCTCATCAAGATGCTGGAAACTGCTCTATTTCTGTGGCAGTTAATAGTCACATTGGGTCACTTTCTCAGCATACTTCACACATCTTACTTTACGTGATCTCTAGAAAAAACAATGGGGTGATAAAGATGGGAAGTGACTAGCTGGCCAGCTGACCAAATACAGGCAGGTTTAATTACTTAAATTTCATTTATCTTTGTTGTCTTAGTTAAAAAAAATCATAAACTATTTCTTTAATCCTAATTATTTTTTACTTGTCAGCCATTTTATCACCAGGTATTCTGATCTAGTATTGGCTATGCCCTACAATGAGTTAGTTGTGCTGTTTCATGTAGCAGGTCATATTCTCACTTCTTGTTGGTAATTTTCCAAGTAATTTGGATGGTAATTTGATGGTAATTTCCATCATTAAATATGCAATTTTTGTAAAAACCAATGAGGTTTATTGTCTGGCTTATTAAGGATGAAACAATATATAAAAAATTTCACTGTGAATATTTTATCATTATACTTTTTTATAATGAAGAAACTATTTATCCAATGTCAGTTTTCAGCTAAGTTGAGTTGTGCTTATCTGTCAGGGCCTCCTGACTTTTCACGTGTTGTTGCAACTGCAAAAGAGAAGGTTTGTTATAAATGACAAATAAGTAAGTATTTGTACATATATGTTTACAAGGCACAGTTTTCTAGTCAAATGTGAAAGCCTGTGTTCTGAAAAAGGAACCTTCCATCCTAACTACACTCTTTCCTGATGGGGGGGGTGGGGAAGAAGAAAACAAAAATAAAAACGAAAACAAAACAAAACAAAAAAATTTTTTTCAACAAAACACTTGCAGATACCACTGAAATCAAAGAACAAAATCCCATGACATTTTACCACATGAAAGCATGGGCAGAATAGTCAGTAACACAACACTTAGGTTATTCCCATTAGGTTATTTCTTTTCTATATCTTTCTAGTCTACTCAATTTTCTCCTCACTTTGTGAACACAGTACAAAGGTGAAAGATACACGAAAATGGACAGATGGTAAATATTTTTAAAAATGCAACTTATTTTCTATGGAAATGCCAGCAATTCAGGACTTTTCGTCCTAGTCATAAGAAATGTCAGCATTAATGCAATTAAATATACCAAACAGCATTTGCAAGCACATAAACACACAATAGTATCATCTAACAATTCAAAGTAAATTGGAACTAAAAAGTTAAACTATTTTCAGATATTTGGAAAACACATAGTCCAGGAGAGATATTATTTTGAAGATTAATAAAAATAAATCAAGCAGAGGCAGTTAAGACCATGCAAAGACACTTGCAAGGTTTGATATGTGTACAGGCGATTCAAGTCATGGAGTGGAGGGGGTAGTGCACACGAGATGATGCCTGTCCTAATAAGGTGCATCTCCAATGGCAATTTGGACATCCTTTTTCTCAGCAAACTTTTTGACATGGCTGTTCTTAACCCATACCACTGTCTCTTTATTCTTCATGAAAGAACTTCAAAACAATTTTTACGTCTTTATAGACCTCAGTGAAATACCCAGTTTCAGGTGAAATTAGTATGAGTCTTTATTTAAAAGCAAAACGGAAATTTTCTTCAATTGCTTCTTCTCTTAATCCCTGTTGTCTTGTCACTGGCAATATTTTTTACATGATCTGTAGCCTGCTTATTTTTCTGTGAGGATCTACATTCTGCCTAATTCAAGTGGCAAACCATAAATATATCCTTCGGATTCTCCCACCAAAACATCTGTGAGCATATGGTTTATCTTCAAGTACCTCCTGCATATAATTCTTTGCCAAATATGGAGCATTTAGCTGTTTAAAATAACAATTTAGCTGATACCATTTAATTCAATAGCTGAGCTTTGTATTACAGTAATGAAAAATTCTTGTTCTGGTTAATAAAATATAATTTCAAAGTTATCCTTAGGGAATGTGTTTTACTATTTTCCTCTGTAAAACTGAAAACTCAAGAATCCTTATATTATCTTCAGCTATATTTAAGAAATATTGTATTATTATCAATTGCACTACTTAAAATTCTTCCAGAATAATTAAAAAAAAAAAGCCAAAATACCACAAGCAAACCAAACAACAACAAAAAAGTCTTGAAGTAGTGAAAAATAATTTCATTTGCCTAGAAATTTTTCAATAGTAATCCAAACTGAATGAATTCTAGGGAATATTCCTAAGAATTTTAAATATTGTCTGGAGTGTTTTGTAGATAAACTTTTAAGTTGATTTTAACATTTTACCAAATATTATCAAATTCACTGTATTTTCTGTTCTGCTACTACAAATTTGCTTTTTGCACTCAATTGTTTTTCCTCCTCTTTTAAGTTTTATACATATTTTTCCTCTAAGCCCATGAACAGCATTAATTAGATGGAATTCCTGCAGAGTTTAGAACTTAATGTGAAATCAGTGAAATTTATTTTGTTTTAATCAGATTTGCTGTGTATGAATAAAACATGTTCAGTAGCTACTCCTGTGTTACTATGTTTCTGTTCAAGAAATTTCATGCAAGCTGTTTTTGAGAACTGAGATCTGACATCATGTTTTTACTCACTTTTTGTTGTTTGTGTCATACACAGGACAAGAAAATTCTCTATAAAAAGAAATATCCTACTCTCTGTAGGAAAAGCATACCTATGTACATATACATGAACTTCTCATCATCATAATCATGGCTAGGCTTTGCAAACGAAGATTTGGGAAGGGCTCTACCCATGTTTGTTACAAGCGCGCTGGTGGCTAAAAAGGCCAATACGAGACGGGCACATTCAGTTGCAAAAGGCACAGCAGAAAGACTGCTTAGGTGGTATATTCAGCAAGACATGGTTCTTTCTACATTGTCTTTTCTCCTCAAGAGTGATCCTGCGTGCGTTCTCAAAAGCATCAGCAGCGTTATAGATGGCGTGTCTCCAGACCTCCCGATTTGAGGCCAGAGTAGACCAGTTATGTTGATCAATGTGGCCAAGGCTGAGATGTTGTTTCAGGGAGTCCTTGTATCTTCTCTTTGGGGATCCTCTCTTGTGGCAGTCGGAGGCAAGTTCACCATACAGCAAGATCTTAGGGAGGCAGAGGTCCTTCATCCTGGAGACATGCTCTGCCCAGCGCAGCTGTGTTCTCAGCAACATGGCCTCTATACTTGTGACTGCTGCTTTTCTAGAACAGATGTATTGGTCACATAATCTGACCAGTGGATGTTTAGGATTGTACAAAGGCAGCATTGATGGAAGCATTCTAGGAGTCACAGGTGATGGCAGTAGACAACCCATGATTCAGATTCATATAAGAGAGTAGACAGCACTATGGCTCTGTAAACACTGATTTTTGTACTTTTCTTCAGATGTTGATTTTGCCAAACTCTTTTATGAAGCTTTCCAAAGGCACTATATCCCTTTGCTAACCTGTTGTCTATCTCTCCATCAGTCTTACCATCTGAGGAGATGAGGCTACCTAGGTAATTAAACTGCTGGACTGATTTGAGTTCTGATTCGCCAATGGTGATGTGAGGATGATGGAAGGCTTCCTGAGGTGTTGCTTGATAGAGAACTTCTGTCTTCTTTAAACTGACTTCCAGCCCAAAGAGCTCAGCAGCCTCAGCAAAGCAGGATATTAAACACTGCAGAACTGCTTCTGTGTGGGCGACAAGGGCGGCGTCATCAGCATAAAGCAGCTCCCAGACAAGATGGTTTAAGGTCTTAATGTGGGCCTTCAGTCGCCTTTGGTTGAAAAGGCTTCCATCAGTACAGTATCAAATGTAGATACCATCCTGATCATCAATGTCTGCTGTGGCCCTTTGGAGCATCATGCTAAAAAAAGATTGTGAATAGAGTGGGTATGAGAACGCAGCCTTGTTTCACACCATTAGTTATTAGAAAGGGCTCAGAAAGTGCATCGCCATATCTGACTTGGCCATGTTGATCCTCATGGAGTGAGATGATCATTTTAAGGAACCTGGGGGGACAACCTAAGTGTTCCAAAATCTGCCATAGACCTTTTCTGCTCACAGTATCGAAAGCCTTGGTGAGATCAACAAAGGTTACATAAAGACCTTTGTTCTGTTCCCTACACTTCTCTTGCAATTATCTGAGAACAAACACCATGTCTGTGGTACTCCTGTTGGCTCTGAAACCACATTGGCTTTCAGGTAGAATTCCTTCTGCTATAGCGGGTATTAGTCTGTTCAAGAGTATTCTTGCCAGGATTTTGCCAGCAATGGAGAGCAGAGTA
This sequence comes from Lepidothrix coronata, assembly GCF_001604755.1. Lineage (NCBI taxonomy): Eukaryota > Metazoa > Chordata > Aves > Passeriformes > Pipridae > Lepidothrix > Lepidothrix coronata. Next base: position 1,887,395 of record NW_016690365.1, read on the forward strand.
ATACCACGGTAATTTGAACAGTCTGATTTAACTCCTTTCTTCTTATACAAAGTGATGATGACTGCATAACAAAGGTCTGATGGTAGTTCACCTAGTTCCCAACAGCGTAGTACGAACTTGTGAAATTTAGCATGGAGTGCAGGGCCCCCATGTTTCCAGACTTCAGGTGAAATTCCATCAACCCCAGTTGCCTTGCCGATTTTCACCTGCTGTATGGCCTTGAGGGTTTCTCCCAAAGTGGGGGCAGTATCCAATTCATACTTCACCGGTTGTTGTGTGATGGACTGAAAGGCTGTGTCTTGGACTATACGTTTGGTACTGAAAAGGGTCTGAAAGTGTTCAGACCATCGATTCAGAATGGAGGTTTTATCTGTCAGAAGCGTTTGACCATCAGCGCTGAGTAGAGGACTTTGAGCTTGGCATGTAGGCTCATGTGCTGTTTTCAGGACTTCATAGAATCCTTTGTGATCACCCGTGTCTGCACATAATCGTGTTTTTTCAGCTAGACTGATCCACCACTTGTTCTGGATGTCACGGAGTTTCTGTTGGAGCTTACTGCACGCAAGATGAAAGGCTATTTTTCTTACGTGACAGGATGGCAGTGCAAGGTGTGCTTGGTGAGCAGATCCCTTCTTCCTCAACAATTCCTGGATCTCTTGATTGTTTTCATCGAACCAGTCCTTGTTCTTGAGGGAGAACACTAAGGTTTCTTCAGAGAACTGCAGGATGTTGTTTTTAATTTGGTGTCAGAGTGTTACAGGAGAGGTATCTGTAGAATCTGTGGAATGGTTATTAAGCCTAGTTTGAAGATCAGCCTGGAATTTGTTTCTCACTGTGACTGATTGGAGATTGTTAACGTGGAGTCTCCTCCTTGGGATACTGCCCCTTTTAGGTTTGAATTTAAGATTGAGGTTAAGTTTACAGGGCACCAGTTGACGGTCTGTTTGGCATTCTGGGCTGGGCATCACACAGGTATGGTGGACATCGCGGACATCCCTCTGTCGCAACAAGACATAATCGATGAGGTGTCGCTGTTTGGATCTGGGGTGCATCCAGGTTGTCTTCAGACTATTTTTCTGCTGAAAGATAGTGTTAGTGATGGTGAGCTGTTTATCTGCACAAAATTCTAGCAGAAGTCGACCATTATCGTTGCAGTTTCCAACACCATGCTTGCCTAATATTCCTTTCCAGGCTTCAACATGAACTCATACAGAACTAGTAAAGAGCCCTTCAGAATATATTTTGATGCATTGCTTGTGCAGTGTGTTTCCAGCCACCTTTCTATCTTCTTTTGCCTTTTCACAGTTTATCTTAATGAGCTTTTTTTTATATTGCTGCATACTTGAGACTGCAAATAAGGAAACTATAATTGCACATCTTTTTTTTATGTTTCAGATGCTTGTAGAGGCCAGGTAGTTATTTACAGATGCCATGCATCATTTAAATTATACCAGCATCCAGGATTCTGATTTTGTGATTATCTTCACTTGGAAAGGTTAAGTTCACCAGAAACCCGAAATTGTGACGCTATGTTCATCCAGAACAGGTAAATGATACAAATCATTTAAATGTAGTCATCCTCTTCCACTGTTATGGCAAATATCCTTAACTCTGAGTTGACCAAATCTTCTGAAATTTCTCAGACAGAAATACAGTAGCACTGGAGTAGTTACAGAATATGTTTTATTCATACACAGTTTACCAAATCTGGCACAACAGTGAATTTCTGACTCTTTAAGCCATCACCAGAGGCTGACAAACCCTGCAGCTGGAAAGAAGATTGGCATATTGTAGAAAAAGCAGTAATTAAACAAACAAACAAACAAATAAACAAAACAAAAAAAAAACAAAAACAAAACTTTTTAAAAAATTATTTTTGTGTCAACAGGATGATTTCAAAATTTAAGAGGAATAGGTTTAAAAAAAGGTGAAATAACATATTGATTCTGATAATGCTTTGACACAAACTTGTGTTTACTCACATATATTGGTGTGAGGGCTTTGAATTATAAAGAGTATTTGCAAAATCAGGGTCCATATTAAAGCATTAACATTTCATTAAGTTCTCTAATAGTCTAAAAAATGAACCAGGTTGAGAAAAAATAATGCGTCCTCCCAGTGTCCTCCAGGGTGGCTCACCACGAGTTTTCCACAGGTAAAAATTTATGAATTGCTGCCTCTGGAAAGGATTACCTAGGTTTGAGGAAACAGAGTTGACGCACACAGGGAACCCAGGTGTGGTTGCCAGGGCCTGTGCAAACTTTCTTACTCTTTTTCTCACCATATGCTCCATCCTGATAAATTAGATATAGGCCACTTAAAGACTGTTCTCAGGTACCCCAGGGAACTCTTTATGTTGTTGCAGTATGATGAAAAAACGTGTGCAAAGGGAAATTGCAGTCTGTTACAACTGAAAATTGTGGGTAGAAAACAATTCTTAAAACTGTGAACTTTGCCACACAAGAGACAGCACTTCATACTTACTTTCATTAGGCTGTCTAGGCAGGCAGGGACAAAGACCGTCAAAGAAAACATTTCAAATCTTTATAAATACATAATGCCTTACAAATCTTATCTGAAGGCACACTTTACTAAAAAATCATAAGTGTGTAGTGCTGTGTGAGTATTGGTGTAAGCCTCAGTCACTTTCACGCTTATGTGAACTGGCCAGTGTCCACCGCTGCAGACTAAGCTCAGATTCAACTTATAGAGACTTCTACTTTTTCCTGTGATATACAGGCAAAAAGATACATTGATCTTTGTTCAGCTTCCTCTAGTGCCCAGCCTGAAAGCCTTAATGAACCTGACAGTGCTCTATTCCTATTTATATATGTTATTTTTAGACAAAAAGTTAAAATCAAGCTCATAAAATCATAGTCAAGTATCTACATGTGTAGGTGACTGTTCATTTTTCCTCAGTTATTCAATTGGTTTGTTAACATTTATAAATGATCTGGACACAGGATTTGAATGCACATTAGCAAGTTTGCTGCTGACACCAAACTGGGATGTCCATTGGAACACAGAGCAATGATTAATGGCATGAAATTTAACTTCAGTACAAATGCCGAACTCTGCACTTAGGATGGAGTAATGCCAGGCACAAAACTAAACTAGGAGAAGAGTGGCTGGAGAGCAGCCATGACAAAAGGGATCTGGAGGTGTTGGTTGACATTAAGCTAAATGTGAGTCAGCAATGTGCCGTGTCAGCCAGGAGAGCAAAACACATCCTGGGGTGCATCAGGCACAGTAGCACCAGCCAGTCAAAAGAAATTGCTATCCTGTGGTATTTGGTATTGGTGCATCCTCTCCTGGAGTGCTGGGTGCAGTTCTGAACCTTTAAGAAGGATGTGAAGGTGCTCAAATATGTCTGGAGGAGAGCAACATAGCTGGTGGAAGGACTGGAAGCAATATCCTGTGAGGAGCTGCCATGGACTTTGGGCTTGCCTAGCTGGGAGAAAAGGAGGCTGAGGGTGACCTCATTGTTCTCTGCAGCTTCCTGAGAAGGGTAGCTGGAGAGGGAGGTGTTGATCTCTTCTCCCTAGGATGCAGTGATAATATGTGTGAGAATGGTTCAAAGCTGTGCTGGGGTAGGTTCACATTAGACATTATGAAGTGTTTCTTTACAGAAGGGGTTTTGAAACACTCCAGCAAGCTTCCTAGAGGGTGGTCAACACCCCAAACCTGTCAGTGTTTAAGAGGCACTTGAATAACACCCTTTGTAATATACTTTAACTTTTGTTCATCCCTAAATTTGTCAGGCAGTTGGGCTAAATGATCGTTGTAGGTCCCTTCCAAATGAAACATTCTATTCCATTCTTTTGTGTTCTGTTCTGTTCATCATATACAGTATTTGAATATTGTTCATTATTGCTTCTAGAATATTCCATATCATTCCATTCCTTCTCTTCAGGAAATGATGACATTATGCTTATCAGCTTTGCATTAAAATCTTTCATGAAGTGGATGTGCATGTACAGGATAGGCTTGTTTGTCCAGGAAACTTGACTATAAGGAATATTTTCCTTACTTGAGTGTAAGGAATATTTTCCTTACATTATTGTACTGCTTAGCCTGTGAACCTTGATTGAAAAGTACACACCTTTTATTGCAAGGAGAAAATGACAAAGGGGAAGCCTTTGGAATGTTTTGGGGAAATTTTGTCTATTTTTACATCCCTTTCAATTCAAACAACATCTATAATTCCAATTTAAAATTGTAATATTATACTTCACATTCTCCTTGCTCATTGCACTACAGTTCTCTACACTCTTGGCAATTCAGTTCAGTCAGCTCTAGAAATGGTCCTGGACAGAAAGAGTCATAATCTGACATGAAAGACTTTTTTTTAAATAACTTTATTTTCCTGCTTTTTTAAATTTATGTGAAGTCAATATGTGTTCTCAGTACACGTGTATTTGTGTATGAATACAAGAGACTCTTATTTTTTAGAATTCTATAGTGTGAAGGATATTATGATTCAACCTCCACATTTTCAGTTATGCCACGAGTGATATCTATTTAAATATATATAATTATTCACATTATCCATCTTCAGTCACTCAATCATAATATGCTGTTTAGATATACATTCAGTTGCACTCCTGCAAACAAAAAAATTTTGAGTGTAGCTGAAGCTGTCATTCTACCATACTATAGATGCACACTACCAAACACCGTAAATTCCCAAGTTACAAACCTCTTGAAATTTCATAATTGTTCTCTCTAAACAAAGCTTTTATGTTGGTTGTTCTACTTAAACTGCTCAAAATTAGTTATAATTAATACTGAATCTGTGTATCATTCAGTTATGTATTTAATTTCTTTATTTTCTTTATTTGTTTTTCTTTGGAATTATTTGCATAGACCAAATTTATTCTGTACATACAAACTCCAGAAATTATTGATAATAGTTTATCCACATACCAGTTTGAAAGAATGAAACATCTCTAATCAACATATATCTCCTAAGAACGTGTGGGTTTTATTCTCTTATGTTCAGAGGTCAGTGTATGTTCTTGACACCACCATTTATCATTGTGTGATTGTCTGAGTATTTGTTCAGATGGGCCATTCTGATTTAGCATCATTTAAGACTAACAGTGACAAAAAGACTGGGTGTATCTAAACGATCGATTTCACTACAGCAAGACCACTACAAAGTCTAGGAAAACCTGAACATAGTCAAGGATAAATTCAGATAAAGAGAATATATCTGTTCCTGCCTACATGAGCGCACCTATTTCTTATCTATCCCACACAAGCAATGTTTCCCACATCGTAATTTATCACAGTTTGTCCATACAAAACCATGCACACACTATATTGCAAAACCATAAAAGAAACTGCAAAAAAGAATAACAGTGGAAATAATTATTTTCTGCTTTGATGAGAAAAAAGCACATAATTCTGAAATAATATCTTCAGTACATTTGGGACTATGAAAGGAATAAATTTGGACTCCCAAGAGCAGATCTTCCACTCCAACATTTACTGAAACATTATATATTGAGATTATACTTATAACAACATCAGTGTCAGAGATACTTTGAAATTCTTAAAATTGAATTTATCCTTTGCAGCTTTTTAGACAGTAGGCAACCTCTGAAAGTTCTCACAAAGGCATCCAAATCCTTTAATTGCCTACTTTCCAAATGCATTTGGCTTAACTAACTCTTTAGGATTTCTTAACACACCTTACAAAGATTAAGCACACTGTCTTTGCATATTCAATAATAAATTATTATTACTATCATGGCAAATTAGTGAACCAGACTGCCTGGATTTAAATCTCTATTAATTTGCATAGTATGATAAGTATGCAAAACACTGTAAATATTGAGCATTTTCTCAGTATTAGTCTAAGATATTTTTAAGTTAATAAACCCTTTGGCTATCATGGACATATAAAGTCCTCAAATAATATGCTAATCTTTATTAATAAAGGAACCAAGAAAATATTTTTGACTTGGAAACATAAAATGTATTTGAGTCTTACTGTCTAGGTTAAGACTTATGTATGAAGAAAAAAAGTCCAGAGAAGAATACCAAGCATTCAAAGATATCTGTACAAAAGGGGCACAGAAGTTTATCAGTACTCAACAAATTTTAGAGGAAGCTGTGCTAAAGACTTCCTTAGGCATCCTATCTATGTAATCAATAGGGACAAATATAGCAATATCATTGTGAGCAATATATTTCTCAATATATGGCTCACAAAGTTACATTTATATTCATTTATACAAAATAGGATTCTACGAATATACAGTGAAATTAAAAAGGAACTACTGAAATATCAGTGCATATGCATCTGTCATATCTATATAATCAGTATCTATCTAGATTGATATATATCAATATCTAATTTATCTAGCACATTGTAAATACATATTTTTGTTATAAGGCAAAGGTATTATTTGGAGCTGGTTTTAAGACTTTTTATTAAGAAAAGGATTTTCTTCCATTCAGTGGCTCATACAAGAATTCCTATGGAATATGTATTTTTGTCCTCAGAGACAAAAGTTAACCTTTAACTTCATAAATTTAGAACAAAATTTTTATTTAAAGATAATTTTTCTAAAGTACTCATATCCAATTTTATATTTCTCATTTGAAATGCAGTTTTTCCAGTAACTCTACCTGAGACTCCAAAAAAGGTCTTCAAGGATAATTTGAATTGCTGTGGTTATTTATATCTTCTTAATACCCACTTCCCATTCCTCATAGGTCTTACAAAACTCTTTGCAGTCTTATGCATCAGTATTTTACACTAAAATTAAAAAAAAATTAAGAAGCAGTTAAACTTAAAACAAAATAAAATTACATTAAATGCACAAGAAACACGTACTATGTTGAGATTCATTGGTTCTGCAATAAAGTCTACATTCATATGACACATTTGAAGGGGCAAATTGACGAACTTTTTACAAGCACAAATGAGCAAAACATTAAATAGTACAGCATGTAGATATCAATGTCCATCTTTATTTTGCCAAATCCTTTGAATTTACAGATATCTTAATGTGATAGCTTTTTCCAAAATAGTAAAATAGCTGTAGGATCTCAAAATTGGGGGTAGATTCCCAGCAAACTTAACAGTTGTCTGAAATGAGTCTGAGAATCTATTCACTGTGTACTCAATGTAGTTCTCAGCAGCTACCACTGATCTCCTGAAAGAAGGTAAAAAGAATTCACTTGAATTCCATCAGATGTTAGTGATTTAAATATTTCTCTTCAAATATTTTGCATATCCTGTAGTGCTGCAGAAATTTCCCCCTATTGCTTTACCACTGGGAACAAGTAGGCAGGACACTAAGAAAGGTATATGACTTTCAAATCAACCTGAGTGTGATAAGATCTTGAATTTTTCTTGTCACTGAAGGCTGCTGACAAGTGTCAGAGTCCTGAAAAGACTGCAAGTTAATTGCTACTTCCTCTTTAGTATTGGAATGGGCCATTAGAGTCCATCCTGATTTGGAGCAAGGGAAGAAAGTCCTATAGAAGAAGCATTTAGTTCGGGCAGATATTGGGTAATTGGATTCTAAAAGAGGGTGAATTAAGGAAAATATTTAGTTTAGAGCTCCTACTACACATTAATTTTTTCAGTAAAATTTCACTTCCCGAACATATGCACCTTACACTATACTAGGGTAGTGGCCAAAACACCGGTTCATTTTTAAAATGCATTATTATGGAATTTTTTAGGTTTTTTCATTTTATACATAACCTCTGACAATATTCATAAAGCTTCAGTGTGCTTTGAATATTAATATATTGGCTTGGATGACTTTGTTACTTATGCAAAAATAAACTTAATATAAAATATCAAGGTCCAGCACAAATGCATTTATGTTACTTATTCTAACAACATAATATTATAAAAACCTTCAAAAGAGTTACATTCATTTTGGTGACTTGTAAAGGGAGGTTTTTGTGCAATGAGGATGAACTAAGAAGAATACTAGAAAAATATGTTTTCATAATCTCTTAGTGAGCTAAAATAAGTGATATTTAAATAGCAAGGCTTGGAACCTTGTTTTATTTTGCCCTAAAAAGCAAAAACAGAGCTTCCCAGTTTTCCAGTTGGATAGTGCCAATGTTCCTAGCCCAGGTGGCTTGTGACATACTAGACTACTAGTCTGCCATCCATATACCACTTAGTACAGAACCTTTTACTATCCTGCATGCCAGTAATATTCCCTTCAGTCTGACTCAGGATTACATTTTTCAAGTATAAGGATGGAATAATGGGGAATAGAAGAACATTTTTTTAAAGGTTTTTCCATAAACCAGAAACTCAGAAAATGGCAAGCTACTCATAAAACAGGAGTCTTAGCACTGATGCCAGCTCAGATTAATAAAACAAAAAAATCAAAGGAAGATATCAGATGAAAAATAGAAGATGAAAGATAATTTCAAAAAAAATTGTGTACCCAGCCAGTCGATGTAGCAAAAGAGCGTGACCAAATAATTTCCCACCATCTATTTCTAGAAATACTTCAGCATATCTCACATCAAACTATACTGACTTCTAGTTATTTTCTATGGCTGCCTGGTAAAATAAAGTGACTTCAAAAATGCAAAATGCCAACTCTTGCTTGGAGACTTCGTCATATATGTTCCTTCTTTTTGTCTTTAGTTATTTCAGATACAGTGTTGGATGAGAGTAGATAAATTGGATGGTTTGCTAAAGGACTTACAAAGTCCTTCAACAAGCCAGTTATTTACTTTCGTTACTCCTGCAGCTGGGAAGCTGCACAACTTGGAGACAGCTTCGCAGTATAGCTTTTGCATTCAACTCCTTACCTATTTTTAACTTGGACTGTTCAGGACGAAGTTAATTTTCTCAGCTCTCCTCTTCCCACCTGTGTCCCTTCTATGTGTCTATGCATGTCCCAGGGGGTTATTCTTAAGTGTGCAGGAGCTATCTGCTGGTAAGGTACTTTACCAGAGTCCAGCTCTCCATTTATGATGTTGTTCAGATAAAGTTTGGTGGGGAAGGAGGGAGAAAATTGGGAAAGGGAGGTAAGAACAAAAAAAAATACAACTTAATATTAATTCCTTAAGACTTCTGCTCTGGCTTTTTTGTTTGTTTGCTTGCTTGGTTTTTGTCAAAGGATGTATCTAATTTAAATATGACTGCAAATACCATAACACAGCAGTAACTGCAGTGTTATCTGTGTTATCTCTGTGCACTGGGCAGCTGATTTTTAATTTCATACATTATTTAAAACTTGCTGAAGTGATTCTACACAGCCAGTACATCTCCTTATCATAACAAAAAAGGGAATGGTAGCATTTTACCTAGTTTTAGGCTTTTTATTAGCATTTGGGTTGCAATCCAGCGCTGACACTTCAGAAGGGCACTGAGTCATACAAATAAGATATCAAAAGAAGCAGCCTTTAGCTCACTGCCAGATGACAGAAAATGGGAAATCAGACAAATTATGTTATCTTCTGAGAAAGTGAAATGCATTTGTCTCTACCCGTGAGAACCACATTCTTTGTATATGACTGTATATTTATTATATATCAACAAATAAAAATATAGGTTTTTGTTAACCAAATGCTTATTCTAGTTAAGAGCCTTTCTGAAACAAGACCTGATATTACATCTGTCTGAAAAAAGACAACAATCTTAAACCAATCAACTATTCAGGCATACTTGGGTAGAGGTATGTGTTACAGAAATAGTTCGTATAAAATAATAGATATTAATTATTTCGGTTCACCTTCAAAACATGCTTGTATATATGCATGCTTTTATATGAGCTCTGATGTATGTGATAAATACGTAGGAAAATAGCTTTTCATATTTTTTTCATATACTAAACAGTATATTTTGGATCTGTAGTTATCAGTGAATATCTTTGGAGGATTTCATTCCCATAAAATAAAAACCGCAGAACCAGCTTTCGGAGAAATCATGCAAGTGTGGTCTGTGAGGAAATCAAGAAATACAAGAAGATTGTGAAACTTACTTCAAGATACAACCTTAAGAGACATTAGAGGAAGGAAGAGGAATGAAACTTCTGATGCTGACCATCCATGTGAGGAGTATAGAAAACAGGAAATCTTATTTTCTCTGATCCATTAATGAAAGAAGATATTTTCCAAGGCACTGGAAGGAGCATGCTACAACCAGTTATACAAAGAGCAGGGACAGACTACTTACAACGAAGGGGTCTTGCTCCATATTTTCTTTCATTTTTTTATTAATTTCTCTGTTAGGCTTTCATTTACTTGAAGCAGAATATTGGGCAGAAAGCTAAACTGCCGGGAGAAAGGAAGCACAGATTTTATGAGTTCAAGTAAGATATTTAGGTATTTTTAGTTATACTCGTGATTTTTTTATTTGTTTTAGCGGGAATAGTGATAACTGGTATTGTAAATATGTTCCAGTAACATTTGCCAGCCATTTGAGAACAGAGAAAATTTTAAAAGTATTAAAAATCAAATACTAGAGCTTCTGTAGCTCAAGCAGTTGTCTAAGATGACTGACAGCGCATGAAATAGGATTGCCAAAATATGAATCATCTGTCTGTATTCTCTTAGAATAACAACATTGCAGGGTAGATCTGTGGATAGATGCTGTAGTGTAAAATGTTTTCCAGCAAACCTTACAGTGACAACAGCTGATCACATTAGTGTCTTAAAAAAGACTACACCTTGAATTTCTGCTTAAGAGAAAAATGAATACTTTGGAACAAATTCTAGTGTTCCTACCAGAATTGGCCATAAAAAAAACCCAAAATAATTTATCTTTGCTGAACTCTATAAACTTTTCCACCATGTTGAAGCCTTTATGAATAGTAGCACTTCTCTACAGTGTATTGACATTTCCCTTAAATAAGCAATGTCCACTGTGTTCCCCTTGTCCATTGATTTGGTAATTTCATCATGAAAGGCTATCAGGCATAATTTGTGCACCAAGACTGACAAAGTTCAAGAAGTATATGGACAATGCTCTCAGGCAGATGGTGAGATTCTTGGGGTAATCCTCTGAAGGAGGAGTTGGACTTTGATGATCCTGATGGGTCCCTTCCAACTCAGTACATTCTATGATTCTATGATCTCCCCCACTAGTTTTAACATCTGAGCTTTGACTTTCCTAACTCCATCTTGGCATATTGAATAGTATGCTGAATATTATTTCTGCAGATTGTTGTAATATCTATGAGCTTATAAAGAAAATGGCCTCTTATTTGGCAGCATCATTTGATCATACTAACAATGCTCAAACTCTGAAAAATTGCTGCATGCAAGCAGAGAAATTGGCAGTTTTGTTCTAAGTACATCATCTAATGGTATGAGTTATTACATTTTGTTTACATACTGAGGTGTTGACTTACAGTGTGCTAGAATGTGAGACTAGAATATGTTCTTGTAATTTACATTGTTTCAAAAGAATGGGAAAGTTAGAATTTTCAAAAGACTTGTGATACTTGTTTTCATAAGCTAGCATTTCTTTCCAAATCACCAGAGTTACAAAATGCAATTAAATCTCCATTTTATTTTTACTGCACACAGTATCTTTTAAGTTGCTGCATTGTTCTATGACCCTTAGTTAAAAGGGAAATCCAAGATATCTTAGGTACATACCATGCAACAACACACACCTTAGGAACACCAGGGAATACAAAGCAGTATCAGCCAGGTTGATATCAGCTAGATCAGCAACAACAGCAACCACCTGGTAACATATGTGCTTTGTTTCTCAGAAATAGTATAAATATATTTTGTAAGCCATATGTTGCATTAGTTCTGTCTGGGCAAGTTCAGTAAGCTTTAATACAGGTAAAAAGGTATTTCTGTGATGAAATAACTCCAGGTGTGATCATAAAAGAGGTCTTGATTCAAGGAACTCTGATAAGGTTATTGGCTGTAGCAAATACTACTATTTTTACCTCAGCTGTCTACCATCAAAAACATTCTCAGAGGATATCTTCAGGGCTGCTGGCAGTGCTTGAGACAGAAGGACTTTGGTTGATGCAGCCAGTGTGAGTGTCTCACTTATTAACAGATGAATTGAAAAAATGTCCCAAATGTTATCCATCTGCTCCTCCTTTCCAACCTGTTCTAAAACAAAGAATATACATTTGGAATTAAAACTCACCTCTTCCCTAGGGCTTTCCTTTATTGACAGAAAAGTAAAACAGAAAAACTAAAACAAAGACAAACAAGGGAACAAACAGAAAATGCTTTAAACATCAGTATATGAAACAGCCCAGGATATTGCCCCAAGGCAGAGTTTTTCAGCAATTCAGATTTTATCTGAACAATGACAGCAATTTGTTTTGCACACATGCAGCCTCTTTAATAATTATTTGTCTAGTAAGCAACTACTTGTCTTGAAAAGCTGAAGAACCTATGCAAGAACTATGAGGAAGAAAGGGGTCTTCTGAGGTTATGAAGCCCACTGTATGTGTCAAGGCAGGACAGGTGCAACATTCCTAGCAGAGATTTCCATCATCTTTTTCCCAGAGACACTAATGACAACCTTGTTAAGAAAATAGATCATATTTTTTATTATTTCCACCTTTTTTCCTGTTGCTTTTTCCTAATCTAAACTAGATTTTTGCCATGTAGACCCAAGTCTATTTGTCCAGTCAGGAATGGATGTAGAAAATGTGAAACAGATTCTTTACAGAAAGGGTTTTTTCCTCTCTTTTTTTCAGTGTATTTACAAACCAGACTGTCTCAGGTAAAAAGGATTCTCTTCTAAGACAATAAAGTTCCAAAAGGTACAAAATATTGAACTTTGTATTAGACAAACATTGTGCTTTTTCTTTCCTGAGAAAAAAAATATTTCTTCTAGTCTCTGCATGTATGTGTGTGAGAAAAAGGTAACTTCTTACATTTCTCTTTAATAATATGATATGTATTGAGCTTGTCATATAGAAACGGTAAATGTTTTATGAACTATTGAGAGAAAAGTTTGCTAGATTATTTTAATTTCTGATATGTTCCCGATTGTCGGGGGCATGAGACACTCCCAGTACAGAGCAGGTCCATGGTTAAATTTGTACCATTTGTTCTTCCTGTTAAATTTCCTATCTAGGTGCACATACCAATCCAAGTTATCAAAACCAGTATTATAGCTTAATTGCCATAAGTGGGTACTAGATTGGGCCCTACAGTTTTGTATGTGATGTGTGTACGAGCTAACACCAAATAAGTAAAATGTACAGACATTCTTTATCAGTTTTTTTTTGTGATAGCAGAATTGTCGAGGCAGAGGAAAAGGCAAACTACAAAGCTGACATGAGATTCAGCACCTCAATCTTTCATGTGCTCTCTTGTCTCAGGAAAACATATGAAAGCATGGCTTGAAGTAATATTTTTGCGAAAAGGCTATGTAGATTCCTTCAATGACAGTACAGCAACAGGTAGCTGCTAGCGGACTTTCTTCTATGCAGCTAATGATTCTACAGTTTGAATTTTCCAGAAGCCTTTTAAATCTGGTAAAAAACAAAATTTGTTGAGTAAGGCAAGTTCTGAGCATTTCTTTTGTTAAAATGAATTGATTTTACATGTCATATGCGGAAAACCAAGAAAGTTAGATGAGAAAGCACACACCAGAACTTCATGTAGAGAGGAAGTCTAACATTCAGCTTAAAAAGAGAGAACTCAGACCGATACAGTCTGTAATGATCGAGAAGGGTAAAGAAGAATTAAAAACTGCTTCACATACCACAGGAACAGATGACCATTGTTAAAATATAAAAAAAGAACACTGGTCTTGAAAAATGGGAGACCCTTTCTTGATAAGGCACACTTATCCTGTTACGTGGTACGGCCCTTGGAGGAAACTCAAAGCAAGGGTCCCGTAAGGTCACACACTCAAAGTCACATTAAAAGTCCAGTACCTGCACCTGCAGTGCATGATTTCACTAAGAATAACCACAGTGTTGACAGTGCTTTTTTCATTGTGTAGCACAGTATTTTCTGCTACCACTTATTTTTGTCTTTGCTTTGATGTCTCTTTGTTACTCACAGTTTATGGAAGAACATTGAGTTGCATTTGATACTGGACACAGTGTCAATACACACAATAGTGTGTATTGAGAGAATAAGAGAAAGCAAGATTAACAGACTGCAAATTTAAAACACTAGATCTAGATGGTTGTTAAAACAGGTGGTATTTAGGTGGACTCATTATGGCATTTAATGGTTATTCTGATGCTTTCTAATATATATTGAAGTTATACAAAATTAATTCCACTAAATTGCAGTTCTTGTTCATGTTATAGTGAATGACCACTAATATCATTCCATGTAATTATTTGAAAACCATACTTTATCAAATTAATGTAGATAAAGAAGTTACCAAAAATAGTGTCCAAAAATGAATGAAAAAAAAAATAAACAGTGTCCATTCCATAACTACTTCAAAAAAATATATACTTCAGTGCTGAGCTCTCTATCCACAGAAAAAGCGGAATCTAGAAATATATGTCAATATTTCTCCTTGAAAATAGACAAACTCCTATTACTTCCTACAAATCCAGACAATGTGTGATTTGCACTCAATGTACAAGAAATGCTGCCATCAAAATCATTGTAAGTGTGGATTTATTTCTCTGGCTTTCTGTCCTCTGCTGGGGACAGAAAAGCAGTAAATTTTAAAAAGGACAGATTATTTTTCAGTGGCAGGGTAGTTCTGAGCAACCAATCAGAACTTCAGCTTAGCCACACCCAGCACTGATGTCTTACAGAACTACTTAACAATTATTTCCATCATACAAAGAGAGTAACATCTAAGGAAATTACAAAATCTTCTAGATTGTATTGGATTTCTTAATTTGTGGTATATTTCTTAAATTATTAAAATAATTTTTACCCTCCCTATCTTATCAAATAAAGAATGAAAGTAAAATTCCCTCACTATTCTTTTATTTCTAATAATTGTTTATCTAACAACAAAGATTGAAATAATATTGCAGAAAAATTGTTCGGTTAGAAAAGACTAACTACTGTTTCAGATAATATGAATCTAAAATATTTTCATGTGAAAGTATTTTTCTGATATAAAACCAAACTGCAAATAGAAATAATATTCTGCTATAGGAAAAATCAAATCACAGAATCACAGAATGGGACAGGTGGGAATGGACCACAGCACTAGCCTAGTCTAACCTCCCAGCACTAGCAGAATTACCTAGAGCACATTGCACAGGATTGTCTCCAGACAGTTCTTGAATATCTCCAGTGAGGGATACTCCACAGTATCTCTGGGCAATTTGTTCCAGTGCTCAATCTCCTGCATAGTAAAGAAGTTCTTCCTCATGTTCAGATGTGCCAGTTTCTTGCACACTGCTTCTTGTCCTATTGCTCAGCACCACCAAGAAGAGCCTGGCTCCATTCTCTTGGCACCCTCCTTTCAGATACTTAAAAACGCTGATGATGTCCCCTCTCAGTAATCTCCTCAAGGCTGAATAGGCCCAGCTCTCTCAGTCTTTCCTCGTAGAAGAGACGTTCCTGTCCCTTAATCATCTTTGTAGCCCTCCACTGGACCCACTCCAGGAGCTCCACATCTCTCTGATACTAAAGAGCCCAGAACTGGACACAGCACCCCAGATGTGCCTCCCTAGGCCTGAGTACAGGGGAAGGATCACCCCTCTTGACCTGCTGACAATGCTCTTTCTAATGCACCCAGGGATACGATAGGCCTTCTTGGCCACAAAGGCACAGTATGTTGGCTGATGGACAGTTTGCTGTTCACCAGGAACCCACTCCTTCTCCACAGAGCTGCTTCGCAGCAGGTCAGCCTCCAGCCTGTACTGGTGCCTTGGGTTATACCTCCCCAGGTGCAGGACTTTGCATTTGCCCCTGTTGAATTTTAGACAGTTCTTCTCCAACCTGTCGAGGTCCTGCACAGCCCTCTGGGATATTGGCCACTCCTCCAAGTTTTGTATCATCAGTTAACTCACTGAGGAGGCCTCTGCCCCCTCATCCAAGTAACTGTTGAACAAATTAGACAATATTGGGTCCAGCACAAAATCTCGGGGGACACCACTAGTGACAGGCCTCCAACTAGACACTGTGCCACTGATTACAACTGTCAGGGATCTTCCTGTCATTCAGCCAGCTCTCAATCCACCTCACTGTCTACTCATCCAGTCCACACTTCCTGAGTTTGCCTACGAACATGCTGTGAGAGATAGTGTCAAAGGCCTTGCTGAAGCTGAGGTAGACAACATCCACTGCTCTCTCATCATCCATCTGGGTAGTTGTTTCATCATAGAAGGCAATCAAGTTGGTCAAACATGACTTACCTAGAGTGAATCCATGCTGATGAGTTGTAATCACCTTGTCTTTCATGTGGGTAGAGATGGACTCCAGAATGAGGTGCTCCATCACATTTCCAGGGATTGAGGTGAGGCTGAGTGGTGGTTCCCTGGGTCCTCCTTCTTGCCCTTTTTGAAGACCAAAATGACATTTGCTATATTTCAGTCCTCAGGCACCTCTCCTGACCTCCATGACCTTTCAAAGTTGATCTTGAGCAGCCTGGACAGATGTCAGCCAGCTCTGTCAGCACTTGTGGATGCATCCTGTTAGGGCCCATGGACTTGTGGATGTCACTTTTGCCTGACTCTAACCCAATCCTCCTTGACCAAGGGAAAGTCTTCCTTCCAACATTGATCTACCCTGACCTCCTGCGTCAGAGATCCTTGGGGAATGGTCTTATCAATGAAGACTAATGCAAATAAGGCATTCAATAACTCTGCCTTCTCTATGACCAGTGTCCCCTCTCCCTTTACTAATGGGCACACATTATCCTTCATTTTGCTTTTGTTATTGATTTATTTGAAAAAGCCTTTTTTGTTATCCTTGACATCCTTGGCCAGATTTAATTCTAGATGGGTCTTGGCCTTTCTGTCTCATTTCCACTTACTCTGACCACCTCTCTATTCACTCCAGGTCGCCTGACCCTGCTTCCATCTCCTGTGTACTTCCTGCTTATGCTTGAGTAATTGACAGGAGTTCTTTACTCATCCACACAGATCTCTTTCCCTCTTGGCTTGATTTCTTTCCCAGTGGGATGCACCGTTCTTGAGCCTGGAGGAATTCACCCTTGAATGTCGACCGACTCTCTTGAACTCCTCTTCCCTGCAGAGCCTGTTGCACTAGGATTTTTCCAAGAAGATCCCTAAAGCGGCTAAAGTTAGCTCTCCTGAAGTCCATGGCTATAATCTTGCTCGCTGTCCTGCTACCTCTTCGTTCAATACTGAACTCCACAACGCCATGGTCACCACAGCCAAGGCTGCCCCGAACCTTCACATCATCAAGGCCCTCCTTGTTTGTTAGTATGAGGTCAAGCAGCACACCATTCCTTATGGGATCCTACCCTACCTGTGACATGAAATGAAATGTCTGATTGGCAAAATTATGTATGGACTTCTGATTCAATTGGTAGGCAATAATTCCATGGAGTCTTTCACTGAGGGAAAAACATGTTAAACAAATTAATCAGATAAAGGAAGAGAATGTTTTGAAAAGCAATTATAAGATTTATATATAAAAGCGATATTTAACAAACAGGTGATGATCTGACACTTCAGGTTTTATAGTTGTGGCAATTTTTTTTTCACTGTATTACAAAACCTATTGTCAAACAGGATAACCAGAATCCTTTAAAACATATTTATTAAGATTTCTGTAATCCTTTAACTATAAACACCCTTCTTAAATGTACTACTAAAAATGCTGCAGCAATGTGTCAAATGCGACCAGAAAATTTTTCCCTCCTCTTCACACCCATTCTTAAAACTGTCATCCCCAGGAGAAATATACATCCTGGTTCAACCTTCCTAAAACTAGGATTTCATTAAAGAGGACACAGTATATTTTCCTCTTAAACTTTAGTGCAAATTCCCAGAAAGAAACAAACTCTGTAAAATCTCACTTATTTTGAATGAAAGTTGCTTAGTTTCCTTGATTTTCAATTATTTTAATTAAAAATAAAATAATTAGTTATGATTATTCCTAAAAGGTGTTTCAATATCTAAAGACAAGTAGATTATGTCCAGCTTTAGCTTTAAACTAACAGTCAGTCAGTATTTTCATTAGACTACTGGGTGTTATCTTTTAGTGTTTTTCTTTACCCTAGTTATGTGATAATAATAACAACACTATTCTCCCATCCTCACTTCCTCCCCCTCCCCCCAAAAAGTCAATATGCATTACCATCACGCAAGAATCCTCATCTTATGTATCTCTTCATGCGTATCTTAACAATCAGGTTAATATCTCACTCTTAGAAATCCTGTATATGACCTCTGAAGAAAGGCCTTTTCTATTATTCTGAAACTGAAAGTCTTTCTGAGACAAACCTTTTGCTAGTGAAATATGGCTCTTGATTATTCCTTGGAGCCTTAGCCTCAGTGGAGAGCAGATGATTTCTGTTTAGGAATGCTTTTTAGGAAGCAGTTGCTCTGGTTCGGTGATGTTTTGATAATCAAGTTGATGACGCTCTTCCAAATATGAAATATGCATCTGGGCACCATCAGCTCTTTAAAAGAGTGAATGCTTTTTTATACCAGTACTTCATAGTGTGCAGCCTGCTGTCTAACCTCAAGACAGCGTAAGAGCGCCTACTTCTTTGTGTTCATTATCTCCTGGGATGTGATTGCACTGTATCTGCTCCTCTATTTATTGGAAGTGCAAAGAAACACACTGCAAACAGCAGGCCACAAGCAAGCCAAATTACAGAGCACATTGGCTCAAGCACAGTACCTCATATTATGTGAGACTAACTATGGATCTAAGTAGCTAAGTCAGATCTGAGTGAACTGAACTTCCTGATCTTGGAAATTTACTCCCTCAGGTGTTTCTGTCAAGCTTTTTTGCAATCACCCAACTTTTTACATTGACTACAGAGGTCTAACAACAGCTCTGTAATGCCAGTGAACTTATGAAATATTTTTTTAGATTTAGGGATGCCAAATCTGGATGCTCCTAAGCAGTCACCATGGCTCTAGCTCTCTCAATGCAGCAGAAAAGATCAGAGAAACTTATCTAAGTGGGAAATGCATGAAGGATATTCAAACGCAAATCTAATAACAGCATACTCTAAGAATCTGCAATACTGTCAGAAAACTTCATAAAAATGAAGTTTGACATGAGATAGATTTCTTTTGTAATAGGCTTATAGAATCCATATATATCTATGAATAGTGAGTAGAAAAATTTCTGCATGTCTGTCCGCCTGTCACATTACTCTGTAAAAGCTCTTCAGTGACATTCGCATTGCTGTCAAGGTCAGTGAAACCTGAGGTAATGGTTACGTAAGTGAAAATCATTTAATATAATGCGGCTTACAGGGTTATGAAGAATGGTCATTTGGGGTATTTCTGAGATCTCACATATGTTAGAGAAATTTTACTTTATTTATCTCCCCTCGGCTAATTTTTTTCTGATTGATACTGGTGTGTTCCCATGGTGGCAACTATGCTTTTGAGGGTGCTCAATAATGTTCTTATTGTGTGTCTGCTCTTACCATGCTCCACTACCTTTGATCTGTGCTGCTCTTTGCTCCCTGACAGAGGAAAAAAATAGAGGAGAAAGCATTGTTTTTCCTTTACGGGGCACAGTAAATGCTGCTGCACTCTAATCACAGAGTGAGAAGGCTGCTATAATGACCCATCACTTCCTTCATCTCCTGAGCAATAAGAACCTACATCGTGGCAAAACAAAACAGCGAAATAAAATTAGTGATGCTAACAGTGAAAAGTGTGGGGCTTGCACAGTCTAAATTATCTACAGAAGCCAAAAACCAAGTAGACATTTGCTTTGCAACCTGTTGACTTGAGGAAATCAGACCACAATAGAGAGGTGGTTGTATCTTTCCATGTCTCTAAAAAAATCTTAAGCTTTGGAGAAATAAAAATATGTGAATGCCAAGTATGTCTCAAAGAAAAACAAAGGTTTCATTCTTTCACAACATCTACCAAAACAAACAAATCAAATGAGTAATGAAAACAAGATTTCTACATTTCATTTTTGCACTTTCGCTCTGAAACTAACTGAAGAGCAAAAGTGTAACAGATGTATTTGCATCCTTAGTATGTTAGTAATGCTTTTTACTAGATTATTGAGACCAATAAAATAGTAGGCGCTTTAAAGAGTATTTTTGGGTTTGGCCCAGTATATTCCTGACACTGAAAAAGGCAATTGAGTCAACTGTATGCTTAAGAGTCTTGCATTTGAAACATTGCCGTGTTATTAAAGAGAGAGAAACTGGCATAAAATCGAATTTTTCATTCAGTTGGACAACACCACACATGGTCTATCTGAGGCGTATAGTAAGCAATATCAAAACATAAAAGACAAAAAAAAAAATTTAAAAAATAAATACAATAATGTGGTGGCAAAGGCCCTGTAGTGGGTTGATCCTGGCCAAATACCAGGTACCCACTAAAGCCACTCTCTCACTCTCCCTCTGCAACTGGACAGAGGAGAAAGAAAAAAAAGCTGAGGATTCATGAGTAGAGATAAGAGCTGGGAGAGGTCACTTACCGATCACCTTCACAGGCAAAACAAACTCAAAGCGGGGATAGTACTTAAATTTATTACAAACAGGATAAGAGTCTAAGAGTGAGAAACAAAACAGTCTTAAAAACGCCTTCCCCCCACCCCTCCTTCCTTCCATGTTCTCCCTCCTCCCCCCCAAGAGGTGCAGGGGGACAGGGAATGGGAGTTAAGGTCCGTTGTTGTTTTTGCTGCTGCTCAGAGAGAGGAGTCCTTCCCCTGCTCCCGTAGGGTCCCTCCAATGGGAGACAGTCCTTGATGGACCTCTCCAGCGTGAGTCCATCCCTCAGGCAGCAGTTCTTCCCAAACTGCTGTCCCGTGGGTCACTCCTCCATGGGGTGCAGTCCTTCACGAATGACCTGTACTGATGTGGGTCCCCCACAGGGGCCACAAGTCCTACCCAGGAAAAAGCTGCTCCAGCGTGGGCTTCTCTCCACAGGCCGCAGGTCCCCGTCAGGACCCTGTTCCATCTTGGGCCTCCCATGGGATCACAGCCTCCTTCATGCATCCACCTGCTCCATCATGGGCTCCTCCATGGGCTGCTGGTGGGTCTCTGCACCCTGATGGTCCCCCATGGGCTGCAGGGGCACAGCTGCTCCACCATGGTCTGCACCACGGGCTGCAGGGCCTCAGCTCTGGCGCCTGGAGCACCTCCTGCCCCTCCTTCTGCACTGACCTTGGTGTGTGCATTGTTCCCATGTTCTCATTCTGCTCTTCCCTGGTTGGAATTCTGTGCAACAGCCTTCAGTTCTTAAATATGTTATCACAGAGGTGTTACTATTACTCCTGATTGGCTTGGCCTTGGCCAGCGGCAGGAAGCCCATCCTGGAGCCGACTGGCATTGGCTCTGTGGGACAGGGGAAGTTTCTAGCAGCTTCTAAGAGAAGCCACCCCCGTAGCCCTCCCTGCTACCAAAACCCAGCCACAGAAACCCACTACAGGTCCCTTTCCAGGATAAATTACTTACACATTTGATTCCAAGGAACTAAAGTAAATGTCAATCTTTCATTACATTCAAGTGACTCTCTCACGCTTAGTCCTTACCTAAACTTTGTTTATACTGTCAGCTGTGTACAAAGATGACTATATGGTTTTAGTTCGATGAAATTAGCAATATGAACCCACTCCACAGAAAGGTGAGGTCCAGTAATGTTTTATGTTGGCTGACAGTATAGGTTTACTCATTTTAACTCAACTTTACTTTTAGTGCCTGAAATGTTGGTTGGAGACCAGGGTGAAAATGAGATATTGCTATGATTGCCTGTCTCAGGTCTGCACCTTCAGTCTCATGCTATCATTAAACTATTACACTGTTGGTGCTGAGTGGGGAAAGTTGAAATAACTCACACTGATTTTTGCTGAATGGCATTTCAGAAAACATGAAAAAATCTGACAGATTTGGCTACACTCTGGAGCTTCCTCTCAGGATGTGTTTTTGCCCTCTGTTGGATATCTTTAGATAGATAAAATAAGGAGTAGTAGCATATAGCACCTGACAGGCAAAGCTTTGTCGAAGGATTTAACCTCCTTAACACTGACACTCAAGAATTGAATATAAAAGTTTGCTGGTATAATTTTGGATTATAAAATCATATCTGGTGTTTAAGTAGAGAGAAACAGGAAACTCACTATGATGTCTAGTGCAGAGGTTGATCAAAACAAGAATTGGGAAAGATGCTACTTCTTCCTAACTTTGTGATAGTAAGATCAGCAATGACTACACAGAATCTCTGCAGCAAGTTGCAAATGATGTATGAAATGATAAACCCAGTCCATGGCACAGAAAATATATAGTAAGAATTGTGCAGTGGATGTGGCACTATGTTTTGTGTACTACAGTATTAAACTTGGTAATACTTATCCCAGGCATACAGAATATTAAGGAACAAAATAAAACATGTAAATTAGTTTTTTCAATTTCTTTGTTTCCCCCTGCTTTCTCATAAAGCCACTGTCATTCTGAGGTGGTGTATGTTAGGTCACCTAATATTCTACCTGTCTATACTTAAGTGAAATCCATTTGGATAACACTAGTTTTCTCTTAAAATAAGTAACAGCAATGTTTAATTCCTTTTAAGAATAATAAGAAATGTACATTACATTAAAATCAAAAATTGCAAGACATCTATTAAGGTTATCTCAATGTCTTGAAGAAGTTACACTTAGTAGAGAGGAGAAGGTATTTAGTGAAGTTTCAAAACATAGTCAATGTGAAGATGACACCAAATTGGGCAGGAGTGTTGATCTGCTATCATCAAAGGTAAACAAGGCTATCACTAATATCACTAAAGATGAACAAAGCCCCCTCCAAAATTGGATCATTTTTAAAAAATCAAAACATTCATTAAAGTAACAGATTATGGATTTATGGATTAGTTTAATTGCCTCCTGATGTGCATTTGGTTCACATTTGTAAGTTTCTTCTGCCAAAAACTTAAATAGAAGGGTAAATATTTCATATGTTGCTTCAATATGTGAGGTAGGTCTTTCAAGAAATAGCAAATACTCTGTTTTTTAGAAAAAAAAAATTATAGAGCTGGTAGATGAAGGACTTTTTTACCAAAAAACTTAAAGAAATGAAGACAAGCTGCTAAAAGGGCAAAGGCTTAGCAAAGGCTAAGTACATTAAACCTCTGTCTTGATACCTTCACAAGAATTGAACAAGAATTAAATTTGAGCAAGAATTAGACTACAGACCTCTAAAATTGCATAGGAGTATTTTCACAGGACCTAATATGTTTTAAATATCCACATTTATCCTCAAAACTTCACCTGGTTTCTCTGAATGTTCCCAGGTAGAGAGGGTTTGAAGACACTTATGCTATGTACCAACACATGTAGCTGCTAAGAAATATAGATTTCCTATATTTGCATAACTTTTAAATTATTACCTCTGTTTTTGACCTGCGGAAGGGTTTCTTTGCTTCCTTCTTTACTCCCTACATACTCCTTTTAAGGATCTAAGTTAAAATTTTGATGTATTAGAAACAAACAGAAAGAAGGAAGAACAAAAAAACCAGTGTGAATGGATAAATATTATAGGTGGGCTCTTTTTCTTCAGAACATCTGTGAACAACTTTTAAGGAGACCTTCCTTGAAATATGACTACGCAGCTCAAACATCTTCCACTTCCTGTGACGAGGTATACCCTCTGCTCCCCTGAAATTTTCATTTTCCGTTTCCTGTATTATCCCCACTGCATAGAATTTGTCATACGCACTCAATTTTCACTTATTTAAAATTTACCTGAAGACATTTCATGTTTAATTTTTTTTTAATTTTGAAAATGTTCACTGAAAATTACAAGCGTATTCTTACAGGTTCTTGGTCTATTTAATTGGAACCGAAATCTAAAAATCATTGTAAATAATGATAGACACAATGAAAAAATGCTATTTTTACAAAATATCCATAAATGGAAATTTAAATATAAAATTAAATATAGTATATTACTGCTATTATTGTTGTTATTAAATCTGACAATAATTGTAATTTTATTATTATTCTTTGATATATGCAAAAGTTAAGAGAGAAGGGATCAAGTTCTTTCAGTGTATTTTTATTACCTTTTCTCATCAGCTCTGCACTAAAAATCAAGACTTCTCATGTCATTTCCATTTCCAAATCTTATCAGAAAACTTATCAGAACAGCTGATCTATGATCTAGAAGAATCTTGAGGAAAAAGTAGCACATATTATCAAAGAAACTTGCTTGGCACTAAATCCCATAAAATGGTCACTACGCTGTCATTTGTTGGCATTAAGAAGAGTATTTTTATAACAATTATCAATTACGACATTTTCTGAAGGTGTATATGTTGACAGAATATCTTATGATGAGTAAAACATTTATTTTTTATATTTGGCTTTTCCCCTTACCTAAAACCACACTTCTTGAGGGACCAAAGCATACACTGCAAAAAATACTTCCTTAAGTCAGTGACTGTCTTTCCCTTTTAAAAATACACAAACACTGCACTTTATAAATAAGCCCTTAGCAGCTAGCCACCATTTAGTGTCCCTGTATTTCTGTGTCAGGAATGAGAGACTTATTTATTAACTTATTTGCTTCTTGCACTGCAGTATTCTCTCCCTTTGAAGATTAATGTTGCAAAGCATAAATATTTAACAAGAAAACCACTGAAAATATTTGTCTAATGCTGTCATATTACACCTTCCTTTGTCTCAAGTACTGTGGAACCTATAGTTCACCAAGGAAATAAAAAAACTCAAACTTAGTTAGTATTATTATTTTGAAATCGAACTTCATTCTGGAAGTCACAGGCCTTCATTCTGTTAGCAAAAATAATCATCAACTTTGTAAAATATGTTTTGAGCAATGGAGTTTATTTCATTTTAGGTGAAAGTTAATGTAATTTAATGAATTTTCAGGTAATTTTAAATTATCTCATAAATGTTTCTAGGTTCTACTTGATTCCTAAATATACTTATACATTTTTAAATATCCCTTTAATTAATAGTAATAATAATGACTAATAATAATAACTAATGGCCTTTTTCCCATTAGTCCCCCATGTCCTGAACCCCTTTCAGAGAACTTCCAAAAGTCCTTTATTTTTTATTTCATTTTAAACAAGTACTTAGAAGAATTACCTAAAAAATAAATCTTTAAAGTTTCTCCTTTTCTCCTGTAAGACAAATAAAATAAAGTCCATTCTTACAAAATCCTGCAGATAGATATTGTTTCTTATACTCAGTCTTAAGCTTCTTCAGAGTTTTCAAAGAAAAGGTGTAGAAAACCAAATTTTCTCTACTAAACCACACTATCAGCACTCCAATGGATCACCTAGAATGTTTTTCTGGGAAAGAATTATGATAGTATCTCTAAATTATTGAAATCATCTTATATTAAGAAGGCTAATTTTACACATGATAATGGTTTCTAACATAAAAATTTGGTTTAGGATTCTCTGAGACTTCTGTAACTCACCACGGGGCTTTGAGCAAAGCATGGGTTCTGGTAGATCAATGTTGTAAATAATACATACAGAATGATAGAAACAAAACCACTTATGAAATAGCATATGTGCAATGTAAATAGGCATGGTATTTTTAACACAGTCTGCAGAAAAATTATAAGAATTTTCAAAAAAGCTTGTTTTATTGTCAGGAATTAAAGAGTTGTTTAAACAGGGGAATTAAAAATTGATTTCTCTGTAGTTCTTATGATTTCTCTGTAGTTCTTATGTATGTAAGTGAAATTTTTTGATAATGACAGTTGTCAAATTCTGGTGTCCAAAGTCATCACAAAGACAATTTAGATGAGCAATAACAGACCAATTTTAAGGAGCGAGGCTACGCAGACACTAAAATGACTTCTCTAAGAATACTGTGGATTCCCCATATGGCAGGTTTTTAAATGAAGATTAGATGCTTTTCCAAAAGGTATGTTTTTGCAGTGCAAAAGGCACTGATGGTTTGAGGCAGGACTGGGGGAGAGAACTTATGTATCCTCTGTTACACAGGATGTAAGAACAAATTATGAAAATGACCTTTTCCTGAAGTTCAGGTTTATGGATTGGTAAATTGGTTATGAATAAGCAATATGACTCAGTAATGGTCCTGCTATTTTAAAGAAGTGTCATCTTTAACTTTGTAAGTCTTTTCAAGTGTGCATATGAAATTTGTTTTTGCAACCATGGTTTAACATATCATGGACATGTTAAACCATAAAACAACAATGGAATTTTCAGCCAGGCATGTAGAGAAAGTGAAGGGATTTTCTTTTACTACCATTTGTGCTAACATTTAAGATCTTGAAACACTATTTGAAATAGAGAATTTTTACATCATGTTTTTCCCTCGCTTTGCTTGTCATCATCTCTTCCTTCCATTTTGCTTACTTAATTTGTTTTTGAAGACAAATTTCTACCTTGGGTACATATGCCAGCAAGTATACACCTGTGTAAACCAAATGCTGACATTTAAGTTTGTGTCTTCATCCATTAAAACAAAAATCTCCACATTCATTTCTCTGTCTTGGAGCTCTTTAGGCCTAGTGTCTGGGATTGATGAACTCTGCAATCACAGACCAATTTTCAGTTGCCTAAGTCATTCCTCACCTGGTGATTTTGCCTTAGGCATGGCATGACCATCTTCACTGAGGATCATGTGCAGCTTCAAGGTAATTCTATCTGTACCATGATTTTCCAGAGACAGATTAGATTTGGTATTATGTTCTGATCTGTGGCAGAGGCTGACGCCTCTGGCCCTTTTTTCACATCAGCTCCCACTTTTTCTTTTAACTCCATTACTTGTCATTTGTAAATGAGATAAATTCTTTTTGACTGGCTGGGAGGTTTTGAGTTTGAACTCATTGGAGGCAGTTTCTGAACCTGCATGTCCGTCTTGATGACTCTTACCTATAAATGCTTGTTTTACAGTACCTGGTAGTCTACAGTCAACAGAACAATGTGCCACAAATCTCTTCTGGTTCTAGTTTTTCAGAAGTCAGAGTTGTCTTCTTTTAAATTAAGACAAAAATAAGTCCACCCATCCCTTGTTTAATTGGCTTATAACATCTCCAGAAAGTCTTAACACCTCCAGGAAGTTGATCATATTGAGTTGGTTCTAGCATTACCAGGTTAAAAAACCTGTTCTATACTTCACAGCAGTCCTTTATTCTCACATAGTCTATTTCTAGGCTGTTTAAATCCCTTTAACGCTAGGAAGACATTGGTAACAGTGCAGTCCAGTTATTAAATTCTGCATCACAGTGTGATACCTCATTAGTCAGTGATGGGATGATTTTAAACTCAGCAAGCATCTTAGTGCCTGTTATACTTTGAAACGACCACTTTTCATCATCTTTCCCAAAAAAAGGACTTCAAGAAACAATAAGGAGTCTGTTGATGTTTATACACTAAGTATTTACAATGCATTTTATTAAATATTTGCCTGATTGACGTCTTAAAACAAATTATTTCAGAAGATTCATATCTAAAATATGATCCATGTACTTTAAAATATCTGTTAATTTTAATCTATCAAATAACATTTGAACAAGAACTTCATTAAGAATCGTCCCAATTCACAACACAACAACAATTCAGACTGGATGACAGAAATAAGAAATAACCAAAGAATAAACAGGAGAAAAAAAAAAGCTTGGTTTATATTTTGGGTCACCTCAGATGATTTTATGGAAACTATGTAAGAGTAAACTACAGGGGGCAGCAAATATTAACCAGATATCATATGAAAGCCAATACATAGAATTAATAGGACTCACTTAAGAATACTTTGGTGTACTGTCCCTTGTAGATTTTGGAAATTATTTTTCCAGACTTGTTACTAAATAATTGATCATATTTGGAAAGCAGTCAAATTCTTTTAAGATGGTTTCAGTGTGTCTTTAGGCAATTAAACAGAGCACTGGTCAGTACATTTTTTTCAATGCGCTTTTTTCTTTGAAACACCTGGGCACTCACACTTAATTGTTTCCATTATTCTGCTAATAACTGTTATAAAAAATATTTTTTCCTTTTTAATTAGTTCTGCATCCCCAAAATTTTAAATAACCTGCTACGCTTTGCCAGCATGCACATTTATATAGTGCAGCAGGGACTCAAGTCCAGACTGCCTCTTATCTTCACGATATACTTTGTCTTCTTTAAATGTTCTTTTCCACAGAGATTTGTTTACCTGATATGGATTATAAACTAAGTTTGACCTTCCTTATTCAACAAATGTAAGACTAAAAATCAGATTATTGTGACTGTATTGCAAGAATTTGAACTCAATAAATGTAGCAAGACACAGCCAAGGTATTTTGATACAATTTGGCTCTACTGTGTGTGCATTCACTGATCCCTATAAACACCAAAACAGAAGACAAATTGCTGTTTGGTGTTTTTTGTTTGGTTAGTTGGTTGGTTTGATTTGGTTTTAGTGAAATTTTTTGTATTCAGAAAATCCTTTCTTCAAAAGGGAAAAAAATAGCAAGATGTAGTGGTAAAATTTGCTAATATCATAATATCATGCTTCTGGACATCTGCTTCATGCTTTCAGGTATGCTTTAATTTTTATTTTGGTTTTGTAGAACAGATTGCTCAATTGCGGGAGTGTTGAACACATTTATGTTGTATATGCCATAGTATTAAGAATTCTATTATTATTCCTATATTCCCATTATCCTATTATTAATAAATAAAAGAAGCTTTGAATTCTTTTTAGTTTAATCTAATTTTTTTAAACTAGTAAGTGCTCCCATCAAACTATACTTCTGTGTTCTCTGTTGCCCTCATGGAAATATTTTTGCAAGTATCTATATGAAATAATGATAATCACTGCTTATAAACACACTACACTTCAGAGAGACCTAAAAATATTCCAAAACATAGATCTTATTGTGCATTTCTCATAAACACAAGGAGTCACATTACAAACACTTTTGCAGTATGAAAATATTGCAAACCACATCTTCATGTAACTCATCCATTAACTACACAGTGGTCAACTTAAATGCAAGTCAACACAAGTATTTCCAGAGTTGTTCTGAGATTTTAAAAAAATGTATCATCACGACAGGATAATGATTCATCATCAAATTCTGATGAGACCATACATCACATATACATATGCACATACATATGTTAGATGCAAACATATATAAAATATATTTACAAAATATAAATATATGTAGAAGCAAAATAGACATGTGCATACACAAAAAAATATTGAACTGATTAGCATGATCCTAATATGTAACTTTCTCTTTTGAACTACTGCAATTGCCTCCTTAGTGCATAGCAGTCTATCAGTAAGCAAGCTGTAGAAAAGTAGTGTCAGAGATTATCTGTTCTTGGACAAAGAAACTATCAAATAACAATATAAAAGAATAAGAAAATATTCTCTTTGTTGGCCTGAGCTCATCAAGGCTTCATGTCAAGGAAGAAATTTTCTCTCACTAGGAAGAAAAACTGTTCCATTTTGGAAAAATAAATAGAGCCAAGTGATACTTGAGCTGATCAGACAAATGGGAAGTCCAATTTTTCAGTATTTTTAGAAACTCACAGTTTTCTACCTCACTATTTTTTCTCTGTTTTCAGGCTCAACTTTTGCCCATAATGCCTTGGGCATGTTTCATGAGTCTATA
Organism: Lepidothrix coronata; assembly: GCF_001604755.1. NCBI lineage: Eukaryota > Metazoa > Chordata > Aves > Passeriformes > Pipridae > Lepidothrix > Lepidothrix coronata. Next base: position 1,917,045 of record NW_016690365.1, read on the forward strand.
GAACAGAGATGACAAATCAGGCATGACCTTTCAGTTTGGAAACTAATTTTATTGGTATTTGAACAGGTGGAAGTAGCACTATATCTGAAACATAAAGTCCTCACCAATTATAGGTATAATTTGTTTTAATGGTATGTCAAAGTTTTTTCCTCAGAAACTATCACAAGAAGGATACTTTTCAAAGCGTATCTTGTTAATACAGTTTTCTTTGCCTTATAATGGTTTGATGGGGGAAAGGTTTTGGTTTTTCATTTTGATTTATTAAATTCGTCTTTCTGAGTTAGTGTACTCTCAGGTAGTGTACTGAAGAAGGAACTTTCTGGGTCAAAGCCCCAGCATTCTGTAAGGCAATAAGTCATACCATTTAAAAGAAAAACATGGCAGTGCTCCCAGGTTATTTTTTTTTTTTTAAGTGAGTGTATCTTTATTTATATAAGATTATTTTAACACTACACATATAAAAGTTTCCTTAAAAGCATTACTTCAATTTAGGCTTTAGAAATTTGCAGAAGTGCTTATAAAGGAGAAGATACATTATATTTTTAAAATGGTTTCCTAATGCTTCTAAAGCTCTAAAACTTTTTTACTGTTCTTGAACCTAAACTTTTCAATATAATAACATGACATACATATAGGAAAGATTTATTTCAGTACATATATCAGAATATACAGCTAGCAGAAGTTAATGTAATAAAGAAATCCCCAGTAGACAAATTCTTCTTACAAAAACAGAAAGTGTTTTAACTTTCATTTCAATTTAAAAATGACAGGCCTTAGTAACTGGATTTTTTCCTTGAAAATAAGAAAAGTTCCACTAGCTTGAAATAAACAGCTAACATTTAATTATAAATAAAAATACTTTTTTATGATGTGGCTATGTTTGGAGAAGATTAAACCTAACAGTACACCATTGAAAATTACAAGGAAAAATCAGAGTCATAGCTTTCATTTACCACTCAAATTGTCAGATATGGTGACCTGCTCTGGATATGGAAGACTTGAGAAAAGTATCAGGAACTTTTCATTTGTTTTACTGTACAAAAATCACATAAAAGAAAGATTTCTGAAGCCAAAGCCATTCCAATTCATGGAGAACAGGTGGTGGACCATTCTGGTTTTAAGACCTTAAATTCTTATTGCTCCTTTTGACTGTGGCTGGATTTATGGGGAAACATATACTCTGAGAGAGAGTGCAGAGTCTTGCTATGACTTTAAAGAGCAGACAGGAAAGACTGACTTACACCTCAGAAACATATTGCAGAAGAACTTTGTATGACTTTATTTTATGACCACTCGTAATTGCAATTCAGAACACTTAACACTGGTAAACTAAAAAAAAAGAAAAAGACAGCAAAACCAAACCAATCAATGAAACAAGCAAATCCTAAAAAAAACCCAAACAAAATCTAGTGCAATCACTAATTTAACAAAAAAGCTGATAATGTAGCTCCAAATATGTGTGACAGGAAGTGACGACTACAAAGTAAGCAAAAAGTTTATACACTGTGTATTGTGATGCAAACTTGCCTTTATTGTCACAAATTTCCAAATATTTGTGTAAGAGAAAATTGAAAAAAACCCACCTTTTCCTGTCCATCTTAAACAACCCCAACTTTGGCAAATATGCGGATTCAGACAAACTGATTTTCCTAGCATGAATAAACTGACCTTTAATTCCCATTTATGATTTACATTTTGCTTGTTGCATATTCTTTACTCTTACCTGCATTACTCTTTTAATAAATTTGCGTTACCACTTCATTAATTCTGTTCTATCTTTAAACCATTATAAAAATTTCTTATTTTAAATATTGATACAGTCACCAATTTTATTTCTGTCTCATTTTGGATTATCTGTTTACCTGATGAGTCTTCAAATGCAGACATTCTATTACTCTGTGTTAACAATGCCTATCTGGTTACCTCTGTTTGAAATAGGCTGTTTTCAAGGTGCAGAACCTTCTTGCTATCAAGTGTTCCGATCGTGCAGTTGTGAATTCATTGCTGTTGATAGGATGAAACTAATACACGCAAGAATCATGCTTGATGTTACTTTGTAGCAATATCTTTTAACTGTCAAAATTACAGAACTGGAAGTCATCTCTCTATTGGAATACTAATTATCTGTAACAAGCTTAACACCACAAAATTTGGAAGGCATTTCCTCTCCATAATCACAAGAATATAAGCACCCTCTGAATTGCTTTAGAGAATTACTTTTCTGATTCTTCTTTCTTGAGCTGCCCAAGAAAGTAGATTCTGACTTTATGTTTCCACATCAACCTGTAGTTCTGTTCTGCCAATCTGCTGGTGTGGCACAGAAATCTAGGTGTCCTAATCTGGTTGCTTACTCCAGCTTTAAAGATAATTTTTGATATTGATGATCCAGTGAGCAGTTGCTGCTGCTTGCCAGCTAAATGATATATTGACAGCTGTATGTGAGTAGGAAGGAATTTCGCTAAATAACACCAAGGTTGATGGTGGCCCAGTGGATAAAAAAAAAAAAAAAAGCAAGNAAAAAAAAAAAAAAAAGCAAGCAAGAAAGCAAGCACACAAATTCCTGAATCGGTTAATCCAAACAAGCTAGCATCTCTCACTCTCATAATCTCATTTGTGACTGGAAATCAAAGCATTCAAAGTACTTCCTCAGGATGACTGCAATCTCTGCTTAGGTCCATTACACAGACCTTCATTCCTTGAACAAACAGAGTGACAACAACAGAAAGTTGTCATCCTTCAGAATTACCAACAATAGGTGTACACACAAATTTATACCTGTATTTCTCAGAGATTTGCTGGCAGCAGAAGAATAGAAATGCTAAATTATTCTGTCTTCTCTTCAGGCGTGTACATGCTTATGATTTGAGAAGTTTTTCCTCTTTTCTCTGAAGCCCAGTGACCCAGGACTATCTTTTCATTTTACTCCAGTCTTTCTTTCATCCATTTTCTTTGATTACACAGACAGAGTCCAGATATTTCCAACTTCCTGACCCCAATTCAACTCCATGCAGATATTCATATGAAATTTTTCTGTCATAAAATTATGGTTTTACAGTTACAAGAAGCCAAATTGTTTTTCTCGCCTATAATTAAGGACAAAAGCTGGTTACCTGTTGAGGTATATAATTTTGAGATGTCTACATCTTAATTACACATTAGGAAATAAAAGATCTGCACAAAATTAAATTTCTTGTTCAAGAAGAGCTGAACAAAAAACATCCCCGTGTCACTTGCACTAATTTCTACAGCGAATGAAGAATTAATGGCAGAGTTTGGACTTTGTCAGAGCAACCTTTATAGTCAGCTGTTTTCATGGTCTTCATATCCCTTTGCTGCCAGAGGGCATCAAGGCATCACTGAAGAAAAGTCATCTGGACACTAAAGAACTACAGTCATCATGGCACACCACAGTTTTATGCTTCTACACAAGTTTTCCAGGACCTGAAAAAGAAAAAGCTTACACTTCTCTGATTTATCTAGATAAGGATTTGAATATGCTTATGCATTGTATTTGTTGAATAATTATGATAAATGGCAGTGAGCTGTACATCTAGCAATGCACTTCAGACAGGGAGATCATTTAGCAACTGAGCAGTGTTGGTAAAGATAAGAGGACAGTAGTTCTTCATGAATCAGTTCTTTAGGACATGAAATACTTTGCACATTAAGTGCTGACATTGAAGTAGTGCTGTCCTGTTGGTAGAAGGGCTCTATTAGCAGCAGCAGGTTTCTTTGCCGAATAAGTCATTATATCATTTCATGGCCAGTCTTCACGAACGAAGATTTCGGAAAGGTCTCAACCCACATTTGTTACAAGCGCGCTGGTGATACAGGGCTTTGCAAATGCGGGTAAGGCCTTCGAGCCTGCGCAGTGGATTTTTTAGGTGAGACACAGTGTGCGCTGAACGGAGCCCACCCTTTAATCCTAAAGTTCATCTGCCGGGGCTGAGCGAGCTTGGATGGTGGCAGCGAGGTCCTCAGGATGTAGATTTGTTTAGAGTGACCTTCTCTTAGATGGATGGCCTTACAGGGCTGAACGAGCTCCATCTGCCCGGGTTTAGAGTTGTCCTTCTCTTAAGTCATTATATAAGAGTAAGTAGATAGTGTATGTAAATCCTCCTCCACCACATCACATTAAATATCATCCTCTCCTGTACTTCCTTGAAAACTGATTAATTATAGATAGACTATTTTTTAAGCTAACAACAGAAGTTGGTAGTTCAGAGCATTCCGAGTTTGAAGTTGTCCAGACGAGGTTGCAGAAGTATTTATTTTTTTCTTAACTTTTTAATGATATTGATGGATGTTGACTTCAAATGTATGGTCTGAAGGTAAATTTGCTTCTTGCATTTACAAAAACTGTCCATAAAAGGGGCACAAAGACACACAAAGAAAACATGGTCAAAATCTGATTTTTTTTTTCCTAGCATGCAGTAGTCTCTAGCGATCAAATAGGATTTTTTATTCAGCTGTTCAACTTCCTTCAGGAAATTTTTTTATTACAGAATCACAGAATGGTTGAGGCTAGGACAAACCTCTAGAGATGGCCTTGTACACCCTTCCCCACTCAAGCAGGGCCATCTATTGCTCAAGTGAAACATCTAGAAAACCTCTGGGTCAAGGGAGAACTTGTACTCAAATTTCTGGGTGCCCCAAGTTTCTAAGAACTGAAAAACAGTTCTGTTTCTGGAAGCTTTGACATGACATGAAAATGCATGACTTTTCCTGATGCAATTCAGAGTCACCAACACACTCCACTATTGTTTCTTTCCATGCTTATAATTTACTTATAGCAGATACATGCTAAATAATAGGAAAATGGAAAGTGTCATGAAATGCCATGGTACTACTTTGTATATTTACACCCAGCTTTAAATATAACAGTAATTTTTGCCCAGCTAAGATTTTGCTCAATTGTAATCACAGCTTTAAAAGTATTAATTGGAATTTGATTGCACTTTGTACGATATCATTACAATATAAGAGAGAAAATCCAGCTACAGGGTGTCTACTGATCACTTCAGACAGGCAGGAAAAATTAAACTCTGTAAAGAGGACTGGTTCTGGAGAAATTCCTGATACGTATTTCATTTCTGAAGCATTTTGCACTAGTAACTCTGAATAATCATAAATATTACTGCTAGCTCTCAGCCAGATAGCCTAAAAGGCAGACCAAATCACAGATTACTCTGGAATATGGATTTCTTACCACTTAATAAATTGTATAGCTGTGAGGGCTGGAAGCTTTCCTTTAATTAAGAGTGCCTCCTACGTCCTTTCCCCACCCACCCACAACCCCTCACCTCTAAAATAGTCTAGAACACAAAAGCAAAAATAGCTTCTGTTCTAGATTCTAAAAGCATAGTTGATTTCAGGGTGTGGTCTTCAAAGATGTTTGTTTGAAAACATAATCTTCCCTCTAATGAAAATCTTCCATTTTTTTTCATAGTTAACCATTTTGCCTGCTTTAGAGTTATTTAAGTTATCTAAGAGAGTGTCATGGTTTGAGATAGCCCCAAAATCCAATCCCTAGTCCTAGCCCCCTCCCCCATCTCAACCTAATGTGGGATGGTTTTTTTCCAGACAAAACACACCAGACTCAAAATGGGGAAAGGGAATATATTACAATGACTGTACAAATAAATATTATAACACATTATACACACGATCACAACTATCTCTACCATGACATATAGTATTTACAATGGATCCGATCTCTTCTCCCCTCCAAATAAAAGTCCAGGAGGGAAGAATAACAGATCCCTTCCAGTCTCAAAGCAGGAGAATCTTCTAAGGCAGCAGGTTTCTTCTTCTCATGCATGCAGCAGCTGATAGCTGGATTTCTGCCAGCACTCACGAGGGAGGCATCCAAGCTCCCTCGGCCCCTTGATGCAGGCAAAGGGGTCTTCCTCTGTGGGCTACGTCACCCCAGACAAAGGTCATTCCACCACGGTCATATCACGAGACGCAGGGGGTCTTCGTGACAGTCTGGTATCTCCAGGAGATTCAAGCTCCTTGCAGGGCCTCTGTGCCCTGCTTCAGGCTGCGAGCTTCTTTGTAGCTTGCAGCATAGGGAGGGCCCCCAAGGCCAACCTCCCACACCTTCCTGACTCAGCTCTCAGGACGACTGAGCTTCTCAGCTCCTCTCTCTCTCTCCAGTGTTGCATGTCTAAAACTCTTCTCCTTAATAGGAGTCCATCTCCCTCTTTTCCAAGAGGGGTCTCAAAGGAGTTTGGGGGGTGTGGTTTCAGTTCCAGTTCTTACCCCAAAAACTCTGTAGCTCTGCTGCCGGCTCTCTCTCTCTCTCTCTCTCTCTTTCCAGGAGTTCCCTCCTGCTTGGCTGTAATGTTGTTTCTGCTGCTTCTCCGGTTCAGGTCTTATCTGTCCTGGCTCTTAGCCAGAGTCTCCGGACGCTGCGTCTGCCGCTACTCCTGCCCACGATGGAGAAAACATCTCCCAGCATAACTACAGACACTTAGCTCAGTCTAACACTGTTCCAAGTCTCTGCAGTCCCCCCAGCCGGGGGCCGGGAGGCCCCAGAGGCCCCGAGGGGCTCAGAGCCCCTTCCTCGTGGCTGTACAACATGGCTACCTCTCCAACAACAACCAAAACTACAACTCTTCTCTTCCGTTCTGGTAGTGGTATGTTTACATTTTGCAGGAGTGCCCATTGGACAGAACTTCAAAACTTCCAGGGGTTTCCACCCCTTGGGGTTTTACCACTTTTCTTAGCCTCTGGGGGAAAACAAGGTTCAAACCATTACAGAGAGTCAAGGTAAATCAGTGCTATTCAGATATTCCATCTCACTCCAGGTCAAGTGCTTCTTAAAGCTGTGGTCAGTCTAGACATAGGTCTGTGTTCAGTTCCAAAACTTACAGGCTAAGAACATCTAAAAAGCTCTGAGAACAGACTGACAATATTTAGTATTGAAAATACTTTTTATCGCTTCCTTATATATAGCATCCTATACTATTTTTTTTTTGTAATCATATAATGGCATGTTTCAACAAAAGGAAAATGTTGCTTATTAATTTTATAAATTAAATGCTTGGGGATTTTTTTTTTAATAAATGAACTGACATGGCAATCGTTATATGGTTTAATGGGCATAGTGGTATTCAGTCAAAGGTCAGACTTGATGATCTTGGAGGTCTTTTCCAATCTTAATGATTCTCTGAATTTCATTACTATTAAGTTTTAAATACGTAATTTAACCCTTAAGTTTATATATTGGATGATGATGTAATACAGTGTAAAAAAGTATACATTACGATAAAATATTATCACATTTTATGTATGTAATTTGACCAACAATATAAATAGGATAATTTACTGTGGTCACAAAGTAGCTTTCATAAAGAATTGGTCTAAGAGCTGTGTATTTCCAAATGTTTTAGTGAAGCATGAAAACAAAGAGTCCTGATGCACCTTGTTGGTTGGAGATTAGGAATTTCTAAAGATATTCTAATGAGCTATCTATATCACAAATTGATTTACTTACGTTAATCATGCTTGGATCTTTGAAACAGAGACAAAATGTGCATTATTCATTTTTCTCTTGGTAATGAAGAATTTCTCTTCCTAAGTATTCTCTATGGTAATTACAAATAGCTTTTATATATATGATGAGAAACATCTTTTCATAAACATAGTTTTGAACTGGATTTTGTTAAGATGGTATTTACACCTGTTATGATCTGATATTAACCTCTGGAATATAACAGTTACTTATCCTTCATCATTTGCTATAATTTTTTTTTTTTCCCAGTCGATAAGCAGCACACAATGTACCAAGTTATTTTTGCAAGTGAGTTTCCCACTTTTAAATAGGTATCATATATTAACTTATAATGATTAACTAATGAAAGTTTCATGCCTACATGCTCTGCCAATAGCAGATAATGAAATCTTTAACCAGGAAAACTGACAAACTTATGTTGACTAGCCAGACCCTACGACTTTCTCAGAGCACTCAGGTTTCCACTGTGGTTTGGTAGGGAGAGTTGAATTACACTGTTGTATCATAACTAGAAGAAAGCAATTTACATAGAGGAACAGAGAGTGGATACTGTGTAAGTAATGAGGAGATGGAAATCGCTAAGATTTTAGCAGTAAGCTCCAGGAACATCATCTCTCAGTATTTCTTTAAATAATTTCCACTTGGTGACAGTATTTTGGATATCTTTGGAATAAATTCAGTTCTTCAACTCATAAAAATATACTTTTCATAGGCCATTTTACAAGTTTCACCAGACTAATGCAGCCTTTAGAGGGAAATATAACTACATTTTTGTGTCTCTGCTTCTGCAAATGCTTATTCAAATACATTGCTTTGAACAGAAGACTCACCTCATTTAGTATAGTGTGAATGGAAGAGTGTGTTCGCAATTAAGCTGTGTGTACGCACTGGCATCAGCCTTTGTCTCTATAACCTATGTGACACTTATTGTATAGATTAACAATATCATCTATGAAACCAAAAATGCAAGAAGAGGTACAAAATGCATGATCAGCTATATATGTAAACTGTGTATTTCCACTGTCTATGCACAAAGGAGTGAAAAAAGGTCACCATTTTGACTTCTCTGAATTGTTTTCACTTCTGTTTTCTTCAGTTTCGAATACTAGCATGAAACGCTATACTAAGTACACAGGTTGTGATGGTACAGCCTTTCAAAACCTCACAGGGAAGTACATTCTGATACCCACAAGAACATAAGGTACTTTCTTCTTGTGCCTCAATTACTAAAGGACTAGAAAAAGACAACTTTAATAGCATATGCTTAGTTGGAAGAGACCCACAAGGATCATTGAGTCCAACTCCTGGCCCTGTACAGGAACATCCCCAAGAGTCACACCATACACCTGAGAACATTGTCCAAACACTTCTTGAACTCTGTCAGGCTTGGTGCTGTGACCACTTCCCTGGGAAACACTGTTCCAGTGCCCAACCATCCTCTGGATGAAAAACCTTTTACTAATATCCAAACTGAACTTCCCCTGACACTTCAGGCCATTCCCTTGGGTCATATCACTGGTCATCACAGAGAACAGATCAGTGCCTGCCCCCCCTCTTCCTCTCATGAGGAAACTTTAAGTCCTTTTGCTTTCTATGCATAGAACTACAATAGCATCACTGCTGACAGTTCTTGGTATCTGTCCATGTCTGTAGTCATGGACAAAATAACACAGTGTGAAAGAAAGCAAATGTCAACTCTGGGAAGCCCTTTCTCCACATTAGTGGAAGCTTTTTGTCTGTCAGATCCCTTTGGAAGTAAATTTCTTCAGATGCTGCTTCTGCAGGTTGAGAGAATATTAAATAATGAAAAGCACAGATCATTAATGTAGCCACTTTGAATTATCAGGTAAAGAAAGCATAAACAAATGTTTGTTTAAAGACAAACCAAATACAGGGTTGAAATAGAAATGTAAGCCATCGGCACCTGATAGATAACTTGTTTTTGTGAAACAGGTCTCATAAATACTTAGTAGGGCCATACAAAAGCTTACTTTAACAAGTTTAACAAAGGATTAACAAGGGCATGTGCTCAGTTGTTATGGCTTATTATATCCATGGGTTTCACATCACCTAGGCCTACCAGAGTAGGAAGAGGAGGCATATCTCCTTCTGCTGAAGGCATGTCTGTCTTTTTCCTGCTTAGCAACAACAGAATAAAGAGGCCAAAATACTACGCTTTGATGAACAGCATCCTGGTAGCACTGAACAAAGGACCAACTGCAGCAGTGTTTAGATTCCCTGGTAACTGATGGGATTGATGAGCCAGTAGAACCTGTGATGTTTGAAAGCATTGGACTGGCAGAATACCTAAAAATATTTTTTCCTTCCATTTTTTTTTTTATTTCATGAATGTTCCAAACATACTCTGGATGTTCTTTCTGCCTGTTGTTTGAGGAATTATCAAGTGAACTAACAATCCTTGTTGAACAAAAATCATCTAAGTTGCAGCTTTATTTTTACTTTAACTAAAATACCCATTTTCTTTCACTAATTTCTTCTTAGTGAAATCATACAAAAATTAATTTTCATAAATATAGCACTTCCTTGTGTCCAGAAAACAAGTAGAAGCCACTCCCTCTTTTTTAGAAAAAGCAAACTACAATGTACACAGAAAATGTCCTGACTGAAAGTACTTCACTACATCCCAGCTTTGTCCTGTTCTTTTTTATAAACCTCTTTAGAAAAGGGGCTCTGTGTGTGTGTGTGTGTATGCATGCATGCACATCTGTAGAATGCAAGACAATTCATAGGATGGAATGAGATAATGATTTATCTCTTGGTAGCAAACTTTATTGTTTCAGATCATACTGATAGCACTCAGTATATTGTTGAATGTGCTGAGAGAATAATTACAGGAAGACACCTCTATCATCACTATCATCATGGCACTTTACCACCTCAGGAGTCAGCATGGAAATAAAGATTACAGTATTCTTTCAAGCGACATTTTTTAAATAGTCCCTGCTCAAGTGAGCCCACAAAACCAGCTGCTGCTCACTACAGAGTCTGCTGGAGCAAACTGTTATAAATGCCCTGAGATTTGGCATTATTATTTACAGAGAATTATGGAAATTCTGGAATTTCTACCTCCTTAATTATTTGAAAAGAGGGGATAATCATGCCAGTGTCATTTGAATAATGATCCTTCTGATCCCAAGGTCATTGCTGTTCCTGAAAGGACAGCTAATGCCTTGTACTACTGCTCCTGAAGGCATCCAATATGACATATTTGTCACCTATTTCTTAGAACCAGATAAAACAGTGATTTAAACTTTTCTTTTCTTTGAAGTTCCATATCCTCAAAATCTTTAAGAAAACCAGCTTCCACATTTTAGCTATAAATCACCCCCTTCTGAGATCAGTTTTACACCTTGCAGAACCAAACTGAATTGGACCTAGGAAGGGAGAAGAGCTATGCATAGCCAGCCAAGCATGTAGGTACTGAATGATGTATCAAGAAGAAATATTTGGTAGGATACCCTGTGTTCAGAACTGCTCCCTGCCTCAGTGTCTGTAGTTTCTGAAGGACATCCTGTGGAAGAGTGTAGGTACTGGATGCAAAAAACCCCAATGTTCTAACTGTTGTATAGTATTTTGCTATGTCTCAATGTGTTGAGCAAGAATGTGCTGACCTGTCTGGGATCTCAAAAAATACAGCTTATGTTATATTATCTACTTCCCCTTTTCTCCACTACATATATAAGCACAAGCGTACTTCTGGAATGAAAGGTGGAGGGATTTGGGAGTTAGAAAAATTCATGGTAGAGGTGTTTGAAGAAAGACAGAATAAGGTAAATCTGGAAAAGAGGAAAGGAATATAAGTAGAAATAAATGAAAAGGTAGCCCAGCATCTTGGAATGGAACAGAGAAGATGGAATTTGAGAAAGCATAGATTTAAGGTGAAAAAAGTATAGTCATTTGACAGAGAGAAAGGACACATTAGAAGATGCAAGAAGTAGATGATTCTTGAAAGACGCTGTACGTGATTGCTTGTAAGAGAGTGTAAAGCTTCACTGAAAGGGAAGAAACTTGCTTGTTGCAAAACTGAACAAGTGCTCACAGAACCAAATCCAGAGGAGGGAAATAAAAAGGAGTTTGGAGAAGAAACAGTCTCTATTGCTTTGTCTTCTATTTTTTTAAAATCATAACTGCAACCTGAATATGTAGAACCTACTTGAGATTAAAAACATGAATCATGTTGCTATCATTCCATAAACACTGGAGTTGAAATTTATCACCCCTGTCATGTCCTTTGTACCTTCTTAGTGAAGGAATCATATGAGAAAACACCTGCAAATTCTTAGGTTGCAGATTTGATTTCCACCAGTTCACATTTGTGCTAGTTTGGGTTTATTTAAAAAAGAAAAAATTACAGAGCTCATTGAACTATATATGCATAAAAAAAAAGAAATCTGCTGAAGTTCATAAGGAATGGGTTGTTATTTTTATAACAGAACTTTGAGGAGCTTTTTTCTGTTGTTGAAAAAAACCCCTGAGACTAATACGCGATTTCCCTCAAAGGGTTAGTTTAATGTGGAAAACTGCTTTTCAACATAGGAAAAAAAAGGACTTGGCACCCGAGCTTGTTAATAATCTGGATTCAGTACAAGAGATTTAATCTTTCCATTCCTTTTTCATGAATAACTTCTTTGGCTAAAATATAGATTTTTCTCATTGTCCTAATTTCTGTTTTAATTGAATTGCTGAGAATGAAAATGTTTAGAGAATGTTGTGTGGTGAGCAGATTTGTTTGGATAATGTAGTTTTAACACCTCTTGTTCTGCCCAAAATACACAGTCTTCCATAAAAGGATGTGATAGTGCATAGCTTATATACTACACTCTATAACAGTAAATGTTCAGTGGGCTTGCATTCAGAGATTAATAGATTGGATGGAAGGAAACATAAGTTGAAACAATGAAAAGATAATATAAACGGAGTGATTATAAGAAAATTATTTTTATTGTTTCAGTGAAATTCAGCGATTTGTTTACACAGTCAAGGTCACAGTGTAGAAATGTGTCCTTCTGATATCAGGATTCATGGAATTTGCAATATTTTCTATTTAAAATTGAAAATAAGATGAACACAGTGCTTATGAAAAGTGCTGGATTAGTAGCCTTCAGACTTTGGGATAGCACTAAATACTTCAGGATGCTTTACCCAGATTGACCTGCCATTAAACTTGCAGCTTCCTCTGGAACAACTGCATTTAAAAATGAGTGAGTAATATGGTTTTTCATAAAGTCCTTTGGTTGAACATAATTATCAAACATGACACCATTTTTTGGTAATGGGAATACTCGTGCACTAGTCACAGACACTTTTCTGTATTTTTAATTAGAAAACACATTATCTGAAGTTAATGGGATTTATGTTGAGGAGAAAAATTACTTTAATTGCATCTGTATAAACCGATCAGATTCAACAGAAGAGGTATAAACTTGGCCATTTTGAGATAGACTTAAAGGCAAGACATAGCGCGACAGGGTCTACTCTAGCAAAAAATATCCTTCTTTTGGTACTGCAGATATTTATCTATACTGCGGTTGAAATATTTATAGGCCCACAGCAATAACGACCTTCAAATATTAACTGGAGGGAACTGTAAGGAGAGAGATGTTGAAAACAATTTTATATTTTTATTTTCCCTTTTCACATTCTGTCTTGTAAGGTTTCCTAATGCAGCACCTCTGCTGGGACAATCCATTTCTTGCCTCCCAGTTCTTGTCTGTGCCTCTTGATTTACGCGTAGAAAGAAGGCAACATGAGAAGGATGGAGCAACACTCCCTCCCTCAGATGACTGAGTAGCTTCTTCCATAACACCCCTATATTCAAGAAGGAAAAGGTTCAAGGCTGGGAAATAAACTAAGACTTTTCATTTTCCTCCCTCTATATCCTGTTCAGCCCCCTGACAGCACAGCACTGCCATATAAGACGTTGTGATCTGAATCTCCTTGAAATTTTGCAGAAGGGAACAAACATTAATATTGATGAGACTTCATTTGGACCAGTTGTTGTTAGTTTGTGAGATCCTGTTTTCTAGAAAGCATTTTTGGATACTTTTATATAAAAGAAGATGTGTCTCCTTAGGAACTATAAGTCAGTGTTCAAGTGAAATATTAACAAAATCTTCCAGTTCTGTGAATGAGTTACAGTATTAGTATCTTCATGAGTTTTTAAATATATGAATTCTGCTACTTATGAGTATTTACATCAAGTAGTGTATCAAGATTTTGATCAAGTAGTGTTATACAGACTGTGATCTCTGACCTCTGTGTGCAAAATGGTGCTTTAGTCTCTCTAATACATTTAGAGCACCCATTAAATAATCACGCACACTAAGTAATGCACGGTGTCTAATTTTTGTTTTGCTGTTGTAAAAGATGTGAACTAGCAAGCTGTCATCCGGCTGTTGGTTTTCCTTTAGTGGATTCCATTTTCTTCTTCTGATATTAGAAAATATTTCCAAGATTCTAGTCTTAGCTGTCCACTGCTGTCCTTAAAATTTAGTGGTATCTTCTTCCCATGAAGGTTACATTTTGAATCCAGACTGAAAAAAAAAAAGAACAAAAGACTCCATTTATCACAGTGTATTCAAATTGAAGACAAATCTTGCAACAGAACTCCTGCACCTGTGTGCATATATACATCATATATATATGCATGTATGATACTCAAGAATAATACCACCACACTGTGTTCTGTATTCTAAATATATCCTTTCTAAATAGTAAGCAGAGTTCTCACAACATCTGAGATACTCTAAATAGTCCAGAAATAAAAGAGAAAGCTGCCTCCTCTATCTACAAATCTTATTTACAGCTTTCCCTACATAAGCTGCTGTTTATTTTCAGTTTGAGGCACACACCGTAGTGCACTTTGATAAAGTTGATCCTGCTTCATCATCCCTAAGTCCCTGCAGGTTTTCATGTGCCGTGTGATCACTTAGTAATTCTTTTGGACTCTTGCACTTTCAGTTTAAAAATCTAAACCAAAACACCTCATCCCAGTCCAAAATCAAAGAGCTAGTACAACAAGTTTTCCCCTGACAAGCAGAAACAACCAAGTCTAATGAGCTTGAGTTAATGTGCTACATCACCTGATTCAACCACCCTGCTAGTTTGGGTCTATGGTAGGGCATGTGGTGTGAATGGCTCAGTCACACAATGCATGGGCTGGGGTGAGTGTGCGGACCAGCCTGCTCATCTCCCTTGTCTTTCAAACATCCATTTCCACAGAAGAAAAATTAGAACAAGGTTTGAGACCTGTAGGATAGGAGAGCTGAATCCTTTCAAACAGATTTAAAATGTGCTGGTACGTACAGAAGTTGTTTGAGTACCAGGCAGATCATGCAAGTGTATAAAGCCTCATTTCCTTAAGACAGCAGGGGAAAAAATAGCAAATGTGGCAAAAATGATCATAAAAAACCACAATGAAAATCACTTTCCTTTCCATACCTTTGTGTCTAACTACCTAAATTTCATCAGTTAGAAGATTTATACGAATCACAAATGTTTACAAGATGAAGACAAGTACTGAGAATGTCTGCTGAGGTACTAAATCAGGACTTAAAAGATGTACAGTCAAACTGAATTAGTTGAATAAGTTTTTGCACACAGATAACACATGCTTACTTGTCCAGTTGTGTTTTATTATTTTTAATAACAGGTGCTCAAAGCGATTGTAGTTTATAAATTAGAATTTTCAAATATCAGTACAGCAACTCAGGAACATTTTTTATAATCATTTTGTAAGCCAATGCCCAAAATATCTATTATTGCAGTTTTGTGACAAATCATCTGATAGATTTCAGCCAACAGTTTGTCATACGTTGATCATAAGAAACTGTAAAATATGGCTATCATAATGTATGAGAAAAAAAGGGAGAGGAAACTATAGAGTAACCTTCCTAATCCACCTATCCTGCTCCCCCTTGCCTTCTTGATTTTGCTGTGTCCACCCAGTGTCCACTGGATCCAGTTGTTAATGGAATGTCCTACTGTGCTAAAGAGCTTAGTGGGATGTTAATTACCAGGAATGCAAGCAACAATACAAGGCAGAACAGAAGAGAGAAAAATAATACTGACACTATGAATGAAGTACTATTTAATACAGGAAATTCATGAGACTGAGACATGAAGATGTATGGTTCACCCTTTACTTGAAGAGCTATGGCAGAAGTCACTCAAGAGTATGGTTCTAGGTAGATATTCAGACAAATTCAGGAAAGCTGACTCATTTCGCTTCCTCCCTTACTATGCCTTTTGAGTTTTAAACCTGCATTCACATCCTGCGCTTCCCATCAGACTTGCACTGCTGGTCCGTAGCCTCCATGAGGACTCTCAAAGCGGTTGTGTGAGCAGGAAGAACAGGATTTAAACAGTTAATTTCGAATGATGACAAAAAGATGCATAATTTGATAAAATCTCAGAAAGAACACATGATACTTATTTTCAAATAAAACAATCTTCTTCCTTTCACTCCTGGAAAAAAAAAATAGAACATTCCTATACTCCAAACCTACTTTAAGTACTATCTTAGAGATTGTCCAGTGTTTTACAGGAAACATTTCAAAGTTAATAAAATGTGTAAACATATTTCCAGTTCAATGTTGTACTAACTTTAGAGTAACGTACTGTTGCAATCTTGGCAAAAAGAGAACATCAGTGTAGAATGCCGTGTTTGAATTTTTAACGTAGTTTGGGGAAAAAAATCCACCTTAATGAGTAGTTTATAAGAAATGAATTAGGCTTCTTGCTGTGTTATCTCCTCTTAACAGGGAAGGAATATTAACAAACCACATATATACATTTATGTATGTATATATGTACACTACTATCTCAAATACAAAATTTATGCTACTGATATCAAATGGTGATATGCAGTATAATGACTGTAAGTATACAGTGTTTTAATGCTACTTCATGAATTTAGGTTTTTCTTATTTTTTCTTTTTTTTTTCTTTAGCATCACTGCAAAACTTGGAAATCTTATAAATAATATTAATGAGATCTGGTTTTAATACTTTAATAGAAACAAATGTATTTATTTCCAATGTGATGCATTTCTTCCTAATGTGTACTGTGAGACAAACTGAACAGACGGAATAGCTGCTTATAACCGTAAAATAAAGGAAAGCTAAATGTAGTCCCCAAAACACATCCATGTTGTGACACCACACGAAAATATAAAATACATGGGTTTATTGCTCAATTCTTCAATGTCATGTCAGGATCATAGCATGAAGAACACTAAAACAGCTAAGTATACTGATAAGAACTGACATACTGATATTTTCTTAGTATACTGATATTAAAGATACTTTCTTTAGTATACTAATAAGCTACCTTATCATACCAAATAATTATTTTACAAAGTTACTTGTACTTTGAAACATACTATTTGGAAAGGAATAGTGATCTTTTAAGTGTAAGATTATTCAGGGGACCAGTTTTAATGGTGTCACTGGCAACATCAAAACAAGACAGCAATTTATAGGAGTTGGGGAGAACAGAGTTTATCTTCTCTTTTATCAGCCTTCATGTTGGCAGCACTATATTCCAGAGGGCGATACGATTAATATGATCGAAAACACCCAAATCACTCTCCTCTGCAGAAAGTATCATTCATCTGCAATGAATTTTGCAGATACCAACATGGCTGATTTCAGAATCAGGGACTACACAGATTTATCAGACTGCAGCCTGCCAGCACAGAACTCAGGACTAGAAGCACCAGTCTGGTCAATGGTGCACCCGCAGCTTCATTCTGATGAAGCCAGGAAGCCAACTTTTCCAGCACCAATATTAATGGGCTCCCATCACCATAAGGATGGACTAGCACTTACTGCGTTTATCCTAACACTCTACCCCCATTTCAGAATCAACTAAGTTGGAATAGATCTTGGAGATCCTTGAATTCAACCTTTGACCACCTTGTCAACTAGTCCTGGCAGGAAGTGCTACATCCAGTCTCTATTTTACACAGGATGAACTGTGTCACAGAGGACATATGTTCGAGGCTTCTGAAGACACCTAGAAGTTAACACTGAGGTTTTCCAAAGCACTTTTCACTTAAATCCTACGTCCTACGCGCTGTTCCTTCTCTGCTGAGGATTGGGCAGGACAAGGTATGAAGAGGCCGGACAGACCCTTTTTTAGCCCAACGTTACACCACCGATTGTGCCAAGCAACACGTGCTGTCACTTGGTGAGGCACCTGACCGTTCTTCAGGAAGAAAATCTGAGACTTGCCATACTGAAGGATGACTGACAAGAAAATACCGCTCTGCAACACTCTGTCACACCCCTCGCGGGCCGGGAGGTCCGGTACAACCCCCGGCCGTTTAACCATCTGACTGCGCACCCGGACAAGAAGTCGAGCGTCTAAACTCCGGTGAATTTCTCTCGCCCATGGAAGTCTTTTCGGGGTGAGCAGACAAAAGAGCTACCACCGCCTCCGCAGCCCCCCGGCCCGGCCCGGCCCGGCCCGGCCCGGAGTGACGTCACGCACCCGCCCCCAACCGCGCGCGGGTGTGCGTGCGCGCGGTGGCCGCGCGACGCCGCTCCCGGCCGGCCCGCGGCTCGGGATGGGGCGGCCGCTCCTGGATCGCCTACGCACGCACTCGCCCCCCCGCATCCTCGCGCACGCATAGGCACGGGCATCGGCAGCGTGCTTTCCCCAACACTTGGGGCCGTACGGATCCTGTGGTCTACATAGCGTTAAGAGGATTATAAAAGAAAAATCACGAAAAAAACAACAAAACCCCCCAAACAACAACAAAAAACCCAAACCGCCAGAAAAAAAACCAAAAGCACACCACCACCACCCCCCAACAAAGACCGCTGAAACAGCCATCCAACCCAAACCGCACAACAAACCCACGAAACGGGGAGCGCCGTCCCCATCGTCCCCACGGCGTCCCCCTTCTCTCCCCGAGGGGCGAGGAGGAGCGGAAGGAGGGTTGCTCGTGTTTCGACTCTCGGGGACGGTTTCTGGTGATTTTCCCCGTGCCTCTGCCCTCCCACTCCGCCCACCCCGTGCCCTCTTTCTTCGCTTTTGTTTGCACTGCACTTTTTGTGGGAAGGGGGGCGGGAGGCTTGAACACCTCGCTTTTATTTGTAGCAAAGGAATGTGCTAAAAAAAAAAAAGAGGAAAGGAAAAGAGGAAGGGGGAAAAAAGAGCGA
>NW_016690366.1:0-104842 GCF_001604755.1 Lepidothrix coronata
AGGGGGACAAACCAGAATCGGACATGGGCTAAAAGGGGAGGAGTGGGGGAAGCAGGCAGCAGGCAAACTCATGACAAACTCATTTCCCACTCTAGCCAGAGGATCTCCCCTTTCCAAGGGGTTGAGCCCTCCAGCCCAGTAGGCTGCACTTTGGGTAAGGGACCAGGGTGCCCGATTGTCTCCTGTAGTCAAGAAAACTCCAGCTCCCCAAAACCCTTCAGCCTCTTTTTCTGATAACAAAATTTGATCACCCCCAGTAAGAGAGACTCTCCAAACATACTCAGTCTCAGATTCTTTAGGGGTTCTGCTATATTCCTTTTTTAACTTAGCTAATTCAGTTGCTGTGTAAGGGATTTCTTTGTAGTTATTTGAGGTGTATCGTCATCCGACCCTTCATATGTGTATGCTGTTTTAATTAGGGGACGGAGAGACACCGACAGCTTTTCAACTTGATCACGCAAAGGTGTTAAGTCAGAGAGAGGCTTCTAAAACTTGAAACAGTCAAATCTGGCCCTAGTCTGGCTGCTACAGTCATTTTACTGTGCCTTAGCACAGGAACGTAACTTTTTAATGTGACTGATGAGTGAGAACACCATTCAAATCATTAGGACACTAATTCTTGAGGGTTTGGCCATGTTACTGGGTTACTGAAATTTTTGTGTATTCAGCACAGTAGCTGAATGTAGTTAGTGAATGAACAGCACATAGTTGTGTTTCCTTGAAAACAGAAAGGTAAAATGCTTTAGCTGTGGGTTAATAGAGCACAGCTCTTAAGTAGCTGTGCTTTAATGGTAGTGATGCCCTGTGTCCAAGCTCTAGATATGTATTTTACCTTTGAAAAGATAAAGATATCCTGCTGCTTCTGGTAATGGTATTACATTTGGAAGAACAGATGCTGGTCAGAAGAGATGGTAGTGAGCATGTTGTTACTCTGTGTCCAATGCAAGGTAACATGGTAAATCTTAACCACAAAAGTGGTTTAAGGTAATTCATTTTATGTGGCACCAACAGTTTCCATAATTCAGCTGGGAAGTGGTTATTCTGTATAACTTGCAAACTTGTTTTCATCCAAGACTGGTATGTGTTGAAACACTTGAGTGGAGCAGTGCCTTAAAAAAAAAAAATATAAACCACACACATACTTCTTGTGATGGTGGTGAAGAGCCTACTGTCTGAAAAAACTGTCAGTGCTACAGATTGCACTAGGAAAGAAGGCTGCAGTTGTCTTACAGACATTATGTTTTCACATTTTACTTACGTTATTGCTGAGCAAAAATGAAGCATCATTATTGTTTAATTTCCTAACGCATTAATATATTTGTATTTGAAATAAGGTATCATGGGCCTCTCCAGTTCCACGTTTAAAACTGGATTCTGTCTTCAGAAGTGCACGAATTTCTTAGGTCATCAGAGAGTTTGCTGCAGTCGCCTGTCTGTGCTGCCAAGGCCACCGAAGTTAGCAGGGAAGCAATTGAGTCGTGTGCCAGCATTCCTGCCTCTGACTGTCCGGTGGGTGTGGTAAGAAAGGGGAAGGGTTAGCAGTAGTTGCCTCAGTCATTTGCTCTTTGTGATTGTCACTATGTTCTCATTTGGGTTTCTTTTTTTTTTTTTCCTTGGTGGGCTTCAAACCACGCTTCATGTACAAACACAACTTCCAGGGAAACAAAATTCTGTTGGATCGGTTGCATTAGGCATAACTACAGAATTCAGTTTACTGGTAACATGTTTGTACATGCAACTATTTATTTAATACATCCAATGTGTATTGTCTCAACCCCCCAAAAATGCATATCTTCAAATTTCCATGTGTAACTGACTCCTCTGATGAAGGGCCTGTGACTTCTTGGCCAATTACTTTTCGTAATTGCAGAAGAAATTTCCCATTCACCACAAATTAACCAGGTTTTAGTGGTGGCTGTTTAAGGCCCACTTTCTGCTGAACACTTTCACATTAATACTGCTTTTGAAGTTGACACCTAAAGTTGTAACAATTGTTTTACTGACGGACCTGAACTAATGAGACATCCTTATTAACTTAGTCTTTTTAATTATACATGAGGGATTTTCTCAGTAGCTTGGCCTGTTACTTGGGATCATTCACTTTAATATCACTTTTTATGATCAGAGGGTATTACTGAATTGCATGAGGCCTCTCGGCTTGCTCCAGCATATCAGTTCTCAGGACATTACAGTTGTTAATTTTATTATTTTATTCTGGGGTTTGCTCCAAATTCAACATTGCTTTGCATTAGAATAGGGGCTAAAGAGGTGGGATGTTAGCTTTTCCATTTCATATCTTAAAGCAGCTCATATTTTTGCATCACTTCTCCCTGGGCTAGGGCACACCCTGGATTTCCAATGAAAAGAGTTACTGCTGGGACAGGTGAGACTTTTAGACCCTCAGGTACACTTTTGTCAGTGCTGATTTTAATATGCAGGTCACAAAGGGAAAACAATTTTTTCCTTATTTAAAAAAACAAAACAAACCTCTGTAATGGTATTCTAGTCATAAACCCAAGGCTAGGTTTGTTTTTTTAGGAGGGGGGATTTAATTTACTTTCTGCTTTCACTTTAGTACCTTTTGAAATTGCCTCACCTTTGTTTCCCAGCTTTCCTTCTCACAATGACCACGCAGTTTAAAAGGATTTTTATCGGACAATACCCCAGCAGGAATTTGAACCATGTTCTGTTGCTTTGGAAACGAGAACTATTATAACAGAAGTTTGCTAGGCTTAGCATGAAATGTCTGTAGACTACAATTTTCTGCCTGCACACAGGGAGTTTTAGGTTCTCAAGCAAGCCTGTTACTGTTCTTCTAAGCTTGAGGCGGGGATGGCCATTTGGGATCCTATTTTGGGACAGTTTTCCATGCTGTGAGTTGGCCTGTTGTAACAGGGCTTACTACGTGTGGTAGGAGCAGGCAGAGTTTGTGTAGCAACAGCTCCCCGGCCAATCGCAGGGAGGTTTGGTGCAGTGGAAGCATTTGTGGCACTTCCTCTGCTTTTATTTTTGATATGGTCTTTCCTCACCCCCCTCCTCCCCCGCAGGCATAAGGTGATGTCCTGAAGCTTTCATTTGTGCAGCAGAACTTGGTTAAATCAAACATGTTCAGTTCAATGGTTCAGTTGTGACCTATATCTGCCAGGAAAAGGTTCTGCGTTTTGTTTGCCTTTCTGTAAACGACTCTGCAGCGCCAGCTCTACGGTGCAGCAGAGTAAACTGTCTGAATTTCTGTGTACACAGTTTTCAAGAGGACTTAGGAGACACTGAACAAATTTTACTAACATTTACTGCAGTTTGTCAACATCCATTTTGATGAACAGCGCTGGAGGGAGACTGGAGAGCTGCTGTGTGGATCACAGAGTCACTCGTGCTGTGACTGTGGAATCACAAGTGCTGGTATTTGTGAGGATTCTGGGGTTGGACAGATCATACTGCCAAGTAGCCTGACACTGTAAGGAACAGGGAAAGGTTAAGAATTAATACAAGTCAGAAAAGCTGAGAAACTCAACTCTGGTCCCATCCTCCAGGTATCTGAAACAGCTGGAAGCACTGGGTAATAGAATTACAGAAGAAAGGCATCTCTGAATCTCCTGTCTGTTACTCTATGTTTTGGAACAGAGGAAAAGCCATCTTTTGTTTAAATTCAATTCTCATTTGCTGGGCAAGTTGTTAATTGTTCACTCCTCCTCCCATCTCCAGCCCAATTATCAGGCTTGTATCTGGTGGCAGGCAGTGTCTGCTTTGCTAACAGAACCCCACGAACTGTACCAGCAGTTGAGCTGCAGGGAAGACACACATGGTATCTCTATCCAGGCAGGCTCCCAAACACAGAGGCCCTTTGTGCTGCTGGGTAACTTGACCTGCTGTTCCTAAAAAGTCTCTGTATTTAGCTTTATGGCATTTCATATCCTACAGTCTTGTTTGCATTTGCGTTTCAAATGCTGTCTTACCCAGAGCCCTGTTGCTCATCTGCCAGGCTTGGAGGCAGGTGAGGACACTGAACTGTGGTCACACAACACAACATGGTACCTTTGGGGAACGAGCAGTCCTCTTTCCAAAGAATAACCTCACTGAGAGATTATGTGTGGTGCTTCCAGTGCTTATCTGAAGAAAAGTGAAACCTTTACTTTGTTTACACAGAATCACAGATTAAATCACATTTTAATGGTCAGTAATAAATTTGTCCCTTGGTAACTTTTTTTTTGCTTAAGAGAGTGAAGTATCAGTTGAAAGCTAGTCCTTAGCTCTTTTGATTTTGTAAAAACAAATATGCGAATGTTGAACTTATCTTTCACTTTCATGTGTAGAATATTTGTGGGGGTTTTATCCACCTGAATGTCCACGCACATCCTTTTTTGTAGGGCTGTGGTATTTGTGTTGCAGTTCTTGTAAGGCCAACGAGGAAATGGGCTGAATGCTGAGCACTCATTGAACGGCACTTTTCAAGAGTGCTCTGGTTTGCCTCCTGTGGAAGGGCACAGTATAATCCATCTTAAAGGAAGTCATCAAGTGGGGACCTGCAGCCCCATGTGACCTATGCAAGCTGCACAGGGTACAAGGTCACAGAACAGGGCTGGAAAGGAAGCTGTTACAGATGCAGGTGCTGTAAACCTGTCAGCAGCCTGTTTATTAGAAGCGACATTGATATGAAATAGTCACCACTTTCGTGTGCCACGTAATGACAGCTGTACATGAGGGACTTACACAAAACTGCTGTGGTACATTTCCACTAACATACAGCGAAACTAGCCTCTAAAAGTAGCTTTTTAGCCTGGCATCAATTTGGAATGCTGTAATATTTCAGTAGCCTTTAATTACAGTTCTTTTTAGTAGATGTAGTAGGTGCTCAGGTCTGCTCTAACTGTGTACATTTCATTGACTTCCACATGTGTTACTCAGACATGTACAGGACTGAAGATATTTGGTATTTTAGGAAGTGCAGTAGGTAGTTGGAGGTTCAGAAAAAAATCACTGACCAATCAGTCATTCCTTCTGTCTGTTTGTTCTTGGTGAGAGTAGAATTTCTGTCAAGACACTTACAACTTGAGTGTAATTTGGGGCTGGGGGGAGAAATATGACATTGAGTCTGTGGCTTTCATGATTGAAAGCAAGTAACTGTTATGTAAACAACCAAACCAAAATTCTGAAAATTAAGGTGTCAGTGTGTAGACAGACCATAGTTCATGAGATGTGTGGAGCTGGTGATTTCCCTGTCTAGTTTCTACCTTCAGCTCTTGTGAGGAGATACTAGACAGCTCCTCAGTAAAAGAAAAATGCTATTCAATCCAGACCTGCTTGCTGTTGTGACTAATCCTGTCCTTTACCTATGGTCTCCCAAGCTCTGAAAGCTGGTGGGATAAGTCTGGGGCCTCAACCTATGCCAATTCTTTCCAACAGAAGAGATCAGGAAGGTCAGATATCTCCCTTGCATCCTACTCTGGGCTGTCAGTGGGAGACAGTTCGAGCTGGTAACGGCAGTGTCTCAGATGTACTGGAAAGCTGACATGGACTGAGGAGGTCTTACAGGCATTATGGGGGTACAGATCAACAATTAGTTGTACCAGACAATAGCAGAAGAGAGTGGGGACTGGTAAATCAAACCATTGTGCAACATCTTTGATACAAGCTTTGTTAGATCAAGCTTTTAACCCATTTGTTCCTATAAACCTCTTTCTTTCTCTTGCATACTTTATAGTTCAGCAGAATCTGTTTAATTTTTAATAATTTAATTTCTGCCTCTAATATGTATTTGAATCACTCTAATGAATTTTTACAGTTCAGTTGTTTACTTCAATTAAAGGATGTGAATTCTACCACTGCAGAGCCAAGATAAATGTTGACAAGTTGCAGCAATTGGGTCAGCAGAGATTTGTTAACCATCTAAAAATGTCCTGACTGTGTTTCAGCATCAGCCTTAGATGCAATATGTGTTCCTGCTGGATGCCATTTTGTTGTCAGATAAAAATTAGGAGATCATATAACCTCACCTATTGTCAAGATTTTATGTCTTTGTATAGTTCCATAAGTGTATCCTACAGGATACCTCCTGTAGGAGGTTCATTAAGCCACATTTTAATTATCCTAATTAAGAATTATTTTGCCTTCCATGAGGATGTCTTACCTTTCCCTTCAATACTGACAAACCCAGGTAACAGGAAACTACTAATCAGACCTTAATGCAATGGGCTTACAGGCTTTCAAAGCTCAAAGGAGACTTTCTGGCTTCCAGGTTTGGCTTGTTTTGGTGGGGGATTTTTTTATTGTTTATTTTCCTTGAAATGGAAAGAAAATTTTAAAAAGTGTTCTTACTTCAGCTGGAGATCTTTCTGTAATCATGAACTCAAAACCTGGCTCTTTAGAGAGAACGTCACATCTTGAATCACCAATATTTTTTCCTACTCCGAGTAAAATAAAATTTAAATTGTATTCAGTGATAAGACAATTAGCAGGGTCTAATCGTGTGAAGTGCTGACCGCTAGAATTTCCCTATAACCAAAACAACCCCCAAAAAATAAACCCCCAAATCATAAGAGGCCTAACGGTGGGTTATTTCTGAGTGTTCGCTGAGAACACCGACTCCCCACTGCAAACTGCAGAACACCGAGTTCTTCAGCAAACCAGAGCCCCGATTTACACGCTTAGACGTTCCAAAGTATATGTCTGTGTGGGCTGTGCCCTCGGGCCCATGCCCACATATCACACAGTACCTGAAAACCTTACACAAATGTCTGCAATCTTCTCCCCGCTGGATTCTCCCCAGGGGGGAATTTTTGCCGCTCCTGATGCAGTACCTGTTTTATGGCAGTTTTCACAAATATGCTCACTCATACCAGACATCCAATGGGCAAGATCTTATTTTAGCATCTAGCAGAGGGCTATTAGCTTGGATTGCACTTTGAGTAATGGGATATAAAACATCAGAGCTTTTCAGATTTCTTATCTTGGCTCTCATCTGTGCTGTTACAAGTAAGGAAGTGCAGTCACAAGCCACTGATTTGAACATCTTCCTCACAAGCTTCTCAGATGAAGTTGTTTTCTCTACGAAATTTGAGTCAAAGATGTACATGTGCAGTCTTTTCTAGCCCAGCTTTAGAAGAAGCTTAAATAGGAAGAAAAAAAAATAGCTACAGCCCTTCCAAGAGAGATGATCTAAGCGAAAGCAAAGCTGAGTCTGACGTGCTGTAGTTCCTTGAAGATAGCTGTGGGGTTTGATTTTTTTTTTTCAGGGTTAAAAGCATGTTTTCTGCCTTACATCCACGTAGATTTTTATCTCCTAGATACCTTCTGCACACACTCCTCTTACCATTTGTGTGATTTGTAATACCTACTTTGCATGAGCAAACTGACTGATAAATTATGATCCATTTATGTCTCAATGCAGGTAATTGTTGATGCTTGGATGCTGCCATGTTCTACACTTCAACTGGGAATATACCAGATTCTAAGTATGCATGATATGTGTTTTGTACTGTTAAAGAGAGAGAGCAAAGCATAAGAAATAAGATTATGTGGTGCAGTCACTGTTTTAAATTCTGTATGAATAAAAATTTGTGGGGTTGACTTGTCAATTAACTTTTTTTTTGTTGTTGTTATGAGGTTACAGCTGTTGGATTTAGTGAGGCAAAATGTGTTGTCACATGGAATAGCCTCATTTATCTTTGACAAAAGACAGTTTTCATTATATGAAGGTAATGGTAACCAGTGAAATGAGAGCTGACTTTTAGATTACTCAACCTGTTGGTACCTACCAAATGTGTCAGCATTTTACAAAATAAAATCAGAAAATAACTGAGACAAAAGACTTACTAGTTTCTGTATGCTAACAAATGCATGTCTGTTTACATAACCTTATTTGAGCTCTGGGGGATAGATAGATAATTAAAAAAAACCCTTTCTTCTATATTGGAGTAGTGCTTTGATCTTGATTTTAAAGACAACAGTTTTTATATTATAGAGGAGATGTAATAAAAATAGCTTGTAATGAAACAATATCTAAAGCTCCTAAATGAGTTAGAACTGTAACAACAACAATTTATATATGATCATTTCCAACCTCCCAGCCTGCAAAAGATGAACTGTATGACCTGCCATGTATGGCAGCAGTGGAAAGAGCAGCTCCTCTCTCTGACAGGGTGGATTTGCCCCTTCTTTATTTGTGCTGGGGGAGGGATCTTCTGCTTAAGCCCAGTCCCATATAGTAGGTAAAATGACTCATTCTTGAAAACTCCAGTGTTGGTTTGATGGGCTGCCTTAAAGGTCTATTTTCTTTTCTTCTTCTAGTAGATAATTAACTGCAGTTGTAGCACAGAGCTTTGAAGGAGTTGATTTCTTTATCTTTTCTGAAACGGTGATGGCTGTATTTGCTCACGTGCTGCTCAACTTCTCCGCTGTGGTGAATCTATTAAAGGAACCTTTCAAGCATGTCATGCTTGTTTGTGAGCCTTGCTATCCTGGGATAACAACCAGCTGATGCTGGCAGGTAGCTTTTTATGTATCTTGCAGTTGAATTGACAGATACTTGGGTTGTTTCGGGCTTGTGGTTTTTTGTTTTGTTTTGTTTTGTTTTTTTTAATTTTAGATTTTGTATTTTCATAATTTTGAGCATAATGACATTTTAATTTTCTAGACATAAAACCAACCTTTTTGTGGTACAGTCAAAATGCAGGATCTTTGCCTTTGGTCTTGGGAGAGAAGCAAAGATAAAATGGCAAAGTTTAGCGGCTTTAAAAACGTCTTTCTTCTTATTCTTGGAAAGCAACTTGACTTCTTTCACCCTCCCTCCTCCTCCGAACTTCCTGCTCTTCATAAATAACCTCCCAACGTATAATTGTTGTTGTCCTTACGTCATCTCAAAAATCTCTCTGTATCTAACACAGGCAGGAGTCCGGAATTCTTTTGTTCTGACCCAAGATAAAAGTCTTGATACATGACAGTGGGAAATAAATCAAACAATTGTCACAGGGCTATTTTTGGGTTTAATAACTTCACTGGGCACTGTTATTTTAGGCTGCTGAGCTTTAACAAGCCAAACAACATTCAAGGGAAGAACTGTCAAATGTGGACACAAAACTGTCTGGGGTCTGTCCTGAGGATGAGTGTGAGAGTGGTTAATGGGGCACTTCAGATGGTCATTTAAATGTGCTTTGTGTTTATTCAGGGTTAGTTGCCACTGGTGATTTTCTGTGTTTACTGAGGAGTCGGGCATGGGAATGCCACTAACAGAGCAGTGCCTTCATCTCCAGGTCTGGCAGTGCCGCGACTGGGCTCAGCTCTGGCTTCTCGGGGCTGTAAATAGGGCAGATCAACACGGCAGCCTTGGCAGCGGGAGTAGATTTAAAGGATACAAATAAAAATGAGGTGTCTGTCTCTTGCAGACTTTGGTACTCAGCTGCCCTTCTTGGTTTTTCTTCTTTCTTTTCCTTTTTTTTTTTTCCGTTTTTTTTCCATTTTTTTTTTCTAATATGTACTGTTAAGGAAAAAAAAAAAAAAGACCCGTTTCTATCAGTAACATTTTGTATCGTTTAGTTCTAGAAAATAATTATTAGGATTATCTGATCCATCCTGGGCAATCTGAAGCCCCTGATTTCTATCTTATTCCTCTGTTCTTATTATTATTGTTATATCAGAAAGTGCAAATTGTACTGTACAAGCTTTAAAATGTCCTATAAAGCCTTCAGCTGAAGTGTTCATTAACCACTTATTCCAGATGCTTTCAAGGATTCTGTGGAATACCAGTTGTTCTAGATGTGGCTCTCTGAACACAGCAAACAGCCATCATTCCCCTGAAATAGCTTCTAAAGCTATATTTCAGACAGTAAAATACAGTATTTGTTGAAATGTTGGCTTTTGTGCTGCTGATAAAAGGTGAGATACCAAAAATTAAATACCTAACAGTTGCTAGTGGTGGTTTCTGATCTGTACAGTTTGCTTTGCTCTCATCATTCATGGTTCTTTGAATATATGTCTTTGTAGTACTTGGGTCGCCATTAAATCCTATGACCCTGCAGCGTTTAAAAGTTAAATGTGTAAATTACTTGTTTTAATGGTGATTACTGAAGTATGTGACAATAGAAGTTTGGTTTATATGTTATTATTAGTATGTATTTTAATTAACAAACAGTTGGACAAAAAAGAAAGCAGTGAATCTGTCCTTTAGCTGTTGAGAAAATGGTTGGAAGGGACCCCTGGAAATCATCTTGTCCAACCCCCAGTATCTTGTAACTTTATGGAGCACGGTCATTCCTGATGCATAATAATAACAAACCTTGAAACATTAGAGAGAACAAATGCTTACAAAATTCATCAGGTCTGGTTTTTTTTTTTAAAGATAATTCATTGTTACTTTTGCATTATTATTACTCTTTTTAGTTAAAATTCAACTTTTTTATTTTATTTTGGAGTGCAGAGGTATTTGAACTGATCAGGATGGAATTCATCTTCATTTCTTACCCGCAGAAACGAGTGAATGGATAGCCCCAAAATATCAACAGAAATGCACAAAATCCAACACTTTAATCTGCTTAGCATTCTTCATTTAATTTATGGCCTATCAGTTTGTTGACACAGGCAAAGTACTCACCTTTTGTAACAGGCTCAAATTAAGATTTTATGCTTTCTTTCTTAATTAAGTAAAACTTTACCCTGAAAATCGGGCTGATTGAGTCAGTGGTTGCCATGGAAATGTTCATTTGATACAATAAACTGTAATTGGATGTTTGTCTCCCCCTGACTTGCAGCTTCTCCTAATCCTGTCCCCACTGGTAACTGCTGCCTCTTGCAAGGCAGCCAGAGGGATGAAGTGAGTGTGAGTGTCCTGTACCCGCTTCGGGCAAAATTAGATAAGCTTTGTGATTTAAATTGGTGATCTGAGCTAACTTGTCTGAACCTCTGAATGATTAGACAGTGCTTGTCTGCTGCCTCTGCAGTGGAGGTGGCAAGTGCACGTGGTCAATTCAGCCTCTAATTCAGCCTAACTTTGTAAAAGATACAGATCTACTTGCTCCAGTGTTTTTAGGACAAGGGCTATTCTTACATCTTGTTTTACAGCAAATTTATTACCAGGCCTTTATACCTCCCTAAAGCTTGTTTTACAGCAGTGCTGCTACCCTACCCATCATTGTTTTAACCACTGATTGGGCTCTGTTCATTGGAGGTGAGGGACTGGGACAGGACATATTTGGGCTTTTGTGCACTTCTGGGAACATGTAGATTTTCATTTTGACCAGTGGGACAGCAGGAGCTACAATTCAGGAAGATGATCTACATCTGAATGTTTTATACTGGCTTTGGCCCAGCATGAATTGCTGGTCTCTTTCCTGCTCATCACCAGGTGAATGATTTTTCTTCTTCCTCCTTTTGTCTTTAAGGAAGGAGAACTGCACCAAAATTGCAGTTTTCAGGTTCAGGTTTTACAGCACAACAGAAGATTCTTGCCTCTTCTGTGTCAGAAATGAATGAAGCAAGTTCAGGTACTTATTTACTCACTGAATGCACATGCAATGCATGTGTTGGAGAGACACATCATTTTCTAAAAATAGAGTTATGTCTTTTTTTAAAAAATCAGCTGATATCATTAGAAAAACATTCTAGTGTCTCCCCACCTTTAACTCCTTCAAACCTTTAAAGTCTTAAACAAAATCAATGTACTTCAGCCTGGAGAAGGGAAGCTTTGGGGTCACCTAATTGTGGCCTTCCAGTATCTGAAGGGAGCTACATGAGAGATGGAGGGAGACTATTTACAAGAGCCTGGGGTGACAGGACAAGGGAATGGTTTCAAACTGGAAGAGAGTAGGGTTAGATATTAGGAAGAAATTCTTCCCTGTGAGGGTGGGGAGGCCCTGGCACAGGTTGCCCAGAGAAGCTGTGGCTGCCCCATCCCTGGAAGTGTCCAAGGCCAGGTTGGACGGGGCTTGGAGCAACCTGGGCTAGTGGAAGGTGTCCCTGCCCATGGGGTGATCTTTAAGGTCCCTTCCAACCCATGACCTCTGTCATACTTAGAAGTTAAGTAATAGTTGAGATCAAATCCATGTTGAGCTCAGAGTTTAATTAGATTTATACCAGTCAGACTATCTCAGGAACACAGATCAGGCTGGTAAAAAAAGGGAGTAAACCCACCATCTCCGTAGGCGGTCAGAGGAAAGCACAGCCTGTGGGATACGGGCAAGATGGTTGTATCTGCAACAAGCCCTCTATTTCAAAATTCATAGCTGAGGTTGAGGTTTGTCATTCCTGCTGGAATGTGTTTGGAGGATTGTGTGCTGATCTGGGTGCAGGGGAGAGGTTCAGGAGGGTGTGTTCTGGGAGGGAGGCCAGAGCTGGCCTGCAGCAGGGCAGCAGGCCTGTGCTCTGCATTGTGTTTGAAAAGTGCTGTATTCGAAACATGAGGAACGGAAAAATATGGTTGTAGAAGTTAATAGGTGTGGAAAAGCCCTGCAGAGAATTCTTTTGGTGTCCTAAATACCAGGGATTAAATTAGGCTTGGGGGAAAGAAGTGTCTACATCTGGATTTAGGAACCAAGATTACATCTTTGTGGTGAAGACAGGCCAAGGGACATTCTGAACCATTTATTTTCCCTGCAAGAGGAAGCCATCTGGTTGTAAGGATCTGATCATTATGGATACTTTTCCTGTCAAGATTTTCTCCTGCTTCGTAACTGTTGAGATAAAAATTCAAACGTTTCTTTTTTTTTTTTTTTTTGATTGTGTGTACAATTAGCTGCATCCATAGCTGAGGTTTAATATGTTTTTTACTAATGTCAAATCCATGCCTAACCTGCAGGGCAGTTCTGTTTGTACAACTCCAAATAAGCAGGAATGCCAAGCAATAGGAAGCTCTTCATTGCTGAACGGGAGTTTTGTACTAAGTGGGATGTGTCCTTCAGAAAAAAGTTAGTGTTATATTTATCTTGTGAGGCTCTTTGGTTAATTGGCTCGATTTTTTCTTAATCGCAGTCTGAACTGACACAGCTGGAAGTTCTTGCACTGACTAGCATTGATAAAGTTGATAATGTTTGGAAAACCTAGAGCTAATCCATATTGAAATAATTTTACAGTCCTAGACAGTGAAAAGTTTAATTCTGTTTTGTAACACAAAATAATCCTGTTTATAGTCTTAAAAAGTAATGTGTGTCGTGTAGCCATGGAGGCTGGGAGTTATCAACTGTTATTCCTTTTGAGTATTAAAATCGGGGCTGTGAGCCAGCACCTCATTAAAGTACTTAACCAACTCTTTCCAAGCTGATGGTTTCCAACTGGAAACTTAAATAATCTGTGATAAGGGAGAGCCAATAGGGACATTGTGAGCAGACTGGACATGGGCCACAAGGTGTGGGTTTTAAAAGTGCAGTAATCATGGAAACTGTCAAAATGCAATGGAGTTAAAACACTTGTCCTACTTTTACCTTGCTGAAGTGGCAGGCTTTCTTGATGAGAACATTTAGATATCAAATCCATGATATAACTGAATTACAGTCACCACCTGGCCTCCTGAGACACTCCATGTAACCCAGGACGGAATGTCAAGGAGCTACTAGTCCTAAATATGTCCCTAAATTT
Organism: Lepidothrix coronata; assembly: GCF_001604755.1. NCBI lineage: Eukaryota > Metazoa > Chordata > Aves > Passeriformes > Pipridae > Lepidothrix > Lepidothrix coronata. The sequence goes on from NW_016690366.1 coordinate 13,558, forward strand.
GGGATTGTCATTTCATGAAAGCTGGCATATCACTGATGCCTCAAAAGGGAATTTTTTAAGGTAAATTCCTAGTCATAAATCAAAGCAAACAGGCTGCTGTGCACACATTGGGAAGGATGGAACTGGTGATGTGGAGTGACTGAAGATGTTCATCCGCTTTGTTTATTATTGTTAAACAAAGGTGCAAGTCTGAAGCACCTGGAAACTCATCTCTTGGGTGCAAGGGGTGATCCAGGGAGGAATGCTTGGGATAGGAAATGCCCCCTCAGCACAGGAGCTGGAACAGTGAGGTAACACTGACGTGGGCTGTGAGGGCACTTGGACAGAGTTCTGTCCTTCTGCACAGTGACATTCTTTTTCCTGATGGGAGAAATCCATTTTTCTTTGGGTCTCCTAGAATTGGATTCTGGCCAGACTTCCTGAGCCAAGGTTGGCACTGGCAGTGCTGAAGGCTCCTCCAAAGAGTTGGGTAAATGAGTTCTCTCTCCTCCCACTGGAATGGAACCAGGAAGACAAAAGCCATCCCCTGACACACCAGGACTTTTGTTGTCATCCATAGCTGTGTGGGTGGGTGCTGGATGATGCAGCAGAGTCCTGAACTCTTCTGTTTCCTAAACCTTTAAAGACTTCAGTGGTATCATTCAGTGTAGTAAAGTTGTAGTAAAGCTCCTTGGCATGTAATCATCCAAAGAAATGCTGTTTTGTACTCAATGGTAATCTGGTACATTCAGCAGCTCTGAAAGATGGAAAAAATATTTGTAATATGCTTTTGAAAATTAAAATGAACAACTGGGGAAAAAATAGAGGTCTAAGGAGCTTTGAAAGGCTTTTCCTTTAGAGAGTTCCAGGATTTTCTGTATTGGGTGGAGGTTATGCAGCTGTTTTTATCCTAATGTTAACATGTTAGGTTACAGGAATCTTTCCACTTAATTGAGCAAACACAGGAGAGTATTTATGCAACTGAAGATCTGCAACTGCCAGTAGAATTAATTAGGAGAGGAATAATTAGGCAAATAGTAGTGTCCAAATGGTCCCAATAGAAAAATGTATTGCAATCCCAATAGAAATCTCATTAATGTTGTTGTTTGTGATGAGCTGTGCCTTTTGCAGTGTCATAAAGGGAGGCAAATGTGGAAGGATCTCAGTGGGGTGTCAGCTTGGGTATGAAGCAGAAACAATATCAAGGTTTTAAGCTGTCTGGTCTCATTATTGTCACTTAGTCATGGCTGCAGCTCCAATATCTGCTTAAAAGCCTCCCTTGATTGAATGAGCCACTTTAGGGTGAAATAGGTACAGAATAGAACATTTCAGGTTAGTACTTGGTATGGAATTGCTGCTTCATGCATCAGAAACAAGTTGTCTCTTAGGCTGAGCAGATAACTAAGTAAAAAATGAGACAAATTAAGCTTATTTCAAATACTTGTGCTTGAATTTGTCAGCTTACTGGTTCAAAGAATGGAAAAGTTAATGAGCATGTTATCTGGACTTTCCACTGTAATATCACTCCTGCAGAGGAATAAAAGAAAGGTTAATTAATGTGATGTCATATTTATAGTGGCTGCTCTAGGAAGCAGGTCTGTAGTAACAAGGTCTGTCATGTGGTCAGTGAGGGAAAACACCTTGGACACGGTTCTCCAGGGGAAAGCTGAGGGTGGGGGCTGAGCCAGAGAAGTTGAGTTTTCCCTATTTTCCCCTTCTTTTGTCATCTGATAATTCTTTTTAGCTCTCTTACAAATTACTGTATTGCAATTCTTTCTGTGATTCTGAGGGCATTTTCCAAGCCTGTTTAATAGGTGCATTGGAATGGTGTATGTGAGTAAAAAATATTGTGCTGTGAACATAGCTTTAATCAAAACCTACCAGGAAAACAAAAGCATTTCACAGATAATCATGCAGAGATTGCAGCTCAGGAAAGTGCTGCTTCCTCAGAAATAACCTCCTCCATGGTGAGCTGTTTAAGGGTCACAAATACAGTCTGAAGCAACACAAGTAATATAAATTGTCTCACGTAACTCCAATTTCTAAGCAGATTGGAATAATGGCCTTCATTCCTCTGCCAGTGAGCTACAGGGCCATCCTGATTTGAACTATAACAGGGTTTTGGTTTGGGTTTTGATCAGTGTGACCCAACAGCCAAGTAGTGCACAATGTAGTAAATTAATTTTATTTTTAGTGATGGGTAAGTTAATTCATATGAAAATGTGGAGCTGCCAGCTCTGCAAAACTAGTGCTTCTCTGTCACAGTGAAAGTAACAGTTGGGTGCATTTTGTATTTATCTGTTCCCTTCCCCTGTCAGCTGTAGTTGCTGATGTTTTTAATTAATTTGGTTTCCTATTATGGCAGCAGCTGTAGGTAAATATCAGTTAGGCATGCCTCTTATTTATGTGCAAGTCCTTAAAATGTGACTGTAAAATATTCATTACTTCAAGGTTCCTGGGGCCATGTTCAGACACATCTCCTTAGTGAAGAGAGACAAATGTCCAAGTGAGATTTTGGTGACTCCTCCTGTGAACAGAATGTATGAAAACAAGCTGCAGACATGGAAACAGCTGTCTCTCAGTCTTTGAATGTGGTCTAGATGAGAGGGAATGCTTGTGCTTTGCTGTCCAGTCCAGAACACTTGAGAATATGGGATTCTGATTTCTTACAACACACTGAATTTGATGCCATTTGTTACCGAATCATTTGCACTGTCAGTGGCAAAATCTTTCTTTTGATGCTTTCTAAAGACAGCCCTTTTCCACTGCAGCCCAGAATTTGTAGGAGGGTGAACAGAAGAGCTGTGTGAGGAGTGAGCAGCAGGGTGGTGGCTCTGGAAGGAGCTGTGCTGCCCATCCTGGAGCAGGAGTGTCACAGGTGCAGCAATTCCATCCGGGAGCACCGGGCTCCACGTCAGGGACACCACAGGGGTGACAGATGTGCAGCAGCTCTGAGGCCTGTAAAAATACCCCTTGCTGTGCAAACACTGTGCAGCTAAAGAAGGGCTGCTTCTCTCTGTGGTGTTCTTGAACACAACCTGGCTGTGGGTTGTGCTGTGTGAGCGTGGAGGGATTCACGGGCGTGAAGGATCTCTTCACAGCCAGCACGGAATCATGGAATCCTAGAATGGCCTGGGTTGGAAGGGACCTTAAAGATCATCTTGTTCCACCCCCTGCCATGGGCAGGGACACCTTCCACAGGACCAGGTTGCTCCAAGCCCCGTCCAACCTGGCCTTGAACATTTCTAGGGATGGGGCAGCCACAGCTTCTCTGGGCAACTTGTGCCAGGGTCTCCTCACCCTCCCAGGGAAGAATTTCTTCCTAATATCTAATCTAACCCTACTCTCTTTCAGCTTGAAGCCATTCCCCTTTGTCTGGTCACCCTTATAAATAGTCTCCCTTCATCTTTCTTCTTGGCTCCCTTCAGGTACTGGGAGGCCACAATGGCCTTTCTGTGTGGGTAAGACAGAGCTGGACAGAGCTGTACTGCTGAACCCTTCAGGGCTATTGGAATCTTGGAAATCTGGGAGAAATAGAAAATAAACCTTAAGCCAGAGAAGCAAACAGAAAACCTTTTTCTTTGTGTGCTTTTTGTTTTTGCTTTCACCAGAAAGAAAATGTTTCCTGAAGCATTCAAACATTTGCCCAACCTAAATTTTAATACTTTTTTCCAGGCAAATTTTTTTTCTGATATCCACAGGAATTTTTTTCTAATGCAAAGAAAGGAACTGTGGATTATTGAATAATGGGGAAATTGAAGTAATCTAGGACACAATGGGAGTCTGATTCAGCAATAACCAGGCAACAGAAAGTTAGTGCTGGAGAGCACCTCCGAATACTTCAGGAAGTTAAAGCTCGGGTCTGAGCAAGTATAACCCTCCTCTGTTGTGTCTCAGTTGATGAGCATCCTCCTCCCTGTGGCCTCCTGGATCTGTGTCTTGCCTTGCCTTTTTTCCCACTAAATCAGAAAAAAAAAAATCAGGTCGAGGTTGTGAAGCCATTTCTACTGTAAACATCTCATGTGCTGGCTGTCATTTCCTCATAAAATCACAGGAGAAAAAAAAAAAAAAAGAAAAGAAACCAAAACCAAAAGAACAACCCAGTGGAGGCGCTAATGGCTGAAAAATCAAAAAGGGAAAAGGAATGAAGATGTCAAAGTGGAAAACATGGAGGTTACAGACTGCGAAGGAAGGTGTCCAAAGGGTAACACTGGTCAGCAGTAACAGCAGTTATTCATAGAAAAAACACCCTCCAAACATTAACAAGTCTGGTCATACTGGTGTGAGGGCAGAGGCAGCGAGTCAGGAGGTTAACTGGTGTATAGCACTGAGCTCTTCTGGCATTTTGTGTGTGGGACAAATGGGCATCTCGGCAGGACTCCCTACGGGAGGATTTTAACTCAGCAAGAGCAGCCTTTGCTCAGCCCTGGTGCTGCTCCTCCCAGTGTCAAGGCTCAGGACCCGACTTCTGCAACTGAAGTTCCTTGGGTTCGTGTCTGCAGGGGTTAAATGGTTGGACTGGATGACCTCAGAGGTCTTTTCCTCCCCCAGTGAGTCTATGAATCTGTAATGCAGAGGCCCTTGGGGACCTCGTGTACTGAAGGGACTCTTCAAAAAGTGTGGTCATTACATATCTCACAAAATGACATCTCGGGAATGTGGCTTTAGCAAACTCACGGACCCTCTATGTGGGCTCCTCTGGCCACCTTTTACAGCACAGACAAGCCACTCACAATTTACACAAGTGAAATCAGTGATCAAAACGGAATGACTTAAAAATGTGACTCCGCCTGTGGCAGCGGGAGGACCCCTGGGGGGGACAGCTGGCTCTCTGTGGCTGTGTTCCCACCCTGGACATGGAAATGAAGGGTGCTGGCTGCTGAAGAAGGGTGCTGGGAGCCACCCTGGGGTGCTGATGGAACCTCTGAGGCACCCCAGCTCGGGCAGGAAGCTTCACTACAGCCTGTATTTACTTCTGATTCAAAAATCGCTGAAAGCCAAACTCCTCCTTCTGATCAGAAGTCAGTTGTTGGTTTTTTTTCCATTCAAACTTAACTGTTTCTTGCTCTTAAACACTGTTAAACAGTGTTTAACTAGATTCAGTTAAAGTTATATTTTAACATAAGTTAAAGTACTGTTGATATTTTCCCCCCTTTTCCTTTTCCCCAGCAGTGAAGGCTGAAGGATGTGGGTCAGCAGGGGGTGGGGACAGAATTGCAGGTTTTGGGTGAGAAAACCGCCCCCCTTCCCACTCCTCAGCTCTGCTGGGTCCTAGTGCCTCACTGCCGCCTGTGTTCTCCCAGCTCGGTTCAGTGTCTCTTCAAAGTCTTCAAAATAACATCCGGCAGATTGGGAAACACTGATGCAGTGAATAAAAAGCAGGTCACCTCTCAGAAGCGTGCGCAGATCCCACGCAAGCCATTGTCTAAAATTAGAGGCTGTGTTGGTCTTTAGTTTGTGTTACAGAGGTGTTGTTTCCCCAAGTAAGAATTGATTCTGGCCTGAAAGTGAGTTCTAACACGGGCAGTCACTGCTGTGAGGAGGCAAGGCTGTGCTGTGTGTGGCTGGTGTGTTTGCAGAGGGACAAATCCTGCACCGGGCAAACGCTGCCATCAGTGTCCCACTGCACTTCTCTGCACTCAGCACTGGGCATCATGCAGACCTACAAGTGGGGAAGTGCTTGTAACAGCTCCTGCTCCACTCTCTCCTTCTCTTCCCCAGACAATGTAAAGTGTTGCGCATTTAAGGTATGTTTTGGAGGGGTTATATTTTGATGGGTGAAACCTTTAGCTTGTCTGGGGTTTGGCCACTTTATTTATGGAGGCAAAGCAGAGAAGTAGTTTGGAGATAAACAGAGATTACTCCAAAAAGTGATTTGAGTTGACTTCTTCTGTAATTCTAACTAGTATTAACAGATAGGCCATCATCAACTAATATAAATACAGATTTGCTAATCTATTATACGTGAAGAAACTCATTTGTGCAAGGATTTTGGTTTAAAGAAGATTTTCAGAGGAGCATAGTGTTGGCTCAGAAGGTTTTCAGAGGAGGATATTGTTGGCTCAGCAGTTTTTCTGAGCCAGTGAAAGTGGTTAGATCTCTAACTCTTCTTTCCTTTCCTGTTATAGTACTTCACAATTAAGCTCTTACTTTCGTCAGTTTTTATATTTCCTGATTATGGGAGTGATGTAAAACATGTTGAAGTAGAACCTGAGGGGCTGGGAATGTAGTGTAAGTATGGATTTATTTTTAAAAAGAGGGGAAAAAAATATCTGGCAGAAGTTAGTTGTATATTCTTTGAGCAACTAATGCTCTGCACTGGTGTTTGTTTCCAAAGCCATGGCTGATAGACCCAGTGACAAGGTCTCACCTCCTGGTCCCTGCCAAAAACCCAGTGAATTTTGGATAACTAAAAGCAGAAGATGGAGAGCTGTAGGAATACAGGGACAGCCTCAGTCCTGACAAGCACAGACACAGCTCCTGCTGCCTTTGCCTCGTTCAGTCAGAGCTGAACGAGCTCCAAAGTGTTGGTGTAAGGCTCTTGTAGCACCAGTGTAGACCTGCCTTGCCCTGCAAGACAGTGCTAAAGCTTTTTTTGTCCTAAGGGACTGTGGGAAAATGAGAATAGCTCCATCTTTTTGACAATTGTTAAATGTTCCCGGTGCTTCCTGTATGAAATATCTGGTGCGTGTTAAACCACAAAACAGCAGAAGAAAGAGGGGGCTTAAATTTAAACTAGTTTAAAGAAAGTACTTTACACACAGACTCTTCCTTGCCCCAGTAAGAGAGTGTGGGGACAGATTGCATCAGTTGGTCTAATCAGGGATTAGACAAATTTGTGATGACAGATCCATAAACTAATGGGAGCAGTTGGCATAACAATGTAGATGTTGGGGGAATATGAGGGGGACAAGCAGTAGGAAGCAGACAGGTGTGTGCTTTCCTCTTGGAGTCAAACCCTGAGCTGGAAGGACCACTCTGACCAATAACATATTTCTGGTGTTCTTAATCTTGTGATTATTATCATCATATCCAGACAGTGGGAAAGGGAAGCAGTTCCTTGTTTTGCTGATCACCTTCTCTTACAGTCCCACTCGGAGTAAGTTTTGGTGTGTAGGAGCTGCAAAGAGAACAAGACACAGTGAAGGAAAGGGGAGAAACAGGGGATCTCTGGGAACAGAAAGGAAAGGAGAAAGCTGGAGCAGGAGGATGCTAAAGCAAATGGAGTAACATGAACACAAGAAATGATTTCCAGAAAATAGAGATGGGAAGAATACCTTCTGATCACTAGTGAGAAGGCTTGCTTGAATTTTTAAAGGCTGATTTGTCCCCCTACAGTGGCACACATTTGGGAGCCTGGCAGTTTTCCCTCAAAACCTATAGACCCCTGCAGGGGGGGATTCTCCTCCTAAGCTTCCTCCTCAAATGAAACCCAAAATAATCAACAAGTAATAAGTCAGTAATAAAAAGCAAATATTCTGATTGTGGGACTGTCCAGTTCATTTTTTTGTAATTAACAGAATTTTGCCTTGATACACTGGATACTGGCCTATGAAAGGATCAGCTCAGACAGCAACACTTGCACTGTTTGAGTGGCAAAGGTAGAGTAAATCTTTGCCTTCTCTTTTCTGAGCCCTTTAGGAGCAGCTTTCCTCATGTAAGTTTTAGCAAAGAAATAATCCATGCATGCTCATTGCTTCTTTCATGCTTGTATGATTTTAATGATAATTAAATAGTACATGTCTGAGATCCAAAGGCAACCCAGATTCTAGTGTGCCTTCTCCTCTCTGAACAAAAAGGGGAAACATTAAACCTCTCTGTGAGGCTTTCTGATGTTCTGGAGGGCTCAGTGCTTCACCCTGCTCCTCTTATGTAGACATCCTTAGGTAGGTACCTGATACTTTCCAAATTTTGCAATAATTGGTTACAAGAAGGGAAAAAATGTGTTCTCTCGTGCACAGAGAGAGTTCCTTGATGGTCTGAAATGTGTAACGTGGCTTTTCTTACCTGTAAGATGGATTGAAGCAAGTCTGGAAATGTGAGGTTTGCCTTTTCTCCTTACATGGGTTAGTGGAATAGGGATGCAGAAAAACTGAAGTAAGGAGCAGTCGGAAAAAAAGGATCTTTTTTAATCCAATATTTCCTTGGTATTTGTGAGAACCACTCGAACTTTTTCTTTACTCATGTGTGTGTGTGTCCCTGTGCCCGTGCAGCTTGTCTGGTACTGAGTGCTTGGTGTAGATGGATCAGGACTAAACAAGGATATAATCCAGGTAATAAGCAGGTGAGCAGCTGGATAACTCACTTTGAGGCCATCTCGGGATGTATTTTTACTAAGAGGAAAGTGAGGCAGCTCCTAGCTCTGAAATTCAGTAGCTGGTAGTGGTCCCTGTTAATGTCAGTGGTTATAAACAGCTTAGGATGTGTGTGTTTTGGGGTTTTCCCCCTTAGGAAAACTGTGGCAGCAACAGAAACTCAAGTAGAATCCCAAACTCAATGGTTATAATCATCACAATAATCATAATCTTTTTACTTGTACACATAATTGGTAACATTTTCAGTTTAAATATTAAATTCTTCAAATATATTTTAATACCAGTCATAGATGCATCTATCTCCCAACTTTTCTGAGAAGAGTGAATAAGCTCAAGTCTTCCATGATCTATTTACAGAACCACATGACCACTAACATTGTATTAACACAGTTTTCAGTGGGGATGGCACCTTCTTGTGTGTGCCTGTAAAGATAGACACTGGAAGTACTTTAATGCAAGCCACAGAATAATAACACTTGTTCAGACGTTTTAAAATATGTATTATTGATTATTTTTTCTTTTCTAGCTTTGTCTCATAAGGATCATGTTGTTCCACGTGTCCTGTTATCTGTCCCTTATAATAACTGGCAGAGCCAGTGTAGAGATCTCAAAGGTAGGACACACCAATCATTTCTGTTCTGAAGAGGGAAAAATACCCAGGCAGATGCTGCATTAAAGAATGCAACGTGAGCTCAACCTGTGCATCAAAGAACCCACAAAAGCATGACAGGGCAGTGTCACCCTCCCTCCTCCCCACTCCCCCTCCCTGGCTTGTCAAATCATTATAAACAGATTTTCACTCTCTAGTGTGTGTTGATAAGGAATACCAGAGAGTAGTTATGATCTTATTTTCCCTCCTGCTATTTTTGGAAGTCAGTACTTTGTGTTTGTTTACAAACTGCTGGATTCGGTTTCATGTTGTTACATAAAAAATGGTAAATCTAACTTGACACCTACATTCAGTTAACCACAAGACATTTTTCACCTGGCAAGCACTGCAACATATAAAATATTCCTTCCTTCCTGACACTGAACCAAAATTCTATTTAAAATTGCATTTAGTTGCATTTTCTTTAGAGACATATTCTTGGCAACTCTTACATTAAAAAAGGGAAGTGTTGAGTTCATTGCAATTGATCTGTGGTAAAACTAATTTAAAAACCAAATAACTTTTGGTTGCAATGAAGTGATCTCAGTTATAGAAGATGACCTTTCTAGGAGCAGGACATTTTCAAGTACAAGTCACCTGTAATTTTACAAGGCAAAGCACAAACAGTGTATTTGTAGATGATAAATTTTTAGATAGCATTGCTGACTCATCCAGAGAAAGTCTGTGAGAGGAGATGCAACCCTTGCAATAATTCTGTGAGCATCACAGGGCTGATCAGTGTGAGGAGGAGATGATTAGGCCAGAAGGCTTCAGTTCAGAAAAGAGACAACTTGGAATGCAACAGAGGTTACAAAACCATTAGTGAGATTAGATAAAGACTGGCTGTTCAGCACCTCTTCTAATACCAGAACTTTGGAGACCTTGCACAAGCCTAACAGATTCAGGATGTGTACATGATGAAATGCAAGGTAAACTTGGGAAGCTCATTTCCATAAGGATATTAAAGTCTCCTTGCTTTGAGAGAGTGAAGTGTTATATGGAACAGAAATATGCTGAGGACTGCTCTGTGCAGGGAGCCACATCTGACCCAGTAGGTTCCCTGAGATGAAAAAAAGCCTCAGTTTGGAAGCACATTTAGACAAAGTGTTGTGTATCTGTAATTTGTGCCTTGTCCTTTCCTCTTTCCTGCAGTCTCTCTGCAATGGTGCAGTGTGTAGCCCAGCTTTTGGTCTGACTTGACTGATCTCAGTTTTGTACTTGACAGCCTGATTTGGTAAATAAGAAAGGATGTGACCTTGGAGTAGATTTTGAGTCTGGTTTTGTTGCTTTTGCTGTGCAGAAAGACTGATGGACATTTGAACCACAGTAAGCACAGTGAGACTTAAAGTAGGTGTCACATACCTGGGCTGTAACCATCCATCTTCCTGCTCCCACTGACAGATTCCCTGGCCAAGTGTGGGCACTGTGGACAGGCAGAGGATGAGGAGGATGACTTCACTGAGCCTGGCAGGAGCATGGCAGAATATCTGACTGATCTGGCAATGGGACTTAAGTAACAGACTTGGGTCACTTCTCCAAAGAAGTGACCCTGCTCCTTCCAAACCTGCACTAAGAATCCTGTGGGAATGAGTTGTATAAACTCAGGAGGCAAAGAATGTTCTCTCCAGTGTTCCCCAAAGTGGGAAGCAGGCACACCTCTCTGGAAATGGCACAAGAGGTATTTGGAAAGGGCATGGGAGCAGCTCTAGGGTTGGAAGCAGCACACTTTGCCTGCCTGGTTCCTGCTTTTGGGGCTGGTAGGGACAGGAACCAAACAGCACAGTTCATTTGTGGAGGGAGAGGGGGTTGAGCAAGATAATTAGGAAATGCTGGCCTGGGCAAGTCTCTGGGGTAGTAACAAAGAGGAAACTCTACTTTGCCCTTCACTTGGCACAGAACAGCTCTGCTGCCCTGACTCACTCCCTTAGGATCGATGACTGTTACATTTTTTACCCCTGACTTCACTCCTGCAAGAACCCTTGAAATAGCAAAATTAGCACATTGCCATGATATTTTGGGGCCTTCTGCTCTTACTGAAGGAAAGATCATTGACTCAGCTCCCAGCTGGACTAGGTTCTGAAGGCATACTGGTAGGACAGAGCTTCTGTAGCACTTTCCTGTTTGAAACTCCTTAACCTGACTGAATGCCAGACAGAAGCTCCTTATTTTTCTTGGCATAAGTTGCTGGCTTATATTTAAAAGAACTATTCTTGAGCTTGAATTTTCATTATTTTTAATAAATTTTTGGTTAAATTGTTGCTATTAAATAAAGTGTTCATCGTGTGGAAAAGACCTTTAACTGGCTGGGAATAATCCTGCTAGACAGTGTATTTATTTATTTCAGTTTAAATCTGTTGCTGCTAGGGTTTGGGTTTCTCTTCCAGGGAGGAGGGGTACATAAATCAAAAATTTATTCTGAACTAATTGCCTTGTTCTGAATTGCATAAAACATTTGATCTTTTTCCCTATAAAATTTCAGGATAGAAGGATCATTAACATTAAAGATAATATGAAATATTTGTTGAGTATGAGAGGGAAGCTTCTCTTTGCATGATATTTTCCTTTTCTTGTCTCACAGCTAAAAGTGGCCTGGGTATGATGAAGCAGCACTATGGCCATGAGTGGTGGTGAGTTGCACCCAGTTTGATTGAAGTTTTTTGTCTGCATGGTGAAAAAGGGTCTCCTGACCCAGCAAAAATAAAATAGGCCAAATGTGAATGTTAGTAGCCATCAGTTTTTGTCTGGAAAAGAATACAAGAGCTAAGAAAAATTAACCAGGGCCACTTGAATGTAATTGGAACATATGGCAGCAAAATGGCCACTCATATCACAGCAGACAGTTAAAACAAGTTTCTTTTTATCACTCCACATTTGAATTGAACATCCTCAGAGCTGTGACAAATGCAGTGCTGGATGAGAGGTGACTGGCTGACAGTTTTCTTCCAATCATGGTTAATTTTCTTCTAGGAATGTGGCTGAAAGCCTTCCATGAATTGTGCAGCATCACCTGTTCCTCAATGAAAAGCAGCACTTCTGCTGTGCTGGAGATTTCAAGCAATTATGCAGCCACACAAACTGCTTATCCACCTGCTCAACTGCGTGCTCAAATGTTAATAATGCCTACTAAGTGCTTCTGCCTCCTTCATAATATTACCAAACCTTTTTTTTCCAGGTAAGTTTACCAAATCCTAAGTCATCCTGTGCCCAGACCGGCCCTAAAACCAACTTACACAGGTTACAACAGAACCCTTTGTGTTGTGTCAGCTGGGGCCTTAGCCCTTCCTCCCGTTTGCCTTGGACTTCCAAGTAGTTTGTACATATTTAAAACTGCCTTCCAGCTGTACTTCTGAAAAAAAAAAATACAGGGATGTAAAGACTTGGTCTATAAGGTTCTGGTCATCAAATTTGTTTAAATTTATAAGTTTATAAAATTGACCTGTGAAAGAAAAATCCTATTCTGGTGAAGCTACTTCAAAATAAAAATAACTACAAATGCTGCAGTTTTTACAGGCTTACACTCAGTATTTTATCATGGCCATACAACAATTATGGGGTGACTTGGGGCACAGGTATGTGTTTCCTGACTGATAAGATTCCTCACCTCCCTCTCCTTCCACAAGTGCTGGTGTTGAGTTTGTCATTGTAATGATTACAATGGCAATCACACCAGTAATTTATCAAAGCAAAATGTAGGCTCTAAGGATTCGAAACATGAATTAGATGGGGTCCAAAGAGAGCCTTTATCAGCCTAAGAACTATTCCTGGAGTTCTGTGGTCTGTTTCTACACCTCTGTGTATGGAGCACATTTGGGACAGCAACACAGGAAATATGTAGAAGCAGATGATGCACACAGAAAACTTGCCATTGTAGAGTTTGAGAGGTGAGGAAGTTTGTTGGCCAGTGGGTTGATCAGTGATCTGCCAGCAGCAGCTTTTGGTTTCTTTTCCCTGCTTTGAAGTTGAGTAACTTGGTTACATTTTGAATTTCAGCCTTGTAAAGAGCTTTCAAACTTAACAGTCAGGTGTTATTTGTGGTTGCATCCATTACAAGGCAGAGACTTGCCAGAGACTTAGGAAATTCCTAATTCAAGTGATGAAGGAAGGAAATGGGAAAAAAAAAATACAGTTAAGCCAGATCTAAGTAAAACAAGTAACACACCAAGGAAAGGTGTGTAAGAGAATTCCCTCTGGGAGGGGGCAAGGCTGGGAACCACCATGTACATCCAGGGCTGCAACAGAAATGGACTGTTCATGGCAAGTCACTGCCTGGTGGTGAGAACACACTTTCCAAATGGAAGGGCTCTGTAATTCTGTCAGGCAGAGTTCTGTGTGACCTGTAATTATGTCCCTATGCTCTTCTATTAATTTACACTCCAGCTTTTCTTCGCTTGTATTCAAGCAGACCCATATTATGATGCAAATTTACCAGCACCACAAAGGCCAAGTTCCAAGCAAGTGTTCATAAGTGAGTTTTTGTCATACCTGTTCAAATCACAAGTCAGGGGAAAAAGAAAGAAAACGTGCATTGAAACCATTAATTTAACATGTTAGTACAGATCTAGATTCATTAATAAAATACAAAGTTGCAGTTTTTCTGGGTGCAAACTTTACTTACCTTTATGAGAGGTTTATTTATCCCTGTACTTCTCCTCCAGAACAGCTTCCCATTGAGTAAAATTCCCAGTATAAGCACAGCTCTAATATAAACCTGCTGTGGCCAGTAGGAGCTGTGTTTTGCCTCTAACACACTGAAGTTTCTATGTATAGACCACATGGGTAATTTCCAAAGAAAATAAACACAATATTAGTCTTAATGCGTTCAGCAGCTTTTGTTTCTTAGGAAAGGTGAAGAAAATGGTGTCTTTAGACATTGTATTTCATAAGACTGCAACTGAGGTACTAGAAATTTCAAGCATTTTGTCTTAAATATGGTTTTTCTGGTAAGGATAACAAGTAACTCCTGCCTCTGTCATTGCAAAGGGCATTATAGAACCATCCCACACAATCCCAGAATGGTTTGGGTTGGAAGGGACCTTAAAGATCATCCACTTCTAACCCTCTGCCACGGGCAGGGACAACTTTATCTGCAGATCATCATCCCACCTTCCATTGGTCCTTCTGACACAGGAGCACTCTGGTTTCACAGCACACGAGAGGAGGGGCAACGACTTCCCCAAGGACAAACTTCACACACCAACCATGTCTCTGGGTGGGGGAAAGCCCAGGGCACGGGACAGCCCTGGGGGAGCTGAGGGAACAGGAGGCACCACGAGAAACGATCCAAAGGTGACAAATGATCCAAAGACCCTGTTATCTCCTGTTAGAACAATTTGTTCCTCTCTTCACCTGTGACAACAAGTTCCAGGAATGTGTTACCTGTTGTAATTCTTAAGTATTTCAAGCCAATCTCCCAGTAGTGGGGATTGATGGCTCCTCATTCCCTATTTGGGGATTTGGAGTTTCCTGTTGACGGGATTTGTTCCCTGCACGGTGCGGCTGGAACACCAAAGTTAACCCTGACTGGCTCTGGAGAAGGTGGCTCAGCTGGTGGCATCTGCCTTTGCCGGTGGCCCTTTAAATTCCCTTTCTAGACATTTCTCCCTCTGCTGTAGTTGGTAAAACAGGAGTGAACCTGCTGTCAAACACGGGCCAGCCACGAAAGCGCTCCCGTTCCCGGGGGGTGCGGGCAGGAGCTCCCGGCCGAAGAGCCCCCGGCTTTGATCGCATTCCCAGCGAGGGAGCAGGGAATAAACAGCTGCAGATCAATGGCTTCGGTGCTTCCCTTCCCCGCTGTGCCCGCACCGAGCCGGGCCGGGCTCCCCCCCCCCCGGACCCCTCAGACCCCTCCGTGTCGGTGCGTCCAGGGCCGTTCCTCGGCCGCCCTCCGCTTCCAGCACCAATTAAATGCCTTTTCCGTAGTAAACCAGAAACAGGGGCGAGAGCCAGGAGGCGTGAAAACTTTTCCGCCGTGGCTTTGGCCGTGAGCGGCCGCCTCCGCCGCCCTCCCCCGTCCCTCCCCGTGTCCTCCCTCCCTGCCGGCCCCTACAGGGTCCCCGACGGGGACAGCGATTGTCCCTGAATCCCCCCCACCCGCTCCCAACAAAGCGCGACCCGCTCCGATCTCGCCTTCAGAAAAGTTCGCTTTATTTACAAGGGGAGTGCCGGGGGGGTCCCCCCTGCTTACACACACGCGTTTGTAAAATTAGCCAGCCCCCCTGACAAAAACGCAAAGGAGCGGCTGAGAAATAAATAAACCTCTCCCACCGCCCGAGGCGCAAAAAAACCCCAAAAAAGCTCCGCGGTCAAAGGGGCTCAGGCGATCCTGCTGCAGAACTCGTGGAAGTCCCTCTCCATGAAGAGCTCGCTCTCGATCACATCGTCCTCGGAGGGGAAGTACGGCTGGCTCTCCTCCTGCGGGGACCCCGCGGGCCCGGCCCGGGCGGGCGGGGAGCGGGCGGCGGGTCCGGGCTCCCCCGCGCACTCCATGAGCGCCCCGCGGGCGTTCTCCAGCACCCCCAGGTACGAGTCCATGTCCAGCGGGTCCATCTCGCAGTCCGACCCGCCGCTCTCGGTGCCCACCGAGTCCGAGCGCAGGTGCATGAGCTGGTACTTCTCCCGCATCAGGAACTGGTTGGTGTTGCGGGGCGCCCGCATCCCCGGCGCCCGCTGGCCCAGCACGTTGACGGGCCGCAAGGACAGCAGCACCCGCGGCCGCGCCGGGCGGTGGCAGCGGCGGAAGGCGCGGCAGTGCTGCTGCTGCAGCTGCTGGTGCTGGAAGTGGCTGTGCGTGCGGCTGCCCAGCAGCTTCCGCGCCCCGCCGGGGACCCTCCCGCGCCGCCCGGGCGGCCAGCGGGACCGGCTGCCGCCCCGCCGGGGCTCGGCGCCTTTCAGCGGCGGCGGGGAGGAGTCCCCCGGCAGCCCCTGGCCGCGGGCGGGCTCCCAGGGCGGGCACACGGCGAGCCCCGCGCGTCGCAGCATCGCGGCCCCCCGGCCTCTCACATGCTCCGCACCGCCGGGACGCCCCCGCCGCGCCGCTCCAGCGCCGCCGCCTCCCCGGCGCGTCCTCTGCTTCTCTCCGGGCTCAGCGGCCGCTTCCCCAAGAGCCCTGCAGGGGCCTCTGCGGGTGCCTCTACCTTTTCACGATCCGCTCTGTTTTTTTCTTGAGCGGAGCCCGTTGGCAGCGCATAGCCTGGCTGAAGGGCTGCGGGCTGCGCGGCAGCTTGACGGGCTCCAAGCCGCCGCTTCGGAGATGGTCTCGCCTACTCCCCCGGCCGGGCGCCGCTGGGCTGACAGCGCTGCGCCGGGCACGGCGGGCCGGGGCAGGGCCCGGGAGCGCAGTTAGCGAGGGGAGGGGAGGGCGCCGAGGCACAGGGACCGTACAGGGAGGGCCCGCACCGCCCGCCGGCCCGCGCCCACTGCCGGCGAGCTCCCGAGCACCCCCTATTTATCAGCTCCGGCGCAGTCCAACCGCCGCCGCGCCGCGGGGGGGACGCAAGGGGAGCACGGCCGCTCCTCAGCCAGCCTGCCCCTGGCAAACCTCGCCCTCGGCGCCCGGGGAGCGCGGCCGCTCTGCGCTACCACTGCGCGCCAGCTCCCGTCTCCCGCGTTATCCCGCGTTATCCCGGGATCTTTCCCCCGAGGCGCGCCTTGGCTCGGCCCAGCGCTGCGGCCGCAGTGTTTGTTCATCCCCTATTCACGAACGCCGTTTGCGCTCAGCTCCCCGCGCAAGCGCCGTTGCCCGCCCGTCTTTGCAGCGGCGCTACGCAGAGTGCGTACGGCACCCGACCCTTACAGAGGCACTACGCAAACTGCGCACGGCACCCGACCCTTACAGAGGCACTACGCAAACTGCGCACGGCACCCGACCCTTACAGAGGCACTACGCAAACTGCGCACGGCACCCGACCCTTACAGAGGCACTACGCAAACTGCGCACACCGTGAGGGGCGCTGGGGGGGGGTGATGAAATGGCCGCGGGGGAAGCGGGGAGGGAGAAGGGGTGGCCCGGGGCCGTCACCGGGCGCTGGAAAAGCGCCGAGTCTCTCTGCCAGCGCCTGCTGCCGCCCTTCCCCCATAGCTCCAGGCTGTGGCCGGCGGTGCGGGCGGGGAGTGGTGACCTTCCCGCGGGTCCCACAAAATGGTGCCCGCGCCTCAGCGAGGGGCGGCAGCGCCTGCCCCCTCAGCGGCCCCACGCCGGGGCAGTCTCTTCTTGAGCTTTCAGGATGTTTTTTTAAATTCCCTTTAGCCTTTCCAGCGGAATCGGTGCTTTTTCATCAGTATAGTGAAAAATTTGAACAGAGACATTCATTCTTGTAGTTTGGGGACTGCCGCAGTTACTCGTGCTGGGCCTTGGTCCCTCTGCTACAAATTTCCCCTGGTTTTCAAATCCAGTTTTGTTTTGTTTTTTTTTGGCCCTGTATATAACAAATCTGACAGTGACTTTCCCTGTTCACCTCTTCATGGCCAATTTGTTTATAAAAAATGAGCTCAGCATTGCCCAAATGGTTCCAAGTAAAGGCTATGCCTGAACAAGAGCAGCAACTCCCACGTAAGTAACACTTTATTATTATTTGATAGTGAGGGGCAAAGAAGTACAAAATACACAGGGAAGAACAAGGTGAAATGGATTTGTGATCAACATTGCTAACAACAAATTGTATTTTGTATTTCATTTCCTTTAAATTCCATTCAGGAGTTATATGATATTTTAAAGTCAGCTGGCCTTATCACCTGTATGTTTTACAAACTGAATGCCAAAATGGAAGGAGCTGGCACTGGAGCAAGCACCAGTCACAGCTGTTTAAAAACCTGCAGCCTCTGAAATCTGAGGGAATGTGAGAGCAGGGAGAGGCTGCAGTGGTTCCAGAGTATATAAAGATGTTTATAAAGAAATGCCACATGCTGTGGTAGAACCCAAGCCCTCCTCCCCTTGGTCCTGAGTTGTCACAGGATTTTTCCCAGATGCCTTAGACAGCAGCGTGTGTTGAACTAAACTTCTGCCACTCCAAACTTTCCTCCAGGACACAGATCATCCCGGATCTCTGTGTTTGTACAGGAGACTCTGCCCTGGCAAGCACATGCACTCAGTCTCTCCCTGTCTCCTGTTGGTCAGCCCTGCTTACTCTGGCCTCGGTTCTCATTTTCTGCTTCTCTGGTTGTGGTGCAGATTGAGCCCACCTTTTAGCTGTTCTAGAGGGATGTACAAAATTCTGTGCAGAAAACAATCTCATGCTTCTTTATGCAGGCAAGAATTCCAGCTAATGTGGCTCCCTTCACATCTGGATTGTCCCTGATCCACAGACTGAGACACTGCCCTGGACAGACCAACGAGCTCATCCCGTACCCAGTCCTGCAAATCAAAATCCAAAGCCTTTATTGAAACATTTTATTGATACCTACATTTGTATTAGTACCAGAGTTTTTAGAGCAATAGGAAATCATGACATGGAGGCAGCTGAACTGTTTGTGCCATTATTGACTTGACCTTCATTCCCCATGGGTATTTTATTTATTTTTTTTTTTTAGCTGGAGTGCAGCAGCAGAGAAGGGACTTGTATTGTAGTTACAGCCTTGAGAACTGGTATCTCTAGATATTTAACAGTATCCCTTCAGTGCAGGGAAGGTCAAGCTCCTGAGAGTTGTTTGGTGGAGTCCCTCGGATGCCCTTGGTATCCAGTTACTGGGAGAAGCCCAGTGTCCTGGTTTGGCTGGGATAGAGCCGGTTGGGGTTATCTACGACACCCGGCACAGCTCCCGCCGGGGCCTCAACCCAAAGGTCAAGTTCGTTTTACTTCTGGGCTCTCACTCTTTCCTTTTTCGTGTCTGTGAGGGGAAATCCTGTGGCAGGGGAATCTTTTCACTCTGTCCCACGCTCAGGCCCGCGGATCTCCAAGCGGAAAGGGCCCGCAGCCCACGAAATACCGTTTATCATTTTAAAAAGCCATTTTAGTTTGTGGAGACCCGCCCCCGTCGCGGTCCGGGCGGGACTGACTCACCCCCCCCGCGGCCCCTCCGGCCCCTCCCTCAGGCCCCGCCCCCCGCCAGTCCCGACCAATGAGGAGCTGCGGGGCGGGCACGCGGGAAGGGTTTCCCGGGCTGCCTCGCGCGGCCGTGACGTGGCGCTCCCGGCAGAGCCCGCGCCCAATGGGCGGTCGCCTTAGAAAGCCAGGTGAGTGCGGGCGGAGAGAGCGGCGAGCGGATTGGGCGGCGCGGCGGCGGCGGTTCCGGCCATGCGGCGCCGGGCGCGGTCCCATCATGGCGGGACGGAGGTGAGCGGGGCCGGGGCCCCCCGCCGGCCCCAGGGGTGCAGGGCCGGCCCCAGGGGTGCAGGGCCGGCCCCGCAGGCGGGACGGGCTGTGCGGAGCGGGAGGCACCTGTAGGGTGTCCCATAAACGCGGCCCAGCCCGTGCCGGGGCTGTCACCGGCCGGAGCGCAGTAACAGGGTCCGGCCGGGCCGGCAGCTCCTCTGCGGGGGTTTGGTGTTATCAGCGCCTTTTCGGGCGTTACGGCCCGTGTGTCTTGTGTGTACAACGTCATGTTCATGTGTGTTTTACTCCCTGAGTACTGTACAGATTCTTGGCTTTTTTTTTCTGGAATTTAGGCTTTACTTAAACCAGGTGTTTACTAAAGGTCTTATTGCAGAGCCTTAATACTTTTCAAGTCTTAATTTTGTTAATTATTTTTACAAAGAACTTCATGTGCCTTTCAGTGTGTAAGATGTCTTCAGCATCCTTTTACTGGAGGGGGCTTTTGAGGAAATCGCTGCAGCTGTGATGTATTTGGTATCTCCAGCACATGTTGGCTTCCCCACCCCTCAGAGCCTTCTGGAAGCTGAAGAAAGCTTTTTTTTTTTTCTTTCCATGCTTAGGAAGCAGCTGTCAGGTAATAGCAGAATTTAGTTGTCACATAACAGCTGCTTTGCTAACTCAGCTGACACTGCTTTCTGAGTTTTTTTTAAATAAAACTGTGTAGTTCAAAGTTATTTCAAAATAACCTAGATTTCTCTTTTTTTTTTTCATAAAGACAAATGTTTCATTTTTAATCAAGGCATTATGATGATAACAAAAATTTCTTAAGACCTCATGAGATACAGGGTAAAACTGACTTATCTGTATCTATCTAGCTGTATGATAAGTCCAACAAATTTTTGAAATATTCGTTCATTTCATCCATAGTGGTGTTTTCATGGATTTATTTTTTTATTTTAAAGAAATTAGTATTTAAAAAAGCACATTCTAACTTGCTCTTATGATTTTAATGCTTGTTAATTTTTTCTTCTAGATAAGGAGCCCAGCATAAGTCTGAGACTGCTGTAGTACAATCTCCAGAATTTGACACCTTTCCTAGTGAATGTTGTTATCTTCTAGAAAAGTGAGTGTGTTTAAAAAAAAAGCCTCTTTGGTGATGTACTGTCTTAAAGTTTAACACTTTTCGTCAGAAGAAAATGAATAGAGAAGCCTCCCTTGTATTTATTAACTTCTCTGTAAATTTAGAGTGTTGTCCAAAGGTGGTGTTTTATTAGATGCATTTGTATAATAATCTCTGTCACATCATTTGTGGTGTTTTTGCTCAGTCTGTGTTCAGAGTTATCAGTTATCTTTGATTTAAAATACGTAGGTTGCTTATAGTAATGAGCATTTTTTGCTGTAGGTACACAGAGATACTTATACCTCTGTCTATACACTGATTGTTAAATCTTGGCTTTTTTGCTCAGCTGAGCTTGAGCCATAGATAGATTTTCAATGTGGTTTTTGTCTTTGAAGTCGGTCTGTTTAAAATTCTGCTTTGTAGCTTGAAAAAAAAAAACCCCTCCCTGTAGTGACGTTTACATATGAATTCTCATCAGTCACTTTTTCCCCCCCATGATTCTGATGCAATAAGCTTTTAGTATTGCTCAGAGAGTGTGTGAACGTGTGCCCTGTGGTTCCTGGGCACTGCTCTGCCCATGCAGTGCCCCAGGGGGTAGCAATGGGCCAACAGTGACACTGTGATTTTTGCGTGGAATCTGTGACCTGTGAGCAGCTTCCACAGCCCGGTCACAGTCACACCCCAAACCTCCACCCTGCCTTCATGTGTTAGAGATTACCTGCATTTGGCAGCTGGGCCAGTCTCCCAGACCTCTGCAGTTATCACTAAATTGTGAAGGCTGAGCTTGATCTGAGTCAAACCTGCAGATCCTCCGTCCTCAGGTCAGCGGGCTGGGAGGGGAGAAGCTTTAAGGCTGCATTCTTTTATCATCTCCTTTGTGTCTGTGATCAAATTACTGAGAAATGACATGGCCTAATTAGTGTTCCAAGGAAGGATGATGAAAACTCTCCTGCACAGTGTAACTCACTGTGCTAGGGCCAGTTGTTACCTTTTTAAGAGTTTCTTATCGTTTTAAGAACACGTCCAGGTCGTGTCCACATGTTCCTTGGCAACCCATGACTTGTCCTCCAGCTCGTGTGTCACCTGTGCACCAGGTTGGGAGATTCTCAATAGTAATAATATGATAATGATAAATCAGGTTTCTTAGTGGATCTGTCATTAATACAAAAAGGTTGAGTGATGGAGTTGGTCTGGAGGTTTCATTTTGGGGCACATTTTTTTCACCTGGGCTCAATGCATTGAGCTGGCAATTTCTGTGGTGGTCTGGGTTTCATGTAAGTAAATCTTTTGGAATTTAGGCAGCCTGTCAGCTGTAACTGGAAGTATTGTCTTCATGCATTTACATTTGCTGCTGCTCATGGTTAGTGTTTACAAATCTGAGTAAATCAGAAGACTCAGTCCTTGTGCCATCGTGTGTAATTCTGCAATGCTGAGTGGAGCTCGAGTGCTCAGTTCCTTCTGGTGTGAGTGCTCAGGAGCAGCAGCACTGAAGTCAGAGGTGGGAGAAACCTGTTTATTCTGTGCAGTCATCTCTTACAATCTCCATAACCAGTTTTCTCCTCTTAGGGAACTCCTCTCTTAACTATCCTTATTCCCCCCAGCTTTTGCTTTGTGCTTGCTGTGCATTTTCTTGAAATCTGAGCCCTTTGAATGCTGCAGCAGGTCTGGAACACCAGACAGCCCTGTTGTGTGTTCCTTATCATGTTGAGAATTCTCCTCCCTGTGTTGCTTGTACGTTATTTTGCTTGTAGTGGTTTTTCATTGACTTGGCATTCTTCAGAATTTGAGAATGGCTTTGGGCTCTGGTGGCCAAAACCCACTAAATAAAAAAAGACTTTCAGGAAATGGCCAGCAAGAGGTAGTCCGTTGTGGCTTAGGTCTGATATACTTAAAAAACTTTAAGGGAAAAAAGAAGGGACTAGAAAGAGATTGTGGTTTTGCTGTTATCTGTAAGTTAGAGCTTCTCAAGATTCACAGCTGAGGTCTTGGAGGTTTTTCCTCATCTGTTTGAATTCTTTCCACATGTTCATCTTTCTCAACTGTGCTATTTGCAGTCTGGCTGCTTTTAGGGGCATCTGAGAATGGTGGCCTGGCCTGATGGAAAGGTGCTGCTTTAACCACTTAAATGGTGGGAGTAGATGTACAATGGAAAGGAGCCTCTTCAGTAGTCTTAATTCCTACACTTAAACTAAGGCTGCTGCTGGAGGGTCAGTTTGAACTTGGAAACTTTTCTGAAAGAAAAAAACCCCAAACTTGTAACCAAAAAATAATTTGCCCTTTGACTGTTTTCTGCAGGAAACAGAAATAAAAGCATAATAAAAAGTGAACAGCCGTAGTTGAATGAATGGAGAATCCTTTTCCTGTTCCAAAACTTTGGTCAAAATTAGGCTTTTTTTAGATTAAAGTGGTTGCTTCCACGTCTACACTGCATGAAGCTCTTCAGAAAACTGAACTGTGGTTTGGTAGTGTGGATTTGTAAGACATTAAGTTGTATTGGTGAAGTTACTTTTTCTCCCTCCTGTTCAATATGTATTTTCTTTTCTCTCCTTGAACGTTGCTGGGAAAGGATGGTTCAACAAGTTCCAGAAAACATAAGTTTTCCAAATGAGGAAGAGAAGATATTGAAGCTCTGGAGAAATCTGAATTGTTTCCAAGAATGCCTGAAGCAGTCGAAGAACAGGCCTAGGTAAGGATCTGTTCAAAGCTGTAGCAGCTGTGTGTGACAGTGCAGGGTTGGCTTGCCTGTAATTCTTTCTTTGCCTTGGCTCTGTGAGCAGCAGCTGCTCCCTTTGCCCCTGGCTCGTGCTGCTGTCCTGCCATTGCCCCTTAGATTTCACTTTGTGAAGCATCAAAAATGTTCAGACAGTGGTAATAAACCTGTAACTTCCTGCTTGGTGGGTTTATAAAAGAAATGTGGAGGTGAGCAAGGCCAGCTCTTTGCCAGGTGTGCCAGCTGTGGAGCTGTAGGAATCTTGGTAGAACTGGCAGTCAGGAGGAACTGAATTGGAATGTTGCCTCTAGTCCCCCTGCCAGTGTGACACCTGATAATGGAAGAGGAAGAAACTGGTGTTGTCCTAGTAAGACATAAGAATCAAAAGCTCCATTTAGACTTGCCCTGTTTGAAGGCAGTGTTTGCTTCAATTCTGACTGTTCTGTGTTGCAGGTTTAACTTCTACGACGGCCCCCCCTTTGCTACTGGGCTCCCCCACTATGGCCATATCCTGGCAGGAACCATCAAAGACATCGTGACCAGATTTGCTCATCAGAGCGGTTTTCACGTCGACAGAAGGTTTGGCTGGGATTGCCATGGCTTACCTGTGGTACGTGTCATAAATTTGCCCACAGGTGTGTCTGTTGGTTGCTCTTTCCATGTTGTTACCTGCTTATCAGTCACCTTTCTGTTGCACTTGCATATTTTTTAAAAGAGAAATGCAAGTTCTGTGGCCACTGCGTTGCTCTGGGGTTTGTGTGTGGTGATTTCAGGAGCTTCCTCCTGGTCTCCTGCACTTGGTTCATTGCTATAAACATGTATTTATTTGGTACATTTTTCAGAAATAGGTTTTTTTTTGTTCATTTTTCTAAAGATAGCATAGAAACAGTTGCACCAGGGCAAGCCTTTGAAATCCCTGCCTGGTTCAGGTGCAGTACTCACGAAAGCATCTCAGAAGGGTAAAGCAGGCCCTTTAGGCTCAGCAGGATGCACAGAACATGAATTATCCAGAGAAATCCTGAAAGCTTTTGCTAACGGGGCGGGTGCTTTGTTTTGGTTGTTTCAATGCTCCCAGGAATATGAGATTGACAAGACCTTGGGCATCAAAGGGCCGGAGGATGTGGCGAAGATGGGGATTGAATCCTACAACAACCAGTGCAGAGGGATTGTGATGAGATACGCCAAGGAATGGGAGGTAAGTGAAGGCACAGCCCGTGTTCTGCTGGATGTTTCTAAATGGATGTGTGCAGAAGCTTTTCAGGAAGGGTGAACTTCATCCTTCTATTTGATTCTGAGCATAAATCTCATATCTTTAAGCTTCTGTGTGTTCCTCACTCGTGATCCTGAAAGGGGAACACAAAGAGTGCCATTGTGGGTCAGAACAGAGACTGCTCTGGTGTCACAGGAAGGTGATTTGCAGGTTACCTGGAGCTCAAAGGGTCTAATGAGATACATTGAACAAATAATAGATACCTTGAGCGTTGTCTCTTTCTTTATGCCTTCCCTTCTGTAGAAAATTGAAAGATCTGGCTTTGGTTTTCAAGTGGAACCAATAAAGAAAAAGCACGTTAACCTCCCTGCTTTTCTGCTCTCCCTTTCCCCAGTCATTTCATTGGCAGAGTGTAGGGAGTAGCTCGTGTTTTTGGAAGAACAGAAGTTCTAGCATCTGATTTTCTGTCACAATAGGTGTGGGTAAACCCTCAGTCTTCCCAGAGAATATTTTGCATCCCATGAATTTAGGGAGAACATTGTTCTGTGCAGACTCTTGTGGTTGGAGAGCTGTTTGAAGTAGATGGGTCAGATATTTTTTAAAGAAATGCGCAGTTGTTTTTTTCTAATTTAGAATAATATTCATCCTGTGCATAGAACCTGATGCTCCTTATTTTTGTCCTTAGCAGTGTGCCCAGAATAAAGTACATTTAGCCCAGAACTCTGTATTTGCTGTCAGTGGGATGTGTGTGTGAAGTGATGACTCTTTTTTCCATGGTTTTCTGGAGCTGAGGAGTGCCCAGGTGCTTTCCTGGCTGTGCCTCTGTTTTACAGTGCCAGCCTGCAGTAACAAGTGCCAAAGGAAGGATGGAAGAACAGACCATATTTTTTCAGCCTTTGTGCCACAAGGCCTTCTTAAGCCAAAGAATTTTTATTTTTTTTTTTCCCCCTAATTTATAATCCTTGGCATTTTTTTATTCCTCTAGGACTTCTCTCTATTTATATTTTGAGTCTAGATATGCTGATGGCCTCTGAAGAGTCTGTATCAAGGCATTCTTATATGCAATTTGAAGAACTGTAGTTCTTTAATATGCTTTCCAATAAATGTTTATCTTCACCAGCGGTTTTTTCCTTTTTCTAGGCAGAACAGCCCTAATTATTTAGTTTTTCTTCCTGCAGAAGCTGTTCTACCTCATCACACTCCTCTGTATGTTTTCTAGTCCTGACGTACTTCTTTTCATCAAAATAGCAATTCCTTATTTGAGTACCACTTGCCTCTTGCACCTGGGGAGCATTTTGAGGTTATAGCCAGTATCTGGAGACACTAGAGCTGTATTTGGTAGAAGAGCTGTGGCCTGAGTCTTGGCAAGTGGCTGGATGAAAAGCACAGGGATTGTACATTTGGAAAAAAAAAAAAAAAAAGAAAATCTTTAATCTACGCTCTGAAATTTTGTGTTTTAAAACCATCGTTAATGATTCTTTGTTGCTTCTGGATTTATATATATTGTTACTTTTATAAGTAACAAGATTCCTTCTGGTTCCTTGTCGTGGTTTAACCCCAGCTGGCAACCAAGTAGCACACAGTCACTTACTCCCCCCTGGCTCAGAGGAGAAGAGAATTGGAAAAACAAAGAAAACTCTTGGGTGGAGATAAGAACAGCTTAATTGAAACAAAATAAAACATTATAACAATGTTGCTGATAATAATAATTGTAATGAAAAGGAGAGGGAGTAATAAAACCCAAAAAATCCAGGTGATGCCCAGTACAGTTGCTGACCCACTCCCAGCCCGTCTCTGCCCGGTGGTTGGGGGTTCCTGGCCAAGTCCCCCCAGTTTCTGTCCTGGGCATGACATTTTGGGCTATGGAGTCTCCCTTTGGCCAGCTTGGATCAGCTGTCCTGGCTGTGCTCCCACCCAGCTCCCTGTGCAGTTCCTCCCTGGCACAATGGGACACTGAGAATTCCTTGCTTGGAGTAAGCACTACTCAGCAACTAAACCAGTGGTGTGTTACCAACGTTATTCCCACACTGTATCAGCTGTGAGGAGGAAAATTAACTCTATCCCAGCCAAACCCAGAACATTTTGTGTTTTGTTTTCCACAGTTGTTCCTTTGGACTTGCTGTGTCTTCAGAAGGTGGTGTTTTTGCAGTGCTGATCAGTCTTTTGCATGATGAATGGATTTTGTATCTTGTTTTGTTCATAAATTCATACATTTCCATGTATAGGTGTATATTTCCACACACAGATGTATATTTTAGATTATTAGTAAAAATAATGAAACTAGTTTAAAAATCTTTTGACTGGTAATAAATTCAAATGTATTGGAATAGTGCTAGGAGAGGAATTGCCGACATTCCTGTTACATACAGTGTTTATTTTCTGTCTGGAGTGACTAGCAAATGCTTGAGCTTTATGGAAAAAATATAAAAGGTTCCTTGGCTGTGTAAGGTCTTTCAGTGCTGAGACTAAACAGAATGCTCCAGCTTTGTGGACCCTTGTGGTAATCAGTCCTAGGCTTTGGATCTTTTTAGTGGAGTGTCAGAGTGGCTTAAAGGTCAGGATCCAAACTGATACATTTCAGGAGCTCAGGTGTTATGTGAAAATGCAGAAGTGAGAGAATGAATCTGCCTTGTGCTGGTGTGATGGTCAGTGTGGGCTGTGCCTGAGGGGGTCAGGACAGTGTCTCTGGGTTGGCTGAAGGCAGAGCAGGGCTTTGGAGAGCTGTGAAATCAGCAGAGTCCCACATTCCAAGTGAATCCCATAGCTGGCTTATTACAGCCCATCCTCTGTGGACGTGACCACAGTCTGTGCTGAGACAGGGACCAGCACCTGTCAGTCCTGTGGCCCTTGGCAGCCCTGCCCTGGCTTTGGGCAGGCCAAGAAGGCAGTTGGCCCTGGAATGGTTTAATAACTTGTCACGTATCGATTTCTTTCAGCATTTCTTTGTCTTCAAGTTACATCAGGTTTTCATGTAACTGAAAGCTGATAGACTGTGTGTTCTGGATTTTGACTGTCTCTGCAACAAGTAGTTTTAAAAATAGAAGTGAGACCACTGTAATGAGAAGTGGTTTTCAGGCATTTGAACCTTGGCTGAACCTTGAATGATCCACCATTTCTGTTTGATGAATGATCCTCATGATCTACCATTTCTGCTGTGTTGTGTGACCTTGGTTCTAAACAATTATGGTTTCATTTGTTCCTTATTTTTGCTTGTTTAAATACACTGTTTGGAACTATTATCAGGCTGAAATATTTCTTAGATAGATCTGTTTCGTTAATATGGGACAAACACTGCACTTGAAAATCCGTCTGTTTTACAGAATAAATGTTGGTAATGTGCCATGATCTTGGATGTTGAGGTGCCTTTCAATCTCTGTGTTTGTGTCTTGACAGTTCAGTGTTACCAGATTAGGACGCTGGATTGATTTTGAAAATGATTATAAAACTCTGTATCCCGAGTTCATGGAGTCTGTGTGGTAAGTTACATGCATTGTATGCTCTGAAATGTTAAGAAGACTTCAATTATTGCAAACATGTGTTGGTCCATTTATCATTAGAACTGTTCTGAAATGTGCCAAATGCAGATAAACATCAGGCAATCTGAAATATATTGATGTCAAAGGGAGGGAATTTACTGGCCTACTTTTTTCTTCTTCAGGATAGCAGGGTTTTTCAAATTCAAGTACACCAATACTGATTTTAGTGAGCCCTGAAATCTTCCTGCTCCCTGTCGACTTCAAAGCAATTCTGAAGATCTATTAATAATGTTCCTTACTTGGTTTAGGAAATTACATTATATCTCTGCATTCTTGATGTTCTTCACACTGTCAGCTGCAAATGGGCAAACTGTCCAAGCTCAGTTTAGCTCCAAACCTCATCTTCAAGCCTGAATGCAGAGGCTGTGAATCTGCTGTTACCTTTTTCTTGGCAGCACAGTTTGGCAACTGTCTCTTGGACTCCTGGTGCAGAGCTTAGTAAAGTTTGGGTATTTTGGCAATGTATTCAGGGTGCCTGTTGGAATTTCAAAAGACAAGGACAATATTACAGCTTAAACAGAATCAGGTTGGCCCAACACGGTGAAGAAATGGCAAGTTTGAGTCCTTTGGGTGATGGAACTACAAGGTGAATTGCAGAGTATATGCTGACAAAAAGCTATTGAAAATCAAATTATATGCATATTAAAGTATTTATATGCATATTCTTTAGTATTAGTTTTACTAATAGCCTTTAATTGTGTAGTTAGTTACATATAGTTAGATGAAGGATTGACAGACCTTCTGGATGTCCCTGAAGCCATTGGAAAGGGCAGAAGTGCCAGGGAATTTTCAGTGAGCATTGAAAGGATGGTGGGAAGGCAGCAGATGTTTGACTAACTTAGCTGAAGAAACCCTGCATAATTACAAAGCAAAAACTGACAAGAAACCCTTATTTTGTAAGTTATATAAATACTTGGTGGTACCTCAAATCCTGTTTAACAAGCACCTTAAAGAAACAAACCTGACTTTTGCAAGCTGCAGGGTCTCTCTCACCAGCCCAAGCCTTTTTGTTTTTTTTTCTTTTCCACTTTTGAAAGACAACTTCTAGTCTTTCACTTGTGTTACAGAGGCTACCTCTTCTAATGATTGCTTTGATACAGACTTTAGGGTATAAATTTTGGATCTGAAGCCTCAGAGATATGAGATTTCAGGAAGTATGTAGGCAGACAACCTAGGAGGAGGTGAAACCACTGGTGTTTGCTCAGTGGATGGAGAAGGGGAATGGGAAAGAAATGTGGGATGCCTGTTTCAGGAGTAAGGGGGATAATGCTTAAAGAAAGCCCTGTAAATGTAATTGCAGCGGTGCTTTTGACAGGGTAATGCACAATTTCTGAAAAATAGAAGAAAATAAATCAGATGGTTTCCTAGACAATCATCAGACTGAGAATGTGTTACTGAAGTTACTTTGTATATCCATTAGGAGTGTTCCTTTGAGCTGTAGCTTCTAACATGCTTCTCTTCTAATTGATTCTTTTTCATCTTTTATAATGGGTTTGTTGGAAATGACTGCTTTGGAAGAATTTTGGTGCTATGTCATATGATGGCTGAGTAGACTGAATTTTCAGCCTGCTAAATTTTGACTTACAACAAAACATCCATCCATGAAATGGGCAGAATATTTCAGCATTAAAGGTTGGTGTCATTAGCAGGTGATACTGGAGTGGTTTCTCATGTGAAGATGTAATCAACTGTTCACATATTCGATAACTTAAAAAGAACATTTAAGTTTTAATTCTGTAGAATTTGTGTCTCTGACCCTTCATCCTGCTCAGATCTCAATGAAAATGTGTCCTTTACTGAAACACTGCAGTGAGAATGATGTTCTTGAGCTGGCCTGGAGCCAACATACAATATATTCTTAATTATTTGTTTTGTACAGCTCATGAGACACATACAGTGAATTTGAGCAGTTTAGTGTGAGCTTAAACTTCTTACTGATCTGATCTGCAGTTGGTCAGAAAGAAACACACGGGCTTTGGGAAGAAGAACAACTAGTAAATTATTGTCTGCACTGCTGGCTTGTTACACAGTTCTCAGCCTGCTGTGAGTTTGCCCCTCGGGAGCAGTTTTCCCTGGGTGCTGGGGAACAGCCCGTGGAATGCTGAGGAGATGAGGGGATGGCTGTGCTGTCAGAGCTGAGACTGAGCCTGGGGGTGATGCCCAGGGCTTTGACTTTGCTCCCCTGCACGGCTGAAGGGTTGGTTGAGCAGATTCCTGTCACCATCTAGTGCCCAAATTAGCAATTGCGGGCTGAGCTTAATTCTGTTTTAAAGACAGTTGTCAACTCCACTGAGTGACAGAGCCCTGGGAGGAGGCACCAGGGAGTGTGAGGGGAGAGTTGGACCTCTGGAATCACACCCTGCCTTCCCTGAGCCAGGCCCAACAGGCGCACAGGGCACATGATGGGGAGGATTCCCTCTCCTCTCTCCATCTTACTGAACACATTGAGTAAAGGGATATGGAACAATGACAAGTTCCTGCCTGGAACAGCAGATGTGCCTGTTCTTTGGCTGCCTCACCCTCCCAAGTGCCTTTTGCAATAGGTGTGAGGCTCTGCAGTGCAGCTGAACAATGAGGAGGATGATTCATGGAGCAGTGAGGTGTCACTGGGGCTAAGGCAGTCTCTTCTCCCAGGGAACAAGCAATAGGACAAGAGGAAATGGCCTCAAGTTGCAGCAGGGGAGGTTTAGGTAATTTTTTTTTTTTTGTAATATTCTATCACTGTAGGGGTTGTTGAGCACTGGAAGAAGCTCCAAGAGAAGTGGCTGAGCCACCATCCCTGGAGGGATTTAAGATGTGACACTTGGGGACATGTGTTTGTGGTGGCCTGGGCAGTTAAGGGTGGACTCTGATCTTAAGGATCTTTTCCAACATAAACCATTCAGTGATTCTATGACTTGCATAGTGTGAAAGCACAGTAGAAACACTTCTTAAGTATTTCTGTACCTGAAGAAGATACACTTGAGTCCTTTTGTGTGGTAAGAACTTTGTATCATGGCTGTGCACTGAAAACTCTGTGCTTTTACTGTGGAAACACAGCCAGTATGTAGCGTCCTTTGGTGATGGGGCTTTTTGTTTGTTCCCTCCACTGAACTCATTTCATTGTTCCAGCTTTAGTTTTCCTTTTAGGGAGGTTATTAAGAGGGCACTTCCTCACCCTTTGGACTCGTAGTGCTGTCCTTGATTTTTTTTATTTTTTTTTTTTGTAGCAACAGGCTCAGGGTACCACTTCTAAGGCACCTGAAGAGGTTGTAGGTAGCTCCTGAAACAGGAACATTTGCCTTGGGTTGCCTGACTCCCTTTGTGTAGCTTTGGTTTTGTTCATGCTCCATGTTCTCCAGATAAGCTCTGTCAGTAAATTCAGTGCCTTAGCCCTTCTCAGTGAGAGGATGAATGGGGACACCCCGCTGAGAGGACTGGGTTGGTGTAAAGGTCAAAGATTTTTTTCTTTTCTATGTAAGCAGTAAAACAGTTGTTTTTCCTGCATGTGGAGTTTATTCAGCACTGAACCAGAATGATTTCAGAACAAAAGCTCTCTGGGTCCTAATAGAAATCGCCAAGGCATTTTGTGTATTCCATGACTCTATTCCCTAGAGTCTATAATTCATTCTCTAGAGAGATACTGGTCATAAGAAATCTGTTTTGTCCATTTTTCTACTAGCTACCTGCATTTTTTCCCCTTTCTTGTATTTTCTTGGTGCATTGAGTGCTGTAGTCCCCTTGTTGTCTTCTCACTGTTCCAGTCCCTGTTGTTTTATCTCCTTACCTCTCTTTTGAAGGAGGAATACACTGAACTCCTGTGGATGATCTTTGGGATAAGTCTAGCAACAGTTTTATATATTCAAATTTTCTCTATACAGGTATTTTGCACTTTTGGCTTGATTCATAATCTTTCAGTGCACTGATCCAAAGATTACAGCTTGGAGTTTAGACCTGGAGCAGGATGATCTCTGTATGCACTAAAGCTTTCACTGGTAGTTGAACCTGAAATTTGACAACTTCTGTACTTAAGAATTCCTGGGCCTTGGAATAACTGTTTTCCCTGACCTTCTTAAGAAGGTGTCTTTGGAAGATACTATTTAAGGATAGGCTGTGTTTGTTATTGGAATTCATGTTCCACTTATGCTTTTTTGACTCATGTCCAGTGATTTTTGAGTACTTTTTTGGTTTGTGGTTTGTTGTGTTTTTTTTTNTTTGTTTTCCACAGTTGTTCCTTTGGACTTGCTGTGTCTTCAGAAGGTGGTGTTTTTGCAGTGCTGATCAGTCTTTTGCATGATGAATGGATTTTGTATCTTGTTTTGTTCATAAATTCATACATTTCCATGTATAGGTGTATATTTCCACACACAGATGTATATTTTAGATTATTAGTAAAAATAATGAAACTAGTTTAAAAATCTTTTGACTGGTAATAAATTCAAATGTATTGGAATAGTGCTAGGAGAGGAATTGCCGACATTCCTGTTACATACAGTGTTTATTTTCTGTCTGGAGTGACTAGCAAATGCTTGAGCTTTATGGAAAAAATATAAAAGGTTCCTTGGCTGTGTAAGGTCTTTCAGTGCTGAGACTAAACAGAATGCTCCAGCTTTGTGGACCCTTGTGGTAATCAGTCCTAGGCTTTGGATCTTTTTAGTGGAGTGTCAGAGTGGCTTAAAGGTCAGGATCCAAACTGATACATTTCAGGAGCTCAGGTGTTATGTGAAAATGCAGAAGTGAGAGAATGAATCTGCCTTGTGCTGGTGTGATGGTCAGTGTGGGCTGTGCCTGAGGGGGTCAGGACAGGTGTCTCTGGGTTGGCTGAAGGCAGAGCAGGGCTTTGGAGAGCTGTGAAATCAGCAGAGTCCCACATTCCAAGTGAATCCCATAGCTGGCTTATTACAGCCCATCCTCTGTGGACGTGACCACAGTCTGTGCTGAGACAGGGACCAGCACCTGTCAGTCCTGTGGCCCTTGGCAGCCCTGCCCTGGCTTTGGGCAGGCCAAGAAGGCAGTTGGCCCTGGAATGGTTTAATAACTTGTCACGTATCGATTTCTTTCAGCATTTCTTTGTCTTCAAGTTACATCAGGTTTTCATGTAACTGAAAGCTGATAGACTGTGTGTTCTGGATTTTGACTGTCTCTGCAACAAGTAGTTTTAAAAATAGAAGTGAGACCACTGTAATGAGAAGTGGTTTTCAGGCATTTGAACCTTGGCTGAACCTTGAATGATCCACCATTTCTGTTTGATGAATGATCCTCATGATCTACCATTTCTGCTGTGTTGTGTGACCTTGGTTCTAAACAATTATGGTTTCATTTGTTCCTTATTTTTGCTTGTTTAAATACACTGTTTGGAACTATTATCAGGCTGAAATATTTCTTAGATAGATCTGTTTCGTTAATATGGGACAAACACTGCACTTGAAAATCCGTCTGTTTTACAGAATAAATGTTGGTAATGTGCCATGATCTTGGATGTTGAGGTGCCTTTCAATCTCTGTGTTTGTGTCTTGACAGTTCAGTGTTACCAGATTAGGACGCTGGATTGATTTTGAAAATGATTATAAAACTCTGTATCCCGAGTTCATGGAGTCTGTGTGGTAAGTTACATGCATTGTATGCTCTGAAATGTTAAGAAGACTTCAATTATTGCAAACATGTGTTGGTCCATTTATCATTAGAACTGTTCTGAAATGTGCCAAATGCAGATAAACATCAGGCAATCTGAAATATATTGATGTCAAAGGGAGGGAATTTACTGGCCTACTTTTTTCTTCTTCAGGATAGCAGGGTTTTTCAAATTCAAGTACACCAATACTGATTTTAGTGAGCCCTGAAATCTTCCTGCTCCCTGTCGACTTCAAAGCAATTCTGAAGATCTATTAATAATGTTCCTTACTTGGTTTAGGAAATTACATTATATCTCTGCATTCTTGATGTTCTTCACACTGTCAGCTGCAAATGGGCAAACTGTCCAAGCTCAGTTTAGCTCCAAACCTCATCTTCAAGCCTGAATGCAGAGGCTGTGAATCTGCTGTTACCTTTTTCTTGGCAGCACAGTTTGGCAACTGTCTCTTGGACTCCTGGTGCAGAGCTTAGTAAAGTTTGGGTATTTTGGCAATGTATTCAGGGTGCCTGTTGGAATTTCAAAAGACAAGGACAATATTACAGCTTAAACAGAATCAGGTTGGCCCAACACGGTGAAGAAATGGCAAGTTTGAGTCCTTTGGGTGATGGAACTACAAGGTGAATTGCAGAGTATATGCTGACAAAAAGCTATTGAAAATCAAATTATATGCATATTAAAGTATTTATATGCATATTCTTTAGTATTAGTTTTACTAATAGCCTTTAATTGTGTAGTTAGTTACATATAGTTAGATGAAGGATTGACAGACCTTCTGGATGTCCCTGAAGCCATTGGAAAGGGCAGAAGTGCCAGGGAATTTTCAGTGAGCATTGAAAGGATGGTGGGAAGGCAGCAGATGTTTGACTAACTTAGCTGAAGAAACCCTGCATAATTACAAAGCAAAAACTGACAAGAAACCCTTATTTTGTAAGTTATATAAATACTTGGTGGTACCTCAAATCCTGTTTAACAAGCACCTTAAAGAAACAAACCTGACTTTTGCAAGCTGCAGGGTCTCTCTCACCAGCCCAAGCCTTTTTGTTTTTTTTTCTTTTCCACTTTTGAAAGACAACTTCTAGTCTTTCACTTGTGTTACAGAGGCTACCTCTTCTAATGATTGCTTTGATACAGACTTTAGGGTATAAATTTTGGATCTGAAGCCTCAGAGATATGAGATTTCAGGAAGTATGTAGGCAGACAACCTAGGAGGAGGTGAAACCACTGGTGTTTGCTCAGTGGATGGAGAAGGGGAATGGGAAAGAAATGTGGGATGCCTGTTTCAGGAGTAAGGGGGATAATGCTTAAAGAAAGCCCTGTAAATGTAATTGCAGCGGTGCTTTTGACAGGGTAATGCACAATTTCTGAAAAATAGAAGAAAATAAATCAGATGGTTTCCTAGACAATCATCAGACTGAGAATGTGTTACTGAAGTTACTTTGTATATCCATTAGGAGTGTTCCTTTGAGCTGTAGCTTCTAACATGCTTCTCTTCTAATTGATTCTTTTTCATCTTTTATAATGGGTTTGTTGGAAATGACTGCTTTGGAAGAATTTTGGTGCTATGTCATATGATGGCTGAGTAGACTGAATTTTCAGCCTGCTAAATTTTGACTTACAACAAAACATCCATCCATGAAATGGGCAGAATATTTCAGCATTAAAGGTTGGTGTCATTAGCAGGTGATACTGGAGTGGTTTCTCATGTGAAGATGTAATCAACTGTTCACATATTCGATAACTTAAAAAGAACATTTAAGTTTTAATTCTGTAGAATTTGTGTCTCTGACCCTTCATCCTGCTCAGATCTCAATGAAAATGTGTCCTTTACTGAAACACTGCAGTGAGAATGATGTTCTTGAGCTGGCCTGGAGCCAACATACAATATATTCTTAATTATTTGTTTTGTACAGCTCATGAGACACATACAGTGAATTTGAGCAGTTTAGTGTGAGCTTAAACTTCTTACTGATCTGATCTGCAGTTGGTCAGAAAGAAACACACGGGCTTTGGGAAGAAGAACAACTAGTAAATTATTGTCTGCACTGCTGGCTTGTTACACAGTTCTCAGCCTGCTGTGAGTTTGCCCCTCGGGAGCAGTTTTCCCTGGGTGCTGGGGAACAGCCCGTGGAATGCTGAGGAGATGAGGGGATGGCTGTGCTGTCAGAGCTGAGACTGAGCCTGGGGGTGATGCCCAGGGCTTTGACTTTGCTCCCCTGCACGGCTGAAGGGTTGGTTGAGCAGATTCCTGTCACCATCTAGTGCCCAAATTAGCAATTGCGGGCTGAGCTTAATTCTGTTTTAAAGACAGTTGTCAACTCCACTGAGTGACAGAGCCCTGGGAGGAGGCACCAGGGAGTGTGAGGGGAGAGTTGGACCTCTGGAATCACACCCTGCCTTCCCTGAGCCAGGCCCAACAGGCGCACAGGGCACATGATGGGGAGGATTCCCTCTCCTCTCTCCATCTTACTGAACACATTGAGTAAAGGGATATGGAACAATGACAAGTTCCTGCCTGGAACAGCAGATGTGCCTGTTCTTTGGCTGCCTCACCCTCCCAAGTGCCTTTTGCAATAGGTGTGAGGCTCTGCAGTGCAGCTGAACAATGAGGAGGATGATTCATGGAGCAGTGAGGTGTCACTGGGGCTAAGGCAGTCTCTTCTCCCAGGGAACAAGCAATAGGACAAGAGGAAATGGCCTCAAGTTGCAGCAGGGGAGGTTTAGGTAATTTTTTTTTTTTGTAATATTCTATCACTGTAGGGGTTGTTGAGCACTGGAAGAAGCTCCAAGAGAAGTGGCTGAGCCACCATCCCTGGAGGGATTTAAGATGTGTGGATGTGACACTTGGGGACATGTGTTTGTGGTGGCCTGGGCAGTTAAGGGTGGACTCTGATCTTAAGGATCTTTTCCAACATAAACCATTCAGTGATTCTATGACTTGCATAGTGTGAAAGCACAGTAGAAACACTTCTTAAGTATTTCTGTACCTGAAGAAGATACACTTGAGTCCTTTTGTGTGGTAAGAACTTTGTATCATGGCTGTGCACTGAAAACTCTGTGCTTTTACTGTGGAAGCACAGCCAGTATGGAGCGTCCTTTGGTGATGGGGCTTTTTGTTTGTTCCCTCCACTGAACTCATTTCATTGTTCCAGCTTTAGTTTTCCTTTTAGGGAGGTTATTAAGAGGGCACTTCCTCACCCTTTGGACTCGTAGTGCTGTCCTTGATTTTTTTTATTTTTTTTTTTTGTAGCAACAGGCTCAGGGTACCACTTCTAAGGCACCTGAAGAGGTTGTAGGTAGCTCCTGAAACAGGAACATTTGCCTTGGGTTGCCTGACTCCCTTTGTGTAGCTTTGGTTTTGTTCATGCTCCATGTTCTCCAGATAAGCTCTGTCAGTAAATTCAGTGCCTTAGCCCTTCTCAGTGAGAGGATGAATGGGGACACCCCGCTGAGAGGACTGGGTTGGTGTAAAGGTCAAAGATTTTTTTCTTTTCTATGTAAGCAGTAAAACAGTTGTTTTTCCTGCATGTGGAGTTTATTCAGCACTGAACCAGAATGATTTCAGAACAAAAGCTCTCTGGGTCCTAATAGAAATCGCCAAGGCATTTTGTGTATTCCATGACTCTATTCCCTAGAGTCTATAATTCATTCTCTAGAGAGATACTGGTCATAAGAAATCTGTTTTGTCCATTTTTCTACTAGCTACCTGCATTTTTTCCCCTTTCTTGTATTTTCTTGGTGCATTGAGTGCTGTAGTCCCCTTGTTGTCTTCTCACTGTTCCAGTCCCTGTTGTTTTATCTCCTTACCTCTCTTTTGAAGGAGGAATACACTGAACTCCTGTGGATGATCTTTGGGATAAGTCTAGCAACAGTTTTATATATTCAAATTTTCTCTATACAGGTATTTTGCACTTTTGGCTTGATTCATAATCTTTCAGTGCACTGATCCAAAGATTACAGCTTGGAGTTTAGACCTGGAGCAGGATGATCTCTGTATGCACTAAAGCTTTCACTGGTAGTTGAACCTGAAATTTGACAACTTCTGTACTTAAGAATTCCTGGGCCTTGGAATAACTGTTTTCCCTGACCTTCTTAAGAAGGTGTCTTTGGAAGATACTATTTAAGGATAGGCTGTGTTTGTTATTGGAATTCATGTTCCACTTATGCTTTTTTGACTCATGTCCAGTGATTTTTGAGTACTTTTTTGGTTTGTGGTTTGTTGTTTTTTTTTTTTTTTTTTGTCCCCAAGCATCTGTTTTTGATGGTTGCTTCCTTTTTTATTTCATCTTGTCTTTAAAGTATTTTTCACTAGTCCCAGAAAAACCTTCTTCCTCAAAAACTCTGCTGCTTTTGGTGCTGTTAGGATGGAGCCAACTTGCTGAATTGTGTAGGTGACAGGGCTTCTTCCATAGGGAGGTGCTTGTGGATGGGTTTATTTGGGAAGTCTAGAGAGGCTATAAAATTGTCCTTTTATCTTGCTATTGAACTGATGTGAGGTGGCACAGCAATAATTTTGTTCATTTGTCTGTAGGATATGTTGAAATCACACACCTCTACATCCAGCTGTCATCATGCTCTGCCCACCTTACTTTCAGTCTTTGTCAGTAACTGAGTTTACAGCTCCTGGGTGTTTTTCTTTAAAAAGGAAAAAAGGGAGAAAAGCACTTCATGTTTTTGAAAATAATCGGTCGGTGTTAGCAAGGAGTACTTCAATTTTCTGAAAAGCTGAGAGTTCTCAAGCCTTTAGGAAACCCTTAGATAGTGATCACTGCAAACAGAGCCAGCTGATCCCTTGGAGTCACCTGATCCCCCAGAGGAATGGCATTAATCACTTGGGAGGCTCTAAGATCAGATCCTTCTCTTTGATGTGAACACACGTGTTTGAGAAGTGCAACTTGCTTTGGCATCTGCTGGAGGAGACTGAGAGATGTTGGATTTTGTGTGGGTTGCCAGGGCTGTTTTGAGTGTTGCACTGACTGATTCAGTATCTTTTGGAAGCAGAATCTCCCTCTGTAGGAGTTTTATTATGTCCACGTGGTGTTTGCTTGGTGCGTGTGTGACTTGGATATTGTAGCAAGGTTCAAGTTTCTTGGATGTTATTCCTGTGGAGAGAGGAACTCAGTCTTGGAACCAGTTGCATCATCCCCTCCTGGCACTTCAGTAACAACAAACTGTTTCCAATTTGTGTCATTCCTTTTGGAGGTTAAACGTTCCTTGCATCTTTGGGGACCAGATTCTCTGTCAACAAGAGGCTGAAATGTGCATCTTAAGTTCACCTTTCCCCAAAGTGCATTTTTCAGTAAAGAAGTGTGTCAGTGCTGCTCCCACAGCCAAGAGGATGCAATTAAATTTATTTACATTTGAGAAATTCAGCAGAACTAGAGGGATAGGGTTTGATTTCTCACTTTTGTGAGTAAACATTTTCTCTCTCACTAGAAAGGAGCTCTGTGGTTTCCTTAAGTTACTGTTTTTTCAGAAAGCACTGCAGTTTCAATTTTGAATTGCAAACCTGGTGCCCCTTTCTTGCAAAGTGCCAACATTTTGCAAACATAAGGGTTAAAACATGTTTTGATAGGTTATTGTCTAAAATATCATGTTGAATTTTTAAGCAAAATGTGACTCTTACTATTAGAATCAGGTTCCTCTTTAGCAGGTGCTGTGTTTTAGGTGGGCAGTGCTGCAGGGAGCCCTTTGGGAATCATCTCCTGTGCAGGTCTGATGGTCACACACCAAGAGGTCTCAGAAGTTCTTTTGTTAAGGAAAGCAATTAGATGTTTTTTGAGATAACAGAACAGCTTTTTTTGTAATGATAATGAAGACCATGGCATCGAGCAGCAGTCTGGCCTCAATCATAATTCTTTTATTCCATTGGAATGGCTTTCTGAGGGGAGAGGTTATAAGAGACTACAAATGAGTGTTAGTTGTGACCTGTGAGCAGCTCTGGAGAGGTTTGGAAGCCCATCCCTGCTCTGCAGTGCACAGCTGGAGCCCTCAGTTTGCAATGGGATGGGATTGCCACAGGAGGGAGATGCTGGCCTGGATTGGGAGCTTGGCAGCTCCATGAAGTGCTCACCTTTCCTGAACACCTCCCTGAGATTAGTTATATTTACAGCTGAATTAAGTATTCAGTGTTGCTCTGAGTAGTTTTCTTCGATGCTGTTAGTAGGCAGTGCTCTATAGAAAGTATAGTGGAGCTCTTTTCTATAGGTATTTTAGTCACTGTTTTTGAAAGGCAAATAGAACACCTTCAGTAGGAATGCTGTCACTTGTCACAGTGTGCATTAATTATGCTCTGAGGTGGTAAGCATACATTTTAACTTATTTCTTTAACTCCCACAAAGACTTCTGCAGTTAGCCAGCTCAGATATATATGCTCAGAGCTGATGAAACTGTGTTGAGATGATTTGTATGATTTATATTTATGAAAGGTCAAGTTGATAAACTTAAAACCTCAGTTGTAAAATAGATCTCCTCACTGCTGTGTTCCAGAGTTGGGTGGGGGTCAGGCAGCCATAACTTGCCTGTGGGTGACGTTTCTTACTTGGACAAGGTGACTTTGGAGTTGTGTGTGTAAGGTCAGGCACCTTCGGAGTGCACAGCCCTGGGAGACCTCTGGGTTTGGCTCTTCTGTGGCAGAGGGTCTCTGAGGCCTTTTCCATCTCAGACTTCAGATTATGCAATTTTTCTGATGTTAGTGATCACTCAAGGGGAATTTTGGACTTTTACTGGAGGCCCGTGGATGAATCTGAGTGGATTGCAGATCTTTTCCATAGAACAGTCTGTATTTTCTTCCGCTGCCTAATCTGCAGAGTAATAATTATTCTGATTAAGGCAGCGTATGACTTCCATGTCAGCAAGCCAGGGCATGTCTTTTGATATTCTTATTTTTAGGCTACAGATAAAATCAGTGCAATAGTCTACTTGTGTTTTTTGTGGAAGGTTATAATTTCAAACATAGGAGGCAAGACACTGACTGAAATACGGGTCCAGATTCTCAAGCACAAAATGACAGCCTGCAGAAAAAAGTGCTGCTTGCCAGGATGGGGTTGGTTGCTTAGCAATGAGCTTTTTATCTGCAAAGGGACCCAGAAAAGGGATCAGAGTGGTTTGAAAACATAGTTGGAATAAAGGAGCTTTTAAAGTCAGCAGAGTTTTGGATGGAGTTCTAAATGACAAGACTCTGCAGAAGTTCTGGTTTGTGAGTGGGGTTTGGTGTGATTATTTAAGGCTTGCCCTCTCCTGCCTTAGAGCCTGCAGGCTGTACCACTAAGTGTGCAAGTCAGTGAGACCTGATAAGCTGATAAATGTTGGTGATGCTTTAGTAAACCCTGCAGTATTAAAGTTTTGTCTGCCACGTGGACATCTGAGGAGTTGCTGTGTGAAGTATGTTTCTCTTCCAGCTTCTGTCCATCTTGAGCATTGCCTCAATTTGTCATATTTTAATATTAAGTGCTGCCTTGGTTATTTCAAGGAAACATAAGGATCCAAATAAGCCACAGGCTGTATTGAAGATTTCTTAAACAGAGTTAAAGCTTAATGTGAGACTGGGATCTTGGAGAGGAACTGAGTCCAGAGGAGAACATTAAATTGTGGGACCATAAAACTGAGTTCATTGTTTTTCATGGTTATCTGTGCCCCCTTGTGAAAAATGCTCTTCTGGTTGTCAGGATTTACTCAGGGTGGGTTGCAGGTGTCTTTGACCTGTATCTACCTCTCTTCTGTAGCACTGGTTACTGTAGTAGATGCTTAAGATCATGTGATAAGTGAGCAGCCATGTCACTACACATCTGTTCTTAAATTATAACTGACTTCAGCCTTGTTAATAGTTCAGATTTCAGGTGATCTTTGTGCTGAAGGAATCTGAGAAAGATTAGTCAGCACTGTGGATTTGTGTTTCATCTAAATACTGTGTGCTGTGCAGCCAGTGCATGGAATACCAAGCTTCTAGAATCAGCTAAAGCTAAAAATGTGCCAGAAATACAGTTGCAATTATCTCTTTCCTTTTGATTTGCAAATACTGTCTTGAGTTGATGATTGATTGTTTAAAGAAGCTGTCATTTATAAGGAAACTGCAGCTAGAGCAGCAACCCCCTTTTTCAGTTTATTTATTAAATGTGAAACACCAAGTGCTATTCCTTGTCCTCTGTGTCCCTCCAGGTGGGTTTTCAAGCAGCTGTATGACAAAGGACTGGT
This sequence comes from Lepidothrix coronata, assembly GCF_001604755.1. Lineage (NCBI taxonomy): Eukaryota > Metazoa > Chordata > Aves > Passeriformes > Pipridae > Lepidothrix > Lepidothrix coronata. The sequence goes on from NW_016690366.1 coordinate 55,125, forward strand.
GTATAGAGGTGTTAAGGTCATGCCTTTCTCAACTGCCTGCAACACCCCACTGTCCAACTTTGAGTCCCATCAGAATTACAAGGTGAGTCAGTCAATGTGTGTGTTATGTGTTGTAATCATATTTCTCTATTGTCTTCAGTTTGGATTTGAAAAGCTTTAATAGTGATTGCTTGGTAGCACCTAAGGATGTCATTACACTCCAAATTGGTAGTAAAAATCCAGGTAAATGGGTTAGTTTTTATCATGTTTTGCTGGATTTGTTTGGATCACTTGATCTGAGCCTTTTTGCCTGTTCTCCATTACAACTTACAGATGTTTAAAGTACACACTTTGTTTTATTCTGGGAAATTACTCCCTCACTGGGCTCTCAGGGTGAGTATTACACTGTGTTGGGTTTTATGCTTAATTTTTAGAGGAGAGCTGCAACTGTCCCTGTCTGTGCAGATCTGAAAAGAGGAGGGAGTTGAGATCTTCTGTGAGGGGATTAATAAGTGATGTCAAAGACTGTGTAGCAGTAGGATAATGGCTCTCTATTAATTTAGACTAGGAAATTCCAGGCAATGTTTTACCTAATGTAATGCATGATTTACTGGGATTTATAAAATGTTCCTTTAAAAGTGAATGACTAGATAAAGTAAGTGCAGCTTCTTGTTTGAAGTTACTCATGTTCACATATGTGAAGGCACAGCTTGTGTCTCGGTTGTCCCAATTTCATGTTAGTTTGTGGATAAAGGTTTTGCATCCCTTCCAGTCCTGACCCAGGCCTCCGTATCCTTCTGTCATAAATCTTTCACTTCTATTGTTGCAGCAGAGAACTAGCACAGATTGTACATCTGGTTTCTTTTACATCTTGCCTAAAAACAAGGCCAGTTTGCTGGCCAAAAATAGTGTTTTTAAAACAAATGTTTAAATAGAGTTGTAGTACAATGCAGCCCACAGATAATGGAGCTTTCAGTATTGCTGAGGGGTATTTGTACTGAAGAATATAGGGTTTGTGATTTATGAAAGTGAGATTTGCAAAAATATCTTGGTATTTGTGACTGTCTGATAAATGAAGTAATTATTTTGCTTGTCCCTGTTAACTGACATTTCATATGGGCTCGGATTAATGAGCTGTGGTTAGAACAAAGACTTTTTTAATGTGTGTGCCCCTTTTCCATAGAGCCAAAGCTCTTCTCTTTTCTTGAGTCTTAATGAAATATTTAGATGCTGTTTCTTACTCTAGAACCAGTAGAGTGTGTGGTGGGGGTGCTGCTCTGCCACTTCATGCAAAAATTATCCTTCTTGTCTGCTAGAAGTGGCATTTGTGGGCTGAAATGCTGAGGCCATGAGCTGGCAGGATTTGTTCTTGCTGAGCACAGTCTTTTTGGGGTGTAAGGCGTCTGTTGGCTTTGTCACTGTGGAAATCAGCCTTTAGCTTCTGCTTATTGATCCTCTGGGAATTTGGACATGGGTCAGCAGCAATAGGACACAAGAAACGTGTTTGGAAACAGAGTTAGGTGTCTAATGTACATTCGAGTAAAGCGTGTCAGCAGCTTGTGTTACGTTTAACTGAAGAAGTGGTGCCTTAGGTAGATTTGTAACAGATAAAACACTGTACAGTGCCATTACCTGGCATCCTGGATGCTATTTTTTTATGCTTTGCCCATTGTTTTCATCTACCTGATCAGCTCTGTGTTCAGAAAATGAAGTGAGTGGCCCCCAGTGCTGCTGAGCAGTCAGGGCAGACGGGGCTGTGCTGAGAGCTCGATCTTTGCCTGGTATTGAGCACAGTCCGTGGGTTATGTAATATTTATGTTTTACTGTTGACTGCACCAGATGTTCACAGAAAATTCCCTCTGGAGCAGCCCTTAGCTCAGACATAAATAGCTGCCTGTCCCATGATGCCATTAACTGTTCCATGATGCTGGATGGAAACCAGAGCTCCTCGCACGAGACGTGCCGAGGCGACAGGACCTCTTGGTGTGGGTAGGGCCCGTGTGCATGGCACCCTCTTTCTGTTTGGCATTTAAAATGAATAGTGAAAATTTCACATTTGCAGGATTAGGCTCGCTCTTACAATCAGCTTTTCATAATAGGTGAAATGTGAAGTGACTGAATAGGGTTGTACTCGGCTGAAAGAAAAACTTGTTTTCAGGACATTGTTTTGACTCATTTGAAGGTGAAGTTTTATAGAGTAGCTGACAAAGGTCTCCTTCCCTGAGATTTCTTTTACTCCTAAGTATTGATATACTCTTGTTTTTAAGTACCTCAGACTTTTCCCCCCCCTTGTTAACAACAGTGAATCATTTTATGTGATGTCTGTTCTTCCTAATCACTGACTATAGAGGAAAATGTGGGAAAGGCTTTGTGTAGCAGTATCCAAGAGGAAAATGTGGGAAAGGCTTTGTGTAGCAGTATCCAAGAAACTGCTGATTTTCTTGACACTTGAGATTGATTCTAAACTTTTTAAAAGGGATTATAAGAGGTACCTGAGGGAACTGGCACTCAGTTCTCTTGGGTGTTTTGGCAGCGAATTCCCAAAATCTCGCTGCTAGTCTCGAGTTTTTAACCCTGTAGCCTTGTTGGACTGACAGTCTGCACTGGTGTAACAGAGGAGCTCTGACTGCTGCTCTCTTCTGGCTTTCTGATGCTGCCACTTCACCCTCTCCCACTACAGTGATGAATGAGGCCAGTTGCAGGATGGGTGTGGGTGGATGGCAGTAGTAGTTAATATGTCTTAGATTTGCATTTTCTCACTAATACAGGCAGTCAGCCTTTTTTGCCTCCCTCTCTTTTTTACCCTTTGGCTTTATCTTGTTTTTCAGGATGTTCAAGACCCTTCAGTGACTGTGAGCTTCCCACTGGAAGAAGAAGCCAATGTTTCTCTGGTTGCTTGGACCACTACTCCCTGGACCTTGCCCAGCAATTTGGCCCTTTGTGTTAATCCAGAACTGCAGTATGTAAAAGTGAGAGGCAAGTGTTAGCTCAAGGTGACATAGAATAAACACTTCTTCCTTCAGTGCCTGCCAATATGTACTTATGTTTTGTAATGTGGACTGTTTTATGATAAATTGGTAGCACTTTGGGGCTGAATCAGTGTTAGTTTGAAGGACGAGATTTATTTCATATGTGGCTGATTTCTGACTGCAGTGCCCTTGTTATTTTACAGGCATTGTGAGGACTGTTCCCTAAAAAATATTGATAGGTGGAATAAAGAATAAGAGAGACAGGGAAGTGCGACTGGATGTCCAAAGCTTTTTTTTCTCTCTTCCTTTCCTGGGGCTCAGACTCATGAACAACTTGCTGCTCTGTGGCAGCTGAGTTGCAGTAACTGAACATCTCTGTACTCTTTACCCATAACAGACCCAAGATGGCACATCCAGGTCTCAGCCTGACTGGAATGTCTGTTTTTAGCACAAATGTAAGGCAGGGTGTTTTCTGTGCTTTCCAATATACGAGTACATTGGACTGAGTGCCTTGGCTCACTCATGGCCCAGTTGGTTGTGCCTGGCTGAACAGGTTGTACAGGGAGGTGATCTCCTTCAGGAGAGGACCAGCACTTCAGGAATTGTGTGCAAGGACCATTTAAGGTGCCTAAACAATATAGGCTGTTGCTTTTCTTGTTACTGCTTCAAGGAGTTTTCCAGCATTTGCAGTTCCATTTTTTTCCAGTTGGCAGTGGAGTATGTTATGATGTGTCTTCCTTTTCACTTTGCAAAGGAATAGATTTTATCCTTGAAATGCAGTTGCCTTTAATGATACTGTCATCTACAAGCACATCTCCCTTTTTTTTTAATTTAAATAAAATACTAGGTAGGAATTTCCAGTTCCAACATAACCATGTATATCTAGTGTGTGCCTAAGGTGATATTAAACATGAAGTTGTGCAGGCCTTTACAGTGAACTCCATGTGTTTGGATTTTCTTTCTTCTAAGAGAACTAAATATATGTCAGTTTTCAAAGGTTTTAACGTAACTTTGGTCATCTTACAAAGAATTGCTGAGTAGTTTCAGAAATAGCACCAGCACCTGCCTGAGATGCTGAGTTCTTGGGTTTAGATGTCTGTGGCCACTGCTGTGGGACAGTGACCCTGATTAAGTTGGCAGGGTAGCAGTCTGAATAAAATTTGTCACTGAAGTTAAAAAATGAGGGGTTTTTTTTTGAGTAGAAAATGAGTTTCTTTCATAAAATTTAAATTTTTTTTGTCATTTACTTCCTCTGTAAAGAAATCCAATCATGTAGTTAACTGGAAGAGCAGATCTCAGAAAGGCAGCATGGAATGCAATTGTTACACCCAATGTCCACTTAATAATATTGATTTTATGTAGTAATTGTCCATCTTGCAGTTGTTTCCCTCTGTTTCAGTTACAAATATTGGAACTTTTCAACTGCTCTTTTGTTTGGCTCAATGATAGTAGACAAGATGGGGTATTTCTGTCTCTGGAACAGCAAAACACACTGAAAATCAGTGGACTGGCTTTCATCCTGTGGCTTCTGTTTAAACCTAACTTTTGGAAAGTGCTCCTTAAAGTCACTGAATGGGGAAGGAGTATCTGGAAAGTACTGGTTGATCAGCAGGATTATTGTGGGCAATTTTATAGCTGCTCTGGCACCATCTTGCATATATTGAAAGGTTTCATAATGGTGCAAATGAGGGGATTAAATCGAGATCTGTGTAACTCTTTGTTTTATTTTATATTCTAGATAATGCCACAGGGAAGATTTATGTTCTGATGGAATCCAGGCTGATAGCACTGTACAAATCTGACAGTGAATATGAGATACTTGACAGGCAAGTCCATAAACTATTACACTTGCTAACTTGCAGTGTTTTCCTAGATCCAAAGTTAAACATTTCAAGAAGATGGATTTCCCTGCATGTGTGTTTCTTGCAAAAATCTATAAGAGATTGAAATTTACTGGCACAAATAGTTTTGTGTGTGAAGCTACAAATAGGATAAAAGTTTCCTTAGCTCTCTTTGACAAAATAGATATATTGGCTTCTCTTAAACCTTTTGCATAAAACATCACCCTGTTAAAGAGGTAAAATACAACATATATTATTTATTGCCCACACAACACAAAACCACAATAAGAAAGAATTGTAGACTAGAAAATTTTGAGAATAACACCATTTCTTCACTGGCATTAGCTTTTTTTACCTTTATCTTTATCTTTTTTTTTTTTTATGAAGCAATTGAAAGCTTTACATTTAAAAAAGGAGGTTATGTCTTACTTCAGCTAAACAATTGCATGTGGTCATTGAATTAGGGAAATAAAGAGCTGGAATGTTTAAGATGTTTCCTACTCTGATGGCTTATATTGTGATAGTTGAATAATTATTAGTTTATAATTCTGCATGGATTTCTCTCACCCCAACTGAATGCTCTTGATCTCTCACTTACTCTGTAACAATTTAAGCTGTACTCAGTTTATAAAGACGATTTTCAGTGCTCTCATTCTTTAGGATTGGCTGAACTTCCCATCTCCATAGTCTTTTTTTTTCTCTCCCTTCTGAGTCATCAATAAAACCATTGAATAATGTCAGTGTTATGATAATCCTGCCAGGATACCACTGGAAGTTTTCTTTTGGTCTGATACTGAATTAACAACTTTTTCTTTTGAAGTGGTGATGTATCCACCAGTTCAGGTGTTTGTGTGTGTCAGAATGAGAGGTCAAAATGTCAAAACTCTTATTAACATTCAGATTTAAATCTTACCTGCTTGCCTACTATCTAGGGTGGTTAGTCTGCCTAAGCAAATTTGGTTTGTTGTGGCTTATTCTTTACAAGTTCATATTGTGTGTTTTTTAGCACTTCAGTTTTTAATCACCTAAAGTTGAAGGTGGTTGTTAGTCTGCCTGGTTTTTAGGTCCATCAGTACTGCAATTCCATCGTGAAATGGAGGTACTGTATTCTTTTCCAGGCTTTTGAAGCCTCTTTAGGGTGTATAAAGACTGAGCCTTCTACCAAACCCAGTCTTTTTTCTTAGATGCTTTTTAATGCATTTCCTTTAGACTTAAACAAAAAAACCAAACCAAACCCCAAAACAAACAAACAAACAAACCCAAAAAAGGGCAAGCTGATTGTATTAAATTTGTTGATCTGTTGTCTTTTGATTCCATATAATTCTTCTAATGGAATACAAAGAATTTACCTTCTATCTGGTTGCAGTCATTCTGTATCCAGGCAAGCACTGAATAATTTTGGCCTTTTTTGGTGTGGTATTTTTGTCAGAACTGTGAAGAACCTGCTCTCTGAGGCAATCACACACATTTCAGATGTTGTTGCTTGTGTCTCTGGTTAGTTGTGTTTCTAACACACTCTCTCCAGTCTTTGATTATTTTTTAAACATGTCATTTTTTTTACCTCTGCCTATCCAAAAGGCTCCTGGCAATTTTTATTCTCCTTGCAGAGCAGAATATTTTTCTTCTTTCTGTATTAGTGCTACAGTCTTCTTAGGCTGATTTTTTTTTCCCCCCTCTTTGTTATGTAATAAATTAGTTCTCTCAAATGTGAATTGTGAGACAAGAGGTAGCTGGTAGTTGAATGGATCTTTGACAGATTTACATCTACGAGCGTATAAATTCATGGAAATGAACTTTCCCATTTCTACTTTGAACTTTTTGCTTTCTTTAACTCATTTCTAAATTCTCAAGCAGTCGGGCCCTTGAGGGAGAAATTCATGCAACTGCAGCAAGTGCCAGGCTGAGGTCAGGGAATGATCTGATAGAAAATGTTGTGTTAGAAATAATCTGAACTTCCTGAGTGCTCTCAGACTTCCCACCCTCCCTCAGGCCTGACTTTGCTCTCCCTTTTCCTCCCAGGCTTTAGGGTGGGAATTTATTTCCCTGTTTCACTGATGAGGTGGCTTCCACCTTGATCAGGATACTTTCAGCTGCTTTGCACAAATGGGTTGGTCTGGGTGTATTACTCCAATTTTGGCCAGGGAGTGCCTTGTTTTATTTAGCAGGGGTAGATATGAAATGACTGAGCATTTTCCTCCCCTTGCATTGCATTTCAGTCCTTTTGCATATCAAACATTTAATTTCTTTACACTGTTTTCCACTGTTGTCTCTCTTTGGATTCTGGAAAATTTGAGTTCTGGACTATCCAGACTAGAGATTTTTGGTCTCTCGACAGTGAAGAATTACTATAGTGCTGTTAAATGAGTCTTATTAGTATAACTTAGGTCACAAGAAGGCAGCACTGTATAAATCTTCAGCTTCAAGTCCAGGACTTCAATAAACAAAATGAAAAACCTTTACCTTTCACTGACTTTCTGTTAAATAAGAATTTAACTGCCCCCCTTTTTTTTTTTTTCTTAAAGCCAGTTCTAGTGCTTCACATTCTGCATCTGAGCATTCCCATGTCTGTGTGGCTGAGCACTGGGATGCTTTTCCCTCATCTGATCCCGATTAAGCACCTCAAACATTCCTAAGGCTGTTTGTAATATAAAATATATAAACCATCTGCAGAGCTGTGGCTTAAAATAGAAGGCTCCCCTCTTCCTAGAGGATATTGTGTGTGCTGAGCTGAGGAGTCATGCTCTTTAACTTGGCATTAGATACTGCTGGAGGTGCTTTCTGTGCCTTGAAACAGCTTTGAAGAGTTCCCTGCTTTGAAGTAGTCAAGTGTTTTATGGTTTGACCATTGTTTGGGAAGTTATAGATCAAGAGTATAGGGAAGGACCACAGCTGTGACACTTCGTTATCCCATCTGTTAGATTAAGTTATGTTTTAGGTAGATTCTTTTTTCCCAAAATCGGACAATTTAAGTACTTTCAGGAGAGTTCTGAGCTGTGAATCCCAGCCTAATCACTGTCTTTGCCAGCTGGTGTCAGGAGCCTGAAGGGAGCCACATCTACAGGCTCTGTCTGTGTCTTACATTTCTTGTCTGGCTCAGTTGGTCCCTCAGTTGTCCCTGTCTGTGTTGGATCCTTCTCTGAGATGCCCATGGAGAGTTTGGATGCCCAGTTTTAGCCTAAGGAATGAGGCATCTGAGCTTTAAAGACTGCAGTACCCTGTTTCACAACCTTCTGTGCACATCACCTCAGCTGCTTTGGGTCAGGGCTTATTCAGTTCTGTTGGACGTGCTGGGCTGAAGAGCTTCATTCTTATGAATACTGTGTTTTATCCAGAGGCTTCTTACCCAGCTTTACCAGAAAAAAATTGTCATTAATGCTTAATTCATCTATTAATTTACATTGATTGCTTGATTGAAGATCCATCAGATAAAAGTGTACCTGATGATTATTAGCAGAGATGCATTGAGAGACACTGTTTTTTTTTGTCCAAGTCCAAATTGCCAAAGAGGCATAGAAATGGGAAGCAAATATTGAGGGAATACTTTTTCTTCACTTTATGAAATCAAATTCTCTCAGGGATAGGGAAAAAGTAAATAGGAAAAAAGCAATTTTCGAGTTGTTAATTTGTTTTCATGTAAATCTTTTTCCTCAGGTTTCCTGGTATTGCTCTTAAAGGCAAGAAATATAAACCACTCTTTGAATATTTTATTCAGGTAAGATGAACAAGTTTGGTGTTTGTTACAGGATGCAAAGATAAAAATAAAACCCATTCTCAGTATTCCTTGTTTATATAAAGAAATCCTGTGTCCTAATAACAAATTCCAGGTTGTACTGAAGTACTTTAAATCCTAGTTAAAGGCTGAAAAACAGAATGCTTTTTTCTGTATTTTTTTCCTTTAAGTTTTAAATATACACAGAGCAAGAATTCAGTGATAAATAGAAGTTTGATTTCAGATTGCAGAGAAACTTTCAATACAAATTAATAAATAGTCAGTATTCTCTCAGCTTCTCATCTGTTGAGCTGCTCTTGTCAGCCTATTGAGTCCACAAGTTTTGTCTTCACAAGAGAATGACTTTGGCTATGAATAAGTCATAGACATGTCATGGTTTCATTGAAGAGTTAAAAGCCCTTTGCTGGAAAACCTACTGATAGATCAGATTTATATGGATACAGCATTTAAACACTGCATTAAGTCTGGTGTGGTTAATGGTGCTACAGATAGTAGAATATGTAGCAATAGGAGAGGGAGTAGAGAATTTTTATATTTTTTTTAAACAATCTGATTAAAAATGGATTCAGTTTTTCCAGGAGAAGAAGTGGCTTTACAGCACTGCTGGCCAAGCAGCTGGTAGCTCATGTAAGGGATTTGTGACACCATCTGTCCTGAAGCGTGTGCAGGAGTCAGGGTGAGAAAACCTCTGTAGGGAGCAGGGTCTGATACTTCCAGTGAAAAGTCAAACACAGCTGAATCTGAAAAATTGCACTGTGGATGTAAAGGTTTGGAGTGGACACATTTTGTGAGTCCTGCTGTACTTGTAAGGAGCAGATGGGCATCTTACCATTTTTTATTTTTTATTTAGAACAGAGGTCTTATCTCAAAATATTTCTCCTCAGAACAAGCCAAATCTAATATTTTGTAGCGTATTTGGTTCAGCTGTGACTGCAGTAATGTTTTTTTACTATTTTTGGATTAAGGAATAGAAAATAACTCTTCATTTTTCATTAGCTATGTCCTGAGCACACTGAAAATTGTCAAATCTTTTCTTGGCAATTTTTTCTGGGTATTCTTTTATTTTTGTTTGGTATTTACCACCCTCTTATTCTGTGAGGGAAATAAGGGAAATTTGTAAGAGCAAACTCTAAGACTGTAGAGTAAAAGAGCAAACTTCTTTTTTTTTTTAAAGTTAAGAGGTGTAGTGGGCATAAAAAATGCAAGGAGCATCCTGCACCTTTCTTGGTTGTATCCTCACGTTCAGGAGTGTATTGTTCACAGTCTGTTAAGCACAGAAGTGTGTGAAGATCTGTGGCTTGAAGAGTAATTGACTTTAAGGCCTTCTAGAGAGGTGTTGGATTTAATCACATTTGACACTGTTCAAATGGAGGATGCAGCCTGGGTGTCTGGGCTATAGGAAATCGTTAAATGTCAGGAATGTCACATTTTACTGTGTCACTTTATTTTCAGTGCAGCTCTTTGGTCTTATGTGTGGCTTGTGGCTCTTCGGGGTTCTTAAGAATTCTGTTTTGCTGTGTATATATGTGTGTGTGTGTATCTATATATATGAAAACCATCTTTTTGTGTTCCAGTGCAAAGATAAAGGTGCCTTTTCTGTGGTGGTGGATGGTTATGTGAAGGAGGAGGAAGGCACAGGTGTTGTACATCAGGCTCCCTATTTTGGTGCTGTGAGTATGAACTACACAACTGCAATGTTAATTTTGTTCCACACACATACCTTGGCTTTCCAGCTCCTGGGGACTGTCTGTCAGGGTGATTGATGTTAAACAGTCTTCCCATTTGCTCCTTACAAATGTAAGAATGCCATGTAGCACTGTATTCTAACGAGGCTTTTGTGTCCCTTGATTTTGGTTATTGTTGTGGGGTGTGAACTCACCGTTGTATCTTCTGAGTGTCACTGATCTCAGCTTTTCTCAAAGTCTAAAGTTAGAGCTCAGAGAAGGACTGAGCTGTGGCACTGATGGTCCAAACTGGCTTTGCTAAGTGATAATTTAGGATGGTAACAGCAGATCTGCTCAGCACACTGCCCCTCTTCAGCGTTTCAATGTCATTACTCGCTGGGCTTTTAGAGAATGAGAAAATGCTTTCACTGCTTTTGTCCTGAGACTTCATCCCTTGGCGTGAAAGGATTTTGTTGCACTCCATTCTTTTTTTTTTCTGCCTTTATTGTCCTTTCCCTCAGTCTGGTCTTTTCAAGGTTGAGAGGAATAATTTTTCATGGATTTAATCATTCCAGTTTTTAGACACATGAATTAAATGCACTACTTTAGGCTTATTGTCCTTTTTGTATCATGTCCTGTCTTCAGCCATTATCCAAAGATGCCCTCAAAAAACTTGCAGTAGAGCTGCCAGTGCCTAGCAATTACCAATGCTTGGACCATGAGCTCTCTCATGATTTCCAGAAGCTGTTGGCATTAGGAACAGACCTCTTTGTATTCATGTGAAATAGCCCATCCTTTTCTGTCCTTTTTCCCCTGCATTTTTCTGAAGGGTACATCCATTGTGGTGGTGTTTCCCTTGTCAAGATGAACACTGATATGAAAAGATGTGCCAGCTTAATATAGCTGTGAATAAAGGAAATTAGACTGGGCTATGTTAGCAGTTATAAAGAAATTAATGGTAACTGGGGAAGTGTCTTAGGGAGTGTAAAGCCTATCCCACTGCTGATCCTCAGACTCTGCCCTATAGCTAAACCTTGGATTTGCCAGAGGGTGAGGGAGCAGACTTGGTTTTGAGTCAGGAGCTCTTGCTGTAGGAGGTGAAGGAAGGGAAGAAGCTGCCAGTAGAGCAAGAGCTCTGGAAGAACCTTTCCCTTGGCTGCTCTGTTGGTGGTTTGTGTGTTTGCACAATACAGTGAAGTTGTTGGCAAGGATGACTGTCCGGTCAGAGCAAAGATTATCTGCACTCTTTTATTTGGTTATGTTATAAGCCCACTGAGATTTTTAAACAGAGGGGGGAAAAAACCCTTTTCTCTCTCCCTCTCTCCTTCCCTCTCCCTCTCTCTCTCTCTTTGAAAGTTAGCAATTACTTTTAAAACCTTTTCATTAAAATAACATGAAAGGCTCACAGAGGGCCCTGGTTTGGGTGCAGTAATTCAGTGTACAGTAGGCTCTGTGTAGAATAGAGTGTTACAGAGTTGGCATTTTATGTTGGCCTTTAGACAAGCTCAGATGAAAGGGACATAGTTCATGATGGCACACAGGACTGTCTTCCTGATTAATTGGCTCCTCTGCACCTTCCTGTGCTGTTGTGCTGAAGGTGAATAGGAAAGGGGTAAGTGGAGCAGGAGGAAAGGGTCAGAGGAGAAGAAATAGAGCACAGTCCTTCACAGGAAGCCTCATAGCTTGTCTCTATTCCTTTCCATCATCACTATAAATAAGTCCCTTTGATAAATGGAGATGGAAAGTAAGATTTTTTTTTTCTTCTTTAATCCTACTTATTGACTCATGTTCTGTATTGCTGATAGCTTAGAAATGTATCCTTCTCCAACGAAACAAAAAGAAAAAATTCACCTTCATTTAGTTCCAGGATATGTAGTTTCATTGCCTTGTGTGATGCATTTGCCAAATACAAGCTGCCACACAATATCAGAACACTCTATTATTTCAGTTCAAAAGGCATCAAAATTAAAGCTCACAGAACAAGACAAACCTGTATTAAAAACTCGGTAAACTCATTGTACCTCCAGATTAACATGACACTGAAATTCAGCTGCTCGGGCATTTCATCCTATGTAGATGTACCTGCAGTCAGCTAAAAAAGCTGACTGTACCATTTTAATTCACACACAGATTTTTAATTTGCAATACTTCTAGTGTGTGTTCAGACTGAGTCACACAATTTTCATAGATCTGCTACTGATGCACTTTTAGTGCACTGCAAAAGTGTGCCTGTTTTTTGTTGAGGTGCTCAAGGTGAACCTTTTGACTTCACATTTTTGTTGTTTTGTTAAAATTTCAGATGGAAAAGATTTTGATTTCTCATCAGTGAGCTGTTTAATAGCTTCTACTTCATTCATTTTGTGTATTACAACTTTTGTAATGTAATCTTTTGAGAGATTTAATCATGGCAGGGGTACAAAGGTGAACACTATGACTTCTGTCCTGGAAAGAATTGATATTTGTTTTAGCTTTTATTTGAGTTCATCACTTGTGGATTTCTGTATGTGTTGTGGTTACTGAAGCAGATCTTCATTAAGTCAAGTGGCAGGTCAATCTGAAGAACTTTTCCATTCAAGCTCTTCAAAAGAAAGGAACTAACTGTAGAAAGCCAGAATAACAAAGCCCTTTCTCTATCATTGGGTGCACCAGTGATGCAAATGGAACTGAGGCACCTCTTGGCTGGGGTCCTGTGAGGTGGCAGGTTTGTTTTGATGTCTGGGCAGGGTTGTGAGCGTGCCAGGCTTTGTGGTCTGTGCTGGCTGCTTGCTCAGAGTCTCTAACAACGCCCTGCCAAGGCAGGGCTGACGTGTGCTCTGTCATCTGGCCTGTATTTGCAACCCCGCTTGCAGTACCTCAGCAGTGACAGCTGAGGGAAGGGCTTAGCTCAGCTCAGCTCTGTCGGCTGAAGGGGCTGGGTGATCAGGTGGAGGCTGAATAATGGGGATGGCTGAATAAAGCTGCTGGAGAGGGGGCAGAGGCTGTGCTCTGGTGTAAAGGAGTGCTGCAGCTGAAGGGCTTGGTCGTTTCTGTGTGTAATGCCTTGGTGCGTCAATGGACCAACTTCCCTGTCTCTGTGTTTCATCTGTAAGAGCAGCATCTGGCAGATCTGGCTTGAGAGAGCTGGTGGCCACGGGGACTAGCGGGTAGGGTGGGAGGTACAGGGTGAGGGCCACTGAAGGGATCTGGAAGCCCTGCCCTGGCACTCAGAGCTGGCTCCTCACCTGTGTTGGTTTGATCTGGGCAGTTCAGGGAGCTGTGGAGCACTGGCCTGTTGAATCCTTATTTACACACTTGCTGCTGCTGTGGTTTCCTTGACCAAGGTGCACAGGTTGCTTTAGAGTGCAGCTCCTGGGAAAGAGCTGCTGTGTTCAGTGCCAGGTAAATGAGCTGTCAGCACAGAGGAGGGAACAGTGCAGCTGCTGCCGGTTTGGGTAGGTGGGGTCACTGCAGCTTCTGTTTGACACTGCACAGACCTTCAGGTTTTGGCCCTGGAGTCTGTGGTTTCCTTTATTTTGTCAGAAAAATGATAGAGGAACCTCTGAGACTCCAGAAAGCCTGGATGCAGCTTAGGCAGGGCCTTCTCATTTGAGGAAAATGAAGTGATTTGAGGGGTGTGTTGGTCTGCAGCTGTTCCCTACTCCCTTCTCCTCCCACTCCCAATAATGTTCTCTTGCCTTAGGGTGAGAAATTGGGTCATCTGGGTGATAATTGGTTAAGATGTGGTTTTACTGTGACTTCAGACTTTAAGTTAAAATCTGAACCTTTCTGTCCCGCTACTAATTTTGTTTTAATCTTGTCTACGATACCATTATTGTTTAATGATACTCAGGAAGGTCTGGAGTGACCCTCTTTTTTTTTTTCTTTCCCTATTTTTTTTTTTTACTTCTTACTTGTACAGGAAATTAAAAATTTAAATGGAGACTGGCCAGGAAAAAACCAACGATGTCCATGTGTGGTTCTTGGTCAGTAGCTTTGCCTATGGGCCAACAAAGTTTGAGAAACACAGATTTAAAGGCTTTGGATCTTTAAGACGTTCAGAAAATGGGATTTCTTGCGTGAAGTGCCAGAATTAGATTGATTAAAACAACCTGCCTTCTGAAAAATGCTGTGTAGGCTGGTGAGCTGAACAGGGCTCTGGCTGGGACAGAGGATGATGTAGTGGTTGGCAGGTTCTTTGCTCTGCAGTGGGAGCCTGAAGCTGTTCAGTGCATGTATGTGTGTATTTACACACATAAAATACATGTGTGTGTATATATGCATTTAGGTACCTAAAAAACCATGCACATATCCCCTCTACTAGGTGAGAGACCCTATAGTCTGAAGAAATCATAGTTTTTCTGATGAATAAAACTGCAATCCTACAGAGTCTTTTCCTTGCACATTTGGGATTAGTGAAGGCTGAGTGTTTGGCTGTTCTTGCCCAGTCATCACGTTTTCTATTCAATATTTAAACTCTTGTTTTGGGAACGGATATTTTAACCAGTGCTTTGTATTCCTACAACTTGCTGCTTGTCTCTTGTAGGATGATTACAGAGTCTGCATGGATTTTAATATCATTCAGAAAGATTCTGTGCCCGTGTGCCCTGTTGATGCATCTGGCTGCTTCACAGCAGAAGTGGCTGACTTTGCTGGGCAGTATGTGAAGGTCAGTGGTCTTGGAGAAAGTAAATTACCACTTTATTCAAGATAAATTTTATGTATAGTAGAAATGTTCTTGTCTTTCTCTGAGTAGGTTTGTCTGCAGTGTGTGCCTGGTATGTGGATAAATTAAAATGTGTTTTAACGTTTGCAGCAAGGTTGGATTTGTTTATTACAGTAGCTGAGAAATAAAGAATTTGAAGTGTAAGTAATATTGTGTATCTGTGGTGAGAGGGGAAAGGTGTATCTCCTGTTTGCATCCACTGCAGAAAGAGCCTCACGCTTGCCTTCTTCCTTTTGGAAATGTCGTGCACACAGTCTGTAGGCACATGTGCCTCCCTCGCCTCTGGATGACTCTGAATTCACACATGTCACCATTCAGTTTCTACCAGCCAGTTAATGTTACGTGACCTGTTAGAAGAGAGAAATGCAGTCATTTTCCCCTCTTGTGGGATGTGTTGCAATGTGAATTTACTTGCCAGTAGATGCCAGAGAATCCACGTAAAAGCAACCCACGTGAACTCCAGATTGCTGCAACTACAAATCCCTAGCAGGGAGTGCCTCTTAAATTTCACGTCCTAAGAAAATAATTTGGTTTTAGCCCTGCTGTTACAGTTTGATAGCAAAAGCATGTTCCTGTAAACACAATTTACTTGAAAAAGACTTAAAAAATTTTGTGTTGCATTTGAACTTAATCAGCTCTCGGTGCTTCCTGCTATATATTAAGGCAAGTAGAACACTGGAGGCTCCTTGTTTGGTTTCTTGCTGGTAGAAATCTGAACATAAGGCTCTTGGAAAATATTCTTATGATGCTGAATTTTTACCTTATGGATATTGCTGTATCATAAATCTGTGTGTATATTCCCCCCTTAATGTCATACTGACGCTTGTTTGTTCAGTAGATGATCTTAAACTATTAATATACACCTTTCACTTCCAGCTTAACATGTAAACCCTGGTTAGTTAGTGAGGTATTTATTATAAATAAATATACATTATCAACCTCTGAAATTCAGTCACATTAGAGGAATGTGGTGTAGGGAAGTTTAAGTATTATGTATGAAGCACTATGTGACTTCCACAAAATCAAAAGAGTCAATAAATAAGATTTAAGATATTAAATAATGTGAGTGCTGGCTTGTATTGGTGCTACAGAAAATTTGATTTTTGTACATAGTTGTGTGTATATGGAAACAGAGTTAAGGGTAAAAAAAGGCCTATATACCAGTATTTGGAGAACAAATAACTTTGGAAATTTAGTGTTTTATGGTCCCTCTGTAGTAAATATCTAAATTGTAGAGAAGTGCTTTAGATTTTTTTTTTGTGTGTGTGAATGCTGGATTACTTACAGGGGTTTTTTCATTAATTTGGGTGTTGGAGACAAATCCTGTAGGAGCTCACTGAAAGAACGAAATTTGTGTTCCAAGGAAAATCCTCTGTTCTCTTTTCAGGATGCAGATAAGAACATCATTAAAGCACTGAAGGAGAAGGGCCGACTGATCCACAGCAGTAGTTTTAAGCACTGCTACCCCTTCTGCTGGAGGTAAGGACAGAGGCACATATGGCTTTGAGACTGAGGGTTCTGACAGAGAACTTTGTCAGGTTTGTCTCATTCCCTTCACCTCTCTCCCTTCACTTGCTAAATTTTTTAACAAGACTAAAAGTAACATGAGTTGAGATTATTGATTTAGGAGAGCTCCAATTTTGGTTCAGTAATCAAGTAAATTAATTTTTTTTTGCCATAAATCTGATGAATTTAAATGTAGCACTGAAAATTTTTTCTATTATGATTTTACAGGTGTGTTTTTGTAGCTTGTGTGTCTCGTTCTTTAGTGTTCCATGTGCTACCTTTTGGAGATGGCTATAAAAAGTCTAAAAAATCTGATCTTTTTCTAAGCAGCTGAGTGGTGGGAAGGGATTTTTTGGTACACTTTGTATTGTATCCAAATAAGTTTATCACAGAATGTTTTCAGATGTTTGCATTAAAGCTTTCCATGTTTCGGATAAAATGGCTAAATTATAGTTGTTATAGTTACTTCTTTTTAACCTTGTAAAATGATTTCTTTCTTTGGAGTCTGGTGGAGCCCAGTTGCTTATAGAGTGGAAACATCTGTATTTTTGATTAAAATGGAAGTTAGCATTTACCACTGCAGGGGATAGTGAGTGTAACACATAAACAGGCTTTTCTGCTCTGTCATTCCTGAATCCCCCTGGTCAGGAATAGCAGTTGATTTGTTCATAGACTTCTTGGAAAGGTTTGATTTTTGCCAACTAGAAGTTCCAGATTAGCTCAGGAATATCAGGGAAGTGGTTCAGCACAGAGGCCTGTCAGGAATCTTCCCTGTCAGACTGGGAATCCTGCATGTGGAATTCTCCATGGGCCTTCAGATCAGTGAGCAAATGTAGGTTTTGGGTGTGAGGAACACAGGCTAGACAGATTTAATCTGGAAATGAAGCAGGTTTTTATTAGCATCCTCTCTGGTTTGAACTGTATGCACAGTTGCTATTGCAAAACTGAAAGGGGAAAAAAAATCACTGAACAACGTCAAATTGAAAAAAAGAATCTTCAGTAATCTGTTAGCAGGAGAGTTGTATTAAACTTATATTACAAGTCAAGACACATTTAAAATACCTAATTATCTGAAATGACTTGAAGATTTTAAGTCATATCTGATGCACACAGCATCTGTAGTGAAATAACTGTGATAAAAGCTCTTCTCTCTCTCTGGCTTTAACACTGCCAGGTGAAGTGTTTTGTCTTTTATCTGCAGCAAGAATAACAGGCTTGGTTTGTTTCTAAGAGCTGCTTGGAGGAAGAAAGGGAGTTGCTCTTTGAGTGTTATGTCCTTGAGGATTTGGGACAGTTTTTGAGGAATGGAAGCCCCAAATCAAGCAACACTTGTGTTGTTCTTGTGTGATTCAAATATCCAGTCATGGCCTTCTGAGACAAACCAGGAATGGAGAAGTGCTGATTCTGAAGAACATCCTTATTCCTGCCACTCTGTTGACATTTTTGTTGATTGATGATAAGTTGCAGGCAGCACCTAGCAGCAAATTATCTGGTGGGAAGAACAGAACAATGGATTCTACTTGAAAAGCTCATTTCACTGCCATCACAAATCAAACCATAATTGGAATATGCTAAAAGTAGAAGAGTAGTTCTTAACTTTGAACATAGTTATAAGTTACTTTGATTAATGTAAGAAAACTTTGAAATCAGACTCTTCTTCTTAATGTACATGCTTTTTGCTGAAATCAGGCAGCTGTTGAACACTTGGTATGTTGAGAAATTTGCCTTATTTTTACATATGATGGAATTACAGTCCTTCTCTGCATTTTCTTGTTACTGTGTTATGTAATACTTTTCTGTCAATTAAACTTTAGGATACAGAAACAATAACTTGGTAAGGACACAGCAGACAGTTTTCAGTTAGAATTTGTCTTTATTGGAATTGCTGAAGATGGGGAACGTTGCTCAGATCCACTTTGTGCACATGTGAGATCGTGAGTCTGAATGGTCTGGGCGGCAGTTTAGCAACTGGAATAGGAGAGCTAATGAGCATGAGAGCTGCAGTGTCCCTCACAGCTACTGCCTGCCATTCCATTGGGAAGCAGTTTTGGGAAGCTCTACCAGTGACAGATACAGAGCTTTGTCTCTTGCAAGCCAGTGAGGGCAAGGCCAGGAAGCATCTCTCATAGCATGTGCTCAATTACTAATCATTTGGTTCCTAAATTACAAGAAAATGGAGTAGGAGTAGGATCACAAGTTATTATAATGTGATTACTCTGAGATATTTCTAAAGGATCTGTTTGTAAGGAGAACAAAACTTTGTTCAGTTGAGACAGGGAGGAAGGTTTAGGCAGGAATTTTATAATCATCAGCCTCTGATTTAAGGTCTGTCTGGGTGATTTTGCCCTTTGTGTTGATGGAAAACACAACCCAGCAGTGGATGTTTGTTGTTTGATTGTACATCAAAGAATTGAATCCGGATTCAATTCAACTTTCTCACCAGCCACGAGGGGCAGAAATGTGGAAGGTTGAGCAAATTTTAGTGTTTTGTTCTCTCCTGTCTCCTGCTGAGGCACTGCTTGGCAGCACAGATGGAATAAAAAAAGTCCTCAGAGAAACTGTGCCATCTCCTCTCTCTTACTGCCATCAGGTAGGTGGAGCAGTACTCTGTGGGTGCCCTGGAATGGTTCTCAGGTGTTACAAACTTAGTGGCAGGTTGAAAGCCCGGGAAATGGGTCCTGCTTGTCCCTTTGTCCCAGATCCCTCTGGTCTGAAGCTGCTCAGTGCTCTGAGACCTGTGTGCAGCCTGTCAGCTGCTCTCTCCTCACAGAGGTTGGGTACCAGTTTGTTGTACCAGCCTTCTCTCTGCAATATGTTAAGACCACGTGAGAAGATGTTGTTACCAGGTTTTATTCTCCTTGTTTCCAGTTACTCAAGATCTTGTGATGGCAATTCATCATTCTTTAGCACTTCTGAAACGAGGTACTCAGTGAAACTCAAATACTTCTGGAGGACCTTGGAGCTTGGGGAATACTTTCTTTCTTACTGTGATCTTGCTGCTGTGTGAGGAGTGAACTGAACTGTTCCTCTTTTTAGGTGTTAGGCCATAAATTTGAGAAGCCAACCATCCTACCTAGTACGTTTGCATTTAATAGCTTGGATACGACTACATTAATATTACTTTGAGCTCTTACCATTTCCTGTGAGGTTATAGATACTTTAACACCTGAACAGATTGAAACATATAGGCTGTAGTTGAAAGGAAATCTCTTTTGAAATACAGTATTAAGAGAAGCAGTGTGGGTTTTATTATTGGGCTTTATGCACCGAGTCCAGGTTTTAAGGTTTGAAAAATCTTTGCTGTAGGTTTTCTTCTGTTGGTTAGGCAGGTGCACCTTTAACAAGTGCTTGGGCAGCAGCAATTTTAATTTGCATTATAATCTCCAGTGGTTTCTGCATTCCAAGCGAGTCGTTCCTATGGATATAAGTAAAATTAATTCAGCTTCTAAGATGGGTTATTTGTAGTAGTGACTGCATGCAGGAGATAACAGTAGTTTCTCAGGGTCTTTGTGAGTTATTGCTGAGCAAGTCTATTGCTGAGTTCTGTAGCAAAGTGACTTAAGTAATATTTTTAAGCAACATTTTGTGGGGTGGATTGATGGTAAGGGAGAATGAGCTTCTTGTCCCAGTGTTGTTGGAGCTGCTCTGTACCTATAGACAGATTCCATCCCTTAGGGTTGTCTCCCTCTTAGAGCTGGAATAATGGGATGGATGTGAAGGACTAGAAATGTCTGAGGTCTCCTATAGTGACTTGTGCCCACTGTTTGATCACAGGATCCTTTAGAAGGATGTTATGCTACTTGAACAGCTAATCAAGACCTTAAGCAGTTGTGTTCTGGAGCAGATAAATCAAACTGGGTTGAGACAGTGCAGTCAGATGCTTAGAGATATTAATTTTAGTAAGTAATTTAATGAATTTATCAGTCTTTGTGCTCTGACCTGTAGTGTCTTCATTTCTAAGCATTTCCAAGTTGTGAAACTGTTCTCCTCCCATATGGATTTTAGTTTATTGCTTTTTGAAGTAAGGAATGTGTTAAGGCATCTTTAAAAGTTCTTTTGTATGCTTATTTGGATCTCTTTGTTCCTTTCTCCTTTTGGATATGACTTTTTTTCTAGTTAACTCTGGGTTCTGTTACTTATTCTTGATTTATGATGTTATTTTAAATGCAAATAGTAAAATACATCATAATATTTCCTGGCTTTTCAGATCTGTACACACATAAAACAAGATGCAGAACGAGCTCACGTGGAAGACTCAAATATGACTCATTAGTTACTGAAGTTCATGTTGTTGTGTTATGTAGGAGCACGAATTTCAAATTCAAGTATTGTTTGAACATTCTCATGATTACTGTTGCTATACAATTTCCTTGATTTACTGCATTTGGAGGCTATTAAATTTTTTTTTTCAGGATTTGATTTTAAAATGGTAGCTCACATAAGTGTAACAGTTTTTGTAACTTAGAAAACAAAACAAACCCCAACCTTTGTAACTGTGATTAATATATCAGGAACAGTGAATTCAGTCAGTGGAAAGGGGGTTATTGTGTGTAAAACCACATATTACAGAGCACTTGATAAATAATTCAGCACTTAAAAGGGTTTTGTTTGTTTTGTTCCCTTCCCCTCACCTTCCTACAGGTCGGATACTCCACTGATATACAAAGCTGTGCCAAGCTGGTTTGTCAGAGTGGAGCACATGGTGGAGAAGCTACTGGAGAATAATGCCCAGTGCTACTGGTAATGTCTCCTGCATGCATCTTTTCCCTTTGCCTGGAGCTGGGTGTGTGTGCTGGAATTCTACAAAGCTCTTTCACTGTTAGTGTGCTAACTCTGTATTTCCATTCTCTCCTTTTGAGCCATTGCTACTGGAATGGGGCTGGGACCAGCTTTAAACAATGTTTTATCTGAGTTTTATCAAGTAAGGTTGAGTAATTACTTGTAATTTATAGTGAAAATACACTACAGGATCATTAAAATTGTCCTCAGGTCATGTTATACAACCCTAAACAATTCAACATGGAAGAAACTGCAGAAGCAGGAAAGTACACAGTCAAGCTTCCCAAAAAGCTCCACCTGAGAGAAGAATATAGGCAGCTTAACTCTGGGTATATATTGTTCCTAAATAAACTAATTTTTAGGTAAGTTTTTCCTTTTCATCTAGTTATTGCAGATGAGGTTGATTACTTTGTCATAGGTGCGTTTGAAGAAGAAAAAAAACAAACAACCCACCCCCCCTTCTCTCAAAACACTCGCAAAAAATCCAACCCCTGTTTGTGGAACTGTTGTAAGTAAACTCGGTTTCAGAGGGTTAAATAGTAATTTTGGCCATCAGTGGAAAATTCTGTCTTTATATGTATATAGGGAATGTGGAAAATGCATGAGAAATTTGTGTAGGAAACAACAGGTAAGTTTTAAGTAAAATGCAGTATTAAATTAGCAGTCAGAGGGAACTCTTGGTGCTGGTGGCCATTTTGAGAGTCAGTCATGGTTTTGTGGTGTGTCAGCAACAAAAGGATCTTATCCTTTTGCACCTTCATAACCTTTATTTTTATTTCCCTTCCTCTCATCAAGAACTTGTGCCTGGAAGGCTGAAACCAAGCGGAGAAAACTTGGAAATTAAAACCTCATTCAGTCTTTCCTTTTGAGGGCTGTGGGGAGAGTTGGGATCCCACCACTCTTCCACCACAGGTACCTCTGACAGTGTTAAAGGAGGTGTTTCAAATTCCAGTGAGCAATTACAGCTTAGGCTGTGGGTTTTTTTTTTTCCTGGACAGTACTTAGCAATTAAATTCTCCATGAGCAGCTTTTGCATAACTGCTTACGTGGTACCAGCACTGTAATTACTGAAATATGTGGGGAAAGTTAGTGATCCATAATAGACTGTCCAAAAATGCTGCAGCGTTGGTTTGCTGATCAGCACATGCCCAGTCTGGATATGGAAGAAGAGTTTATAGATTAGTAAATGTTGCTTTCTGTTTTCCATAGCAGAACATACTGTGATCCTTCTTTGGGGGAAAAATAAGCTGGAGAGGGGGTGAAAGTGTTTGTTCTTGGCTTTAATTAGCTTCCTCAAGATGCTTTTACTGTTGGGATGACAGTAGACCTGCATGCTTAATTCTCACATGAACATCAGAAGAGTGGAATGATCTTATTAAGGAAATGTTTGAATGGGTGAGGTGGTTTTGCTTTTCCAGGAGGCAGAGCTTCAAGGAGAAGCTGCTGAGTGACCTCCATTCACCCAGGAGGCATAAGTAAGGGTTAGTAATCAGTTTGAACCCTGCCTCTCATACATATTTGGGGTTTCAGTGGTGGTTTTTTTAAGTGCTGAGTAGTGGGGGCACAAGTGGAAGCAAATGTAGGAGCTGCTGTTCCAAAGGCTGGGTGAGGAGAGCAGGCAATTAAGCCATTTGGCAATATTCAGTGTACTTGGAATTAAAGGAACCCTTTGTCCTTTAGGCAATTCTGGAGTTTCAGCCTGATTCCATAATTGAACATAAAACTGATTCCTCAGGCCTTCTCTCAAAACAGTGTGGTCTTAGGGATTCTGAGAAGCTTTTTGTTGGAAATAGTCTACAAATACAGATGTGTTCTCACAGAATAATTAATAATATTTATACCTATTTCCAGTATGTGATTTCACAGCAGTTTGAATACTGTGTGGCCTTTGTTCCATGAAGTTGGCTTTCAAAAACCAGCTTTTTAAAAGAATAAGGCAGTGGTTTTAAGGTTTTCTCGCTGTGTTCTCCACACAGTTTTGTTTGGGCTGTAACTTCTGAAGTTGGCACTGAGACTGCAAGCTGCCTTCACTATACATTTATTTAAATTTTGGGAACTCCATCCTTCCTAAAACCTACTTTTTTGCTTTTGAAGAGACTGGATCTCGGAAAGTGTCACAGGAATAATATGTAACTTTTTCAAAATTTATTTTTGGACTCTCTGGGGCTTCAGCATGTCCTGAAAATGAGAAAATTTGGGATAATGCTTTTCAGACTATATTAACCTTTACAAAATGAGTTTGACTGCATTGCTTTTTTTATTCCTATAAATGACTGATAGGTATATTGTCCCTTAAGAATAGCTGCCCTCTTGATAGATATTCTTTCTGATGAAATAGATTAAACATAGTTGGACAAACTTTGCAACCTGATTACATTTCTAATTGGTTTTTTAGTGAATTACCCAACTGATAAAGCCACAGTCATTCAAAATTTATTAAAGCCAGCAACAGTATCTTCATTTTTTGAAATGAACTATAGCTTTCAGGAATGGGTACATGAGCAATGTGCCAGCATTTTTGTGAAATCAGAAGCCAAAAAAACCCCTTTTCTCTGTCCCAACCTTGTTCTGACCAGAGTGGAAAGTAACTTGTGTTGGGTGTTGATGAAAATGCAGAATTGGAACAGCAAGAGGCTGTGTTTGGGTCTTTAGTTCAAGTTCCTTTACTGAATGTTCTCTACCATACAACTGGCAAAAGAGACTATTTAAAAGAAATTGTAAATGATACAGAAAGAGTATCTTGTATTTGGTATTTGGACACCTGCAGCTGTGACACTCCAGATGAAGAGGGGCACATTTGGCTGCAGTACAATCCAGTCCTGTCAGACCTTGGCTTCCTGTGATATTGATAAAGGAGATAAAGAAGAGTTAAATGCAGCACCAAGGTGCTCTCTGGGTTTCAGCCTTAATTGTCGCTATCATTTTGTAGAATGGTTTGTTGAAAGAGCATTTTCAGTATAACCAAGATGAGTGACTTAAACCATGGCACCTTAGATTCTGGTGTAGAATACAGGACTAATTCCTGTCATCAACGTTCAGAGTTGGTCTAAACTGCAGATTTCTAAGTCATTGTGAAGAGTAAGTTAGTACAATTTATAATTGTTTCTAAACTATTGTAGCTCATACTTCTGACAGTGCATGTAATATTTCTGTACTTGCAGGCCAGTAGAAAAGATTCTGTAGACTCTGTAGTTTGTATATAAAGATCAGGGGTTTTTTCCCTTTTAAACCTCCCTCAGTTAAAGTTCTACTTCAGTAACTCCTGAAACATTTACCTCTGACTGCTGCCAAGTTTCTAACGTTGGAGATGTTGTGCAGTTCTGACATGGTTTGCATAAGATGGGCAGCACTTGGTGCAGTGGAAAAAATGAGCATCAGTGGAAGGAAAGCAGTGATGGGAGACAGAGAGGAACTTCAAAGAAACCAAACCTTTTGTTCTGGCATCTTCTCACCACGGAAAAATTCAGGCATTGTAATAAAGAGCTTGATGTATAGTTCCTTAGTTGAAAGTATTATTTTTTTTTTTGCCTTTCATCACTGGAGCTGTTAGTTCTTGCTGAAAATACCACCCAGAGCACTTTGGTCAGAGTGAATTTCCTGGTTTACTCACATCAGTTTTGCACACCCTTCCTGCAGCTCCTGGGAGAGCCCAAGGGTCTCCTCATGTGTCAGTCGAGCACCTTAATCCTTTGAGGAACTTTTGATCTTGATCATTCAGATCTTCGACCACCAAACTGTCTCTCAGCTGTTGAAAGGTGTGATGTGATCAGGAATGATGGCTGTTGGTATCCTAAACCCTAGGGCTGGTCAGGAGTGTAGGGATAGGCCGTAGAGCTCATCTGCAGTAGAAGGCAAATGTTCTACTAAACTTACCATTTTTGCACAGATGAAGAATCTGAGTCTGTAGCAGGGCAACAGAATTTTAAGCCATAATGGAATTATAGCACAATGGAAGAAAATTAGTTAGTGAGTCCTTTGTTTTCCTCCTTTTGCCTTTTTTTTTTCTTTTATTATTTTCTTTCTTCGTTAACATTAACCAGTACATTTTATCTGAAAAGTTTTAAACACATTGTGCGTGTAGACTTGTAAATTTTTTTTTTCTTTGATATCACCATGCAGTTGTAACTCTCCTTTTTGAGTCATCAGTCACACTTTTCTTACTCAGGAATCATGAATTCAAATCAGATCTCATCTCTAGTAGTGACTGTGATGTGTACGGTAAGGTGCAGTCACTAGATGGCAACATTTCCCGAGGAAAAATCCAAATTATTGGCATTGGCTGCAGCAGGAGGTGAAAAAAAATTGCTGCAGGGTTGGCCTTGTGTTTGTCTCATTCAGAGCAGTGAAAGGCAGAAGGTTTTATTACTCTCTGTTGTCAGAATTGTTTGAGGATTAGAAGTGAATTTTGAGTCTTCTTCCGGTTGATTTTGATGACTTTTGTTCTGCTGTGCCCTAATTTTGCTGTTTTTCCTCTCTGAGCCTCTTGAGCAGAGATTATGCCATGAATAGAGCAGGTATCATTCCAGCCCCAGTGAAGGGTCACCAGCAGCTTTATGTGTGGTTCCAGTAAAACTGAGTGAATAAAGCCCCTGAAGTGCCAGCTCACCGAGCCCTTACAGCACGATGGGCACCCGGGAAATCTGTGCCATGTAGAATATCTGCCACTGTTACAGGGATGCAAACATATTTCTGTGTGTGGATTGAAGTGGACCCCGAGTGGTGGTACCCTAGAAAAGTACTTTGTAACTCTGAATGTTGGAATATTCCAAAGGAAACTGTGCAGAAGGAGAGTGAAAGCTTCATCTCTCACTGGCTTGGGGCTGCAGGGGTTGTTGATAAGATAAAGGATTGAATAGCAATTAGCAGGGTGCCTGGGTCATACAAGTGGAATAGATGGGGGTTTTTGTAACGGGGCTGTCTGACACAACTGGAGGTCAGGGCTGCCCTCAATCTGTCCGGGAGGAGCAGCTGCTGACGGGGGATGATGCAGTTGCAGCAGCATTGCAGTCTCATGCCAAAGTGTTTGTTGCCATGGGAACCAGGAGAAAAGAGGGAAGAAAAACAGTGCCAGATCCAAATGATTGAAAGCACTATTCATTTCGCTGCAGATGAGCAGAAAACGCTCTTGCAGTGGTGGAGGCAGCCCGGGCTCGTGTGGGGTGTGTGGGTTTGCACCCTTCAGTGGGGAGGAGAGGCTGCTGCAGTGGAAATTCGGAGTGCTTTGCAAACATCTGACCTTTCCTCTCTTCCCTTTTCCTCCCTCCCGCCTCCCCCCATGTTTAATTAGGTCCGTGATATAGATTGGCGCTAATTAAAGTGTCAAAAGGGCATGAATAGTTGCTTATTTTATCTCCTTGAATTAAAAACCATTAAAAATCAATTTGAGGGCATGTTGAAGGAGGCTTGTTATTAGAGTAAATTAACATAATGGAATTTAAGGCTTTGTCTTCTAAGGGTTGGTTAATGTTTAAAAAGAAAGCCAAATTCTACACCTAAAATAACCAACCCCCCCAGCTGTTATGCTGTGAATTTAAAGAAATCTGTACATATTTAGTTTGATGGCATAGGATAACTACTTAGTCACCTTTGGTGGTGCTGTTACAACTCAGTTGTCTTCTGGAAGAATGATTTTCTCTTTTACAGGCTTAGAAGTGATTCCTGATTTCAGATGTCACTTAAAAAGTCCCCAGCTTGCCAAATGAAGGGAGAGATCTGGGGCCACCTTCTCAGAACCAAAGCTGTATTAGATTTCTTAGTCTGGTATTAGATTCCCTAAATTACACCACTTAAGGCAGTGTTTAGTTTATCAACTTTATAGTCTAACTCTTCTGGGACTGTTTTTGAAATAATTGATAAGCCAAGAGCTTCCTTCAATTAGCAGTTATGAAGTAAATCTTATCCAATACATAAAGTTGCTGTGATTTTGCAAAGAGTGTCATGAATAGAATTATCTGGTGAGAGGATGGAGAGCAAGAAAGGATCAGTATATCTTTATATAACATCTTCAACAGCTTTTAATGGTTAACTGATGATAAAACGTGAGGCTTGTGCTGTGGCAGTATTTGACTGCTCTGTGTTTTGGCAGTGCTCTTTGTGTTTACTGAACAGAGGGACAGAGCTGCTCTGAGACAGATCCTGCATCCCGTGGCTGGGGCACGATGAGCCAGCTCAGAGTCATGCTGAGCACATCTGAGCTGTGAAATGGAATAATAAGTTGAATTCAGTATTTGCAATTGTGTCGTGAGCACAAGAGAGATGCTTCAAAATAAATACACAGAAAAGGAACAGATGTCTTAATCCTTTCAGAAAGTTTCTTCCTGGATAATGTAATAATTTATAGTATTTCTCGTTGGCATCCTGTACATTCATCTTCTGGAAATAATAGTCAGAAGGCAAATGTATTAATTTTAGTTGATGCTGTTCCTTGAGTATTTATTGCTGATGAGAACCCACGGGGTCAGTCTATTCCTGCTCTGGGATTGAAGGTGAGCACTAATTTGCTTGTGTGACTTGAATGCTGAGTGGTACAGAGACTTTGAAGGCAAAGAAAAATGGTTTCTGTTATAATAAGCTAATAAATGTTGTTAATGGACTGAGTTTTGTTTTGCTCTTCATGGGTTTTTTGGGGTTTTTTGCCTTTCAAATGGAATTTTAGACACTAAGAAAATGAGTAGCTTCCAAGAAAGGATATGGAAGTTGACTGTGCAGAGGACTTAGCAGTGCATGAGTTTAGCAAATCCCCAAATCTGCTTTAAAAAAAGGAACAAACAGTCAACGGACATGGGAACTTGCAGCAAATGAATAATTCTCACTATCTCTAACTTGTATGATGGAGTTTTGATGTTGGGAAAGTAAAATAGAAACAAGCATTCAAACAAGTTGGAACTGATGTACTTTGACTCAAAATCTTTCCAATTTATGATTTGACAAAATAATACTTATTTCTTGTGTTGTGAAGTTCAGTTCCCTGAACTTTCCAGCTGCTGCAGTGTCTGTATCCTGAAGTTTATTTAGTGCATTATCCTGGGTGCCAAGAGGAGAAATAGTTTGTCCCACACTATTGCAGAGTCATGATTCAAGAGCTTCTTGACCTGCTGAGACAGCAGTCTCCTTAACCTTGCTAAACGCTGGAGAAAGAAGTATGAAGTCCTGTCTGTGTAATTTTGCAGAGAAATGCGAAGGTCAAACCCCACACAAGTTGTAGGCCAGTTGGGAAATAAAAAAAACCTGCTTCTCACAGCTCAGTCTTAGGAGCTGCAGCTCAGTTGCTTTGGGAGGGACGTGGCTGCTTTGATTTCACCTGCAGTCTCGTGGAACCGTTTGGTGCTGGGGCTTGAGATCTGAATGTGTTCAGTGCCAGGAGCAGGGGGTTGCTCTGAGTGGGCTGTAGCTCTGGTCACCTTCTTGTCATGCCCAACTGCAAACTCTGGTCACCAGCAGAAACTTGAAATTTGTGCTTTCAAGCCGAAGGGGGTTTGTGATGTTGGCCTGATTAACCATGAAAAAAACATGTGTGTTGGCATATGGGAGGGGCTTTTCATTTACCTTTGCGTTGCTTTGTGTAGATGGAGGAGTAAAAAATGCTTCCCCAGCTAATATATACCTGTGGCAGGATGGTATCTTCATTAGAATTTAACAGGAGAAGTATACCAAGAAAATATATAAGAGGAAAGGGTTAAAAAGAAACTAAAAAAACCCTATAGGAACACTAACCTGGGGCTGGTGTAAATAATGATCAGGTGCTAGTAACAACATAATTGAGAATACTCTGTCTTGTTTTCCCAACCTAATGAAATATTTTAATAAAAGGTGCCTCTGATGGAATTTTTTTCCATATGATATGTAGGTAAATGTCAGACTGAGATATCTGTAGCTAAATCTAGTGAGACTAAGTAAAAGAAATAGGCTCCAGTCCTGAAGAACTGTACCTGGCAAGGCTGTTCCCTGCTGCTTTTCCCTTGTTCCCAGCTGGAGGCTGTGTCTGCCCTTGGGCAGCACCCAGGGGCAGCATCTCTGTGGTGGCAAGAACTAGTTGTTTTAAGTAACACTTTCTTTGAGTGATGGGCCCAAAATGTTTGTGAGATACAGGCTCTTTTTATTTTATTTGATGGCTGTGTCAGTGTTATTTCTGTGTTGTACCTCCAAAGAGCCATAAATCATTGTTGCAAATGTGGTTCGTAGTAGATGAAGTGGTTTGTGTTTTATGTTCCACTGAAAACTGGCAGCAGGGTCAGACAATTTTACCAGAAGAAGTAAATTATATGCTTTCATAGCTCAGAGACAGAGAGAGAGAGAGATCACACCACATACATTTTTGTGGTTAATGTCCACTTTGGGGATAAAATTAATTTTTCATGCGTGTTTTGAGGAGGCAGAGTTGAAACTCTCAGCATTTTAATGTCATTGGGGGATTGTCTCAGCCTCTAGCTATGTTAAATGGGACTAATAATTTCAGCTAATCAGTGTCTAACAACTTCTGAAAAATGGAAACTAGTTTAGGAGTGATGTAAAGAGAAGTTTTCCACATTAGTGGAGTGTTGGGCAAATGCTAATGATCTTTGTACAGTTTCCACTTGTGTTTGGAGAGGGGTCTCTTAAGGTCACCACAAAAAGTTAATAGTAATGAGTCCCACACTAAACCAAATTAGGAAAGCCTGTATACATTTCTAAATTTCAAAGCAGGGATACAGATGCCATGTGAAACATGAGTCGCTGAGTTAGTTTCAAACTTTTTTATATTAAATTCTTGTTCAAGAAGTGTCACAGAATACAACCTTGCAGCTGAAAGTAAGTCCAGAAATAGGGAAGCTTTGGAACTTCTGGCTGATATTGAGTGAGGCTTTTAAGGGTAGTTTTTATCCACTTGGGACCACATTGGCATCAAGAAGCCTTCAGATCTCCACATGGCATCATCATGGGTAAAACTTTTAAAAGAGAGCAGGTTTTATTTTCATCAATAGAATTTTTCTTTTTTTTTTTTTTTTGTTCACACTTATTTCATCTCATGCTACTGGGCCAAGTCGTACCTCAGACCATGTGAATCCATTCTTTTAATTTTTCCTCTAAAGGATCCTTTCATCTTTGTTACTCTTGGGACTGAGCTCTGATTAAAAATCTTCTTCAAAAAGAAATATTTGATAGAGGACCAAGAGTTTCAAAAAGAAAAGGTAGAAGAGACCGTGAGTGTTCCGTAGTTTGGCTGCTCCTCCTTTAGGAACCGTGGGTTACCTAAGCCAGCTCAGACTTTGGGAAGGGCCCTTCTAGTTACACTAGAAAAACAAACCCAGTCAAACTTGCCATGGTTTGCTCCATAACAGTTCTAGAGCTACTTTATTGTTGTGAGCTGCTCGTTCACAACTTCTCTGTGTCTCAGACACTGTCCTAAGGTTATTCTTCATAAGGTTGAGCTTCACTTGATGCTCTTTAGGCACCACCTTAAAACCCCATTGCTGTTCTTTACCTCCCTGTAATCATTGTACAAATAGTTAATTCTTTGTTCACATCATAAGAGAAAACATAGTTTTAATTGAACCACCAGGCCATTTGGCATATCCAGGAACCTTGCTGGGCATCTGGTGTTAACCTTTGAGCTCCAAGACACTTCCATATGATGAAAATTTATCTTTGACATCCTCAGTGCCCATTACTACTCAAAATGAGGTTTAGGGGTAGGTAGGGTTTTGTGGTTGGGGGTGTGTTTTGTTTTTTGATGGAGTAATTCAAAGTGGAGATGATAAATGGCTCAGAAAGGATTTTTTGTATGATCCATCAACCTGAGTAATGTGCAGATACCTGGATGCCCACACGTAATCCAAGGTGTCTCTTAATGCTATTACCTCTGGCTTTTGAATATTTGGAATGTCATTCAGCACCAAAATCAGTAGTGGTCTCTGTTTCTGTATGTAAAATAAAGCAGTTGTGTTGTTACACACCCTTAGTTATAATCCTCCAATGTTGGACTGTCCGGAGGATTTTGACTATCATTTCATCCCTAATGAATCTATTTTATGTTGCACATGTTTTTCTGAGTTACTTTATAGTAAAAGTAACATTATATTTCTTACTTCTGTAGCTTAGGTGGATATCCAGGGAAGGCAGAAGAAATTGTGTTAAAATTTTTGGCAGCACCTCCGTAGGCCTTGCAGTAGCCAGTGGCGTGATATAAATATGCTCCAAGTCATGTAAATGATGAATTGAACTTGTTTTGCAGATGAAATCACAAAAAATCATTCTCACCAGCTTTCTTTTATTTGGAACATAGTGATAAATTAATACTTTTCTTACTTTTTGGTACAGGGTTCCAGATTTTGTGAGGGACAAGCGTTTTGGGAACTGGCTTAAAGACGCACGAGACTGGGCCATATCCAGGAACCGGTACTGGGGCACCCCCATCCCTCTGTGGGTCAGTGATGACTTGGAAGAGGTGAGTAAGGAAATGAAAGGTTCCAGTTGACAGAAAAGCCTGTCTGTGCATGTTGTTTGCTTTTTCTGATGGACACTCTTCTCTTTGTCTGCTGCTGTCTAAAGTTCTGTTAATTTGTCTTAACAGTATATCTGTCTAATCTGTCTATGTATATTTATATGTATATAGTAGGTGATAGATACATGCATATTTATGGGTGCATTTGTGTGCCTGTACAGGTTTTCTTTTGCTCTTGCTTGAAAGCTGCAAGCAATTTTTCTTGGGTTTTATATTAAAATTAATCTTGTCTTTCCTGGAAGAATTTGCGGTGATGGCAAATGTAATGGAAATAACAAATGCAGTGAGAAAATGGCAAGGAAGGGTTTTTTTGGTTTTGATTTTTTTTTTTTTTTTTTTTATTTTTCACTCAGTCCTTTCAGTCTGCTCTTGAAATTCTGGTGCTCGGTTACTTCGAGCCAAATGAGTCGCTCAAGGCGTAAAAAGCAAGTCCACCACAGCAGAACAGTGAAGATGGTTTTTTTGGTTTTGATTTTTTTTTTTTTTTTTTATTTTTCACTCAGTCCTTTCAGTCTGCTCTTGAAATTCTGGTGCTCGGTTACTTCGAGCCAAATGAGTCGCTCAAGGCGTAAAAAGCAAGTCCACCACAGCAGAACAGTGAAGATGTATATATTTGTAGTGCTGCAAATGGGAATGTAACAGACTGGAAAAATGTGAATCGAGTGGAACGATGAATATGGATAATGGGAGTGCTGGAAATGAGTTTTTCCAAGGTGTGAGGTACCCTGCAGTTGGGAGCGTAACACAGACTGCACCAGGGAGTGCTTTGCACAGTTGTGAGGCTGCTGCTCTCTAAGTGTCAAAACACCAAGCTTTAAAACTGTTTCTGAAGATAAACTGGGTGAAGTTTGAGAGGTGGTGGTTGTGTGGTGTTCTCTCTCTTTTTTTATTCTTTCTTGCTGTACTGAGTTGGTTCCATTAGACACGTGTGATAGTCCTTCCTCGTGCTGGAAGTGGGAAATGGTGACCAGTGTCAGGACGTCCACAGGAGGTGAATACTGATGGCACCATCCCAAGCCTTTATTTTTATCTCTCTTGGTTTGAAAAAGTTTTACTCTTCATTGTAGACCTGGAAGACCTCCAGTAGGAAAACATATGCTAGAGGAGTATTTTGTGGTGTTAAATTTGCTATTGCTTAGATGTGCACCATAAAGTATTTTTTATTTCCTTTTCACTGGCAATATTGCTGGTAGGCAGGGAGGTATTGGGGGAGGGAGGGAGATCCTCCTTGCAATTACAGTTTAAGTATCTAAGAAAGCCTTGGCAGTTGGATTCTATTTATTTATGCTGTGTGTTTGTAAATTACTGACAAACCAAGTGCTTCTGTCTCTTCTGTAACACTTAAAGTTGAGTTTGAAGACTGGCAATTTATACATAAGTTTTTCACATTTATCCAACGTTTTTAAATCCCTTGATATAACTTTTTTTTAGGTAATAAAAAGGTTTTCAGTTTTGTGCCAGAGTATGTCAAGACTTCATCCTACAGCTGAAAAAGATTGTGTAAATGTTTCATTATTTCCACTCCTTACCTCTAATAATATTTCATTTTCTTTCCAGTCTCCCCATGTCTGTATTCCTGTGTGTACAGGTTTTTTTTGTTTTCTAGGTTTGATTTGTTTGTTTTTAATAATAATATGATGTCTAACTTGGGAGATTGACCTTTCCTTTGAAATTAGCTGCAAATATTGCTCAGGGCTTGGTGTTCTGAATAAAGATGGAAATACCAACAGGTCTGTTATTTTTATCCATCGATGTTTCACATTTCTGTTTGCTCTAGAGTCTGAATGTCGTGCTTTAAAAGCTGAGTATGGCTTCTGGACCCAGCTAAATTTCATGTTAGGGTTTTTTTTAATAATCACTTTCTTTTTATGCATGTGGGATGTGGCTTGAAAAACAAAAACCCTTGGGACTGATGTGGAACTTAAAGCATAGGTGACATCTGCTTTCATATAGAAATAATTTTCACTCCAGATTCCCTGACTTCAGTTTTACTGCAGCCTGGTGCTGTGTGAGGTTGCAGAACATCATCTTCATGTCTTGCTCTCAAAAGAACACTTTGTTGCACACAATTATGCTGTGTGTATTAAATCCTGGAAAAGTAAAAACAATTCCTTATTTAATATACAGTAAGGTGAATTAATTGGTATTAAAGTGAATTTTATTACAAATCAATAACTGCTTTCCCACAGTTTTATTTTAGCTTTTATTTTAGTTTCCTTTTAGCATAATTATCAGGTAGAGATGCATAATGGAAGTTAAATTTTGAAGCTTGTGTTTATTACCACATTTTTGCAAGTAGTTTATCATTTTAAGCTCTCAAATCTCAATGATTTCCTCAGTGGAGGAACACATTTGGGTTAGATAATAAAATCTTTTAATACAACACTCAAGCTGGTAAAGCAGACATGGGCTAATTTTATAGGAGTTGCATACAAATTATAGTAGTTAATATTTAGTGACTTTAGGGAAGTTCTCTGATTGTTTCATTGCTTATCCCTCATGTTAACCCTCCAGTAGTTTGGGTGCACTTGGTCTTGCATAAAGGAACAAGAGGACCCTGACTGTGCTCTCCTGAAGGGCAAAGGAATTTCTTCAGGTCTGATTCTGGGCTGCTCTGGGGCTGCATTAAGGCCACTCCTGGCTGACTGTAGCACTCATTTGTTCTACTATTTAATACTCAAGAAATGTTTTCTAAAGATTCCAGGATGTCTTGCTGACACACTGATAGAGCTGTGAACTTTTCTGTCTGTGAGCGCTCCTCCCTCTGTGATGATGGCACTGAGCAGAGCTGAAATGGCAAACCAAAAAAAGCAAATGTTTTCATTTACTGGGTACTGCAGAGCTGTGCCACAGGAACATCGACATCACGAATGCTGCTCCGTGGCTTTATTCTTCCTATTTACGTGGAGAATCCCAGATAAAAGGCTAATGTTCATTTTGTTAAAGGGTTTAACCTTGACCTCTGGTTTCACAGGAGGTCTCAGAGATGCTGGAATGGGGTTGGGCAGCCCCCAGTCCCAGCCTGTTTAGTTCAGTCTTTGCTGCCTGCTATGAAGGGTTGATGTAGCTGGTTTTGTAGTTGATGTGGCTCCAAAATAAAATAGAGGAGGAGAACATGAATGGGAGGGAGAGGGGCCAGGCTACTAAAGCAGGCATTGCTCTTGAAGGAATGTACCCAAAGCATCAGTTTAATTTGAGAGCATAAAGCCAGTTTGTTGTTGCAGAAGTGAGTGGGTGCGGCCTAATGAGGGATTGAATTTGATTAACATCTACTTGTATTCTTCTCTTGCCTCCAAGGATCTAATGAGCTCCCCTTGGGACAGAGTAGCTCCACCCTTCTGCCCTGGACAGAGGCATCTATTCAGTGTGGGGATGATATCTGCATTCCTCTGGTGGTTGTTGGATTTTTCATGTGAAATTGGGGTTATTTCTTCCTTGAGTAATTTCTGGGGGCAGTTTTCTGCCTCCAGCGTTCAGAGTTTTACTTAAATATTGAAATGCCTGGTCTAAAAGCAACAAATAATGGGCAGCTTTTCACCCAGAGCATATGTGAAAGTATGTTCAAATATAAAGGTTAGGGAAGATGAATAAATCTCTGTGTCCAACGGTATTTTTTACCCATGCTGTTAATAAAACCTTTTGTTCTGCCAGCAGTGCTGAACTAAGCACCTGCTGCTGCTCACTTGAGCCTGTGTGATGCTTATGGGGCCACACAGAGAAGGAAGAGCAGATCTGGGTTAAAAATAGTTTGTTGATAAAGATATATTTTTACCTGGGATCAATCCCCTGGTGTGGTTTGCTGTGCACTCTGCTGTGCTTGGCCATCAGAACCACTGTCGTGCCTCACTTCCTACAGAAAAAAAAGACAAGTAATGAAGAAATTACATTTCAAAAATACTTTAACAATAGAAGATGGTGATTTGTAATGCAGATGAGCAGTTGAATCAGACTAGGAAAATCATGTCTTAAAAACCAAATCAAACCGAGTTTCTGTCATCTCTGTAATTCATGACAGTTTTTTGGAATTAAATACACCAAATCCTTTTTGTTACTTACAATTGCTGTGTGTATACATCTGCATATATTTAAGACTACTCAGACTCTACTCTGATTTATTGTATCCTAAGAGTAACTTAGAAAAATGATGTGAAAAATGTGTGGTCTCCTTGTAGCTTCATTATGGTGATAAATTTAACTCCTTCCCTGTGTCAGATCTGTCAAACTCTGTTTTTTTCCGTGGCAATTCCAAATGGGACTGCTAGCATATGAGACAGGATCTCCAAAATCCAGACCTGTACTGCAGTTTGAGGCTCATGAATCCTGCCAGATGAGAGAGGCCCACAGGGCTCTGGGAGGGTTCAGCTTGATTAAACTTAAAGCAAATAAAGGTTTGCTTTTCTCCTTCTCTCTTTTCATACAGTTTTTTCAGAATCATTTGTTCATCAGCATTTCCTGACATCAGTGCAAGTCTGTTGTGGAAATCTGCTTTTTTTCTTAATAGTGTGTTGATGCCACAAAACTGAGAAAAGTCTTTCTTAGCAATCCCTTTCTGAGCTGTGAAACTTTGTTCACTTTGAATAAGATGCCTTTAATATGTACAGTTCAAGGTATCTGGAATGGAAAACTTACATGGATTATGATCAGTGTAGCTGCTTTCCTTAGCTCAGGAGAGGAACCTGGGATCTGAAACTCTGATTTGTATAAAAGTCAGGATCATTGGATTTTCAGGGGTTGTTGTGTTGTGGGTTGTTTGGGGAAAAAACCCAACCAACATCCTACCTTTTTTGGTAGCTGACAACATGCTGCTGCTTCCAGGTCTCCAGTTATTGTAACATGAATTGTATTAGATCAGAGCAATGGTCTCTAACATCATTTGCTGCTGTGTTAGGTTGAAGAAGGGGACCTCGTACAAAATTTCTGTTGGTTTTTCAGCTCCATCCTCTGCTTTGGCAGATACTGGCCTACAAGTCTCCTGTCTGATGTTAAAAAAAAAAACCCAGCTTGCTACTTTGTACAAATAACTGGCTAAATTTCTTGCAAATAACTGGCTAAATCTCTCGAGTGTCTCTTGCAGGTAGTTTGTGTTGGTTCAGTGGCAGAACTGGAAGAGCTGTGTGGAGTGAAAGTCACGGATCTCCATCGAGAAAGGTTGGTCACAGAGACTGTTAACTGGTTACTAGAAATTGTGACTAGAAACAGACATAAAAAACCCTTGGTGTTCTTTGCCCAAACCCTGGGAAACAAGTTTAGGGAAAACAGATAAGCAGGAAGAGGATTTGTGATAAGCACATATAAATTTTGCTTTCTTCTGTCTTGAATGTTGTTACTACAAAAACTTATCTGTGAGATAGCTTTAAATGACAAAGACTGTCAAAGGAAATGCTGACCTCTTCGAAGAATCATTAAAATGATGCCTAAAAAACTGTCATTCTAATGTGAAAGCACGATGTGAGCTTCTCCTAATGCCTGGTTCTGTTGGGAATTTGTCCCTCTTTCTCTCCCCGTAGCATTGACCACCTGACCATCCCTTCCCGCTGCGGGAAGGGCTCCCTGCGCCGGGTGCCGGAGGTGTTCGACTGCTGGTTTGAGAGTGGCAGCATGCCCTATGCCCAGGTCCACTACCCCTTTGAGAACAGGAGGGAGCTGGAGGATGCTTTCCCTGCTGACTTCATTGCTGAAGGCATCGACCAGACCCGAGGATGGTAATTCCCTTTAAGGCACTTTATTGTGGGATGTCATTGCCCTGTGACACGGCTACACTGAAAGAGGCTGTCTCATGATGGTTGCACTTATAACCTAAGAATCTTAAGAATTTTGTAGTTTGCCCTTACTGTACTTAAATTTTGTAACTTTGAAACCCTTACCTAAATGCTGCTAAAAAATAGAGTAAAAATTAGGAAGGCCAGCAACCCATGCAGCTGTAGTTTTTAAATTAGTTTTAGAGACCATTACTCTCTAAAGAGGCAAGTCAATATAAAATTGAAAGTAGTCTAAGCCTAATCTTTAACCAAAGATGGATGGTGAATTCTGTAACAATCAGATATGAAAATACCCTCTAAGAAGCCAAATCAATCAAAGATTGTTTAAATTGTCTGTAAATAAAGATCGATGTTGATGTAACAATAAAATATGAAACTAGTTCAAAGATTGTTTAAGTAAAAGAAGTCTAGGTTATCTTTAACTAAAGGTTCATGTTAATGTCTTGTATGATTAAAATGAAATGTGAAGGAGGGACTTGAGATGTTAGTGTATAAAAGGTCAGGAAATCCTTGTTTCAGTGGAGTGTTTATGGAGGAATCATCCCCAACACTACCCCAGTGTCAGATTAAAGGAATTCTGGCTTAACAGTATCATGCTGTTGAGTTTGATTTCTTCGAGTCAACATCTGGATGATTCTTTAGTGTTGGATGGATTCCCTTTTTTTTTCAGTAAAATGTGACATAGTCTTCAACTCAGTGACAAAAAAGTTGCAGAAATAGAATCTTGGCAAGAATTTTGTCAGCTTTTATGGAAAACATCTTTAGGTAATAGGGCACATCTTTGGCCTGGTAAGGAAAAATATCATCAGCTGAATTATCACAGAACTCCACTTATCTATTAAAAACAGAACTGCAGTTGAAATAGAAGTTGATGTTTTGAGGATTTTAAGCCAATTTGTAGGGAAGTAATTTTTGCCTAGGAATTTTTGCCCCTAGATTAAATTTGAATTTTGAGTTCATGTGAATGTAGAAAGAAACAAAATTAGATCAAACCTTATGTTGTTAAGGTCTTACAGTTTACAAAAAAAAAAAAAGAAGTCTAGCTGTAAACTTCATCTGCTTATTTGATTCCCCTCTGGATAAATACTTTTAAGTAATTAAAAATTTTTCTCTAATCTCAGATTTTCTGTGAGCAGTATTCTCATACGTGCTTGTATGGATACATACAGTTTGTTTTGGCATTTTCAAGTGTTTATTCTATGTTTGAAGTTTGAGGTTGACTATGACTATGGCAGATTAAGATGAATTTTTGTGTTTTCTGGATCAGTACCTTTGACTATGTCCAAGTAGAACTTTTCCATCCAGTAACTTGAGGTACCAGAGTTAAATAAATTCCAATGGCATAGAGTTGGCTTCTCT
This sequence comes from Lepidothrix coronata, assembly GCF_001604755.1. Lineage (NCBI taxonomy): Eukaryota > Metazoa > Chordata > Aves > Passeriformes > Pipridae > Lepidothrix > Lepidothrix coronata. The sequence continues at coordinate 93,893 of NW_016690366.1, forward strand.
TTTTGTCCACTCGTCTACTCCCCCAACAAACAAACCAACCAACCAAAGCAATACATCAACACATAATACATAAATACAACTAAATGTTGTGATTATAGTGAAAGGTATCTTTGCTTTCCAATCCCTTACTGCTGATCTCATGCATGCAGTGAAGCTCTGGTGCCCTTAAACAGAATCCATTTGTAACTTTGACACCAGTTGACCTGTTTCTGGTGTGATATTAATCTAACCTTGAGTGCAGTAGCAGCATCTGGATACCCTGATTACCATGTTTTCAGTCTGCAAAATTCTGTTTTATGTAGTTAGTGTAAGTAAATGCATAAGCAGCTTCTTTCCCTTTCCATAGTAGGCTGAACTGACTCATTTGGTACCCACAGTGGTGGTGGGTCAAGGGTTGGACTTGATGATCTCAGAGGTCCCTTCCAACCCGGCTGATTCTGTGATTCTGTCTCACTGATTCAACTGCAGTTTGGCTCTGGAATAACAGAAGTCCTGGCTGCTGCTGATGCCAGAGGTGACTGTGGTTGTGGACACACCTTGGTGTGAGCCCTCAAATTTGTGTGCTGTATAGTCACTGTGCAAGTGGAGACTTGTTTCAGTCTTGGGTAGATTGTTTTTTGTTTTTAACATTGGCATAAGAGTTCCTCTAAGTCTTCACCAGACCCAGCTCTGTTTAATCTCTTTGTATCAACCCCCCTGCCTCCATTCCTGATGCTCCTACCTTTCACAGAATCATAAAATCAACCAGGTTGGAAAAGACCTCCGAGATCATCCAGTCCAACCCTTGATCCAACCCCACCGTGCTTCCCAGACCACGGCACTGATGCTGCATCCAGTCTCATCTTAAACACCTCCAGGGATGGAAAGTCCACCACTTCCCTGGGCAGCCCATTCCAGTGTCTGATTGCTCTCTCTGGAAAAAATGTCTTCCTTTGCCACGGTGCTCCTGGCTGTCAATAACCTGGTGCTTTGATAACAGCAAATGTTGGGTGGTTTGCAGTCGAGCGCTTCTGTTTTGTGAAAGAAAGAAGGAATTAAGATGTGAGGTCTAAGTGAACAACAAGCTAGTGAGTTCTGAAGTGTTAAGAGCATAGTATGTGATTCTTATTTGGCACATTGTGTATGAAGTGTGAAGATTCAGAATGGAGATTGGTTTTGTGTCAGGTCAGAGGCTGCAGCTGCCGTGAAGTGAGGACTGGGAGGTGGTGAAAGGCTCAGGAGATAGAGGTCTGGTGGCTTCTGTTTGACTCCCCAGAGGAGGGAAGAAAGTGAAGGGAGACAAGGGGATAATTAATGTGACCAAGGTGATGAGCCAGGAGAGTGATCTTTTTGATGACTTTTTGCATGGATAGAGAAACAGTTGAATTGTATTTGTTAAAGCCACAGGAAAGAATCTTACAGTAGCTGGGTTGCAAGGCTGGCTAGTCCAGGCAGACTGGTAGGAAAGGCTCTGTCTCTGACTATGTAGGGAGATACAACAAGATTTATAGTCACAGTCAGAATGTGGTGACCTGCAGGGCATTCACAGCTGGAGGTTTTGGCATGAACCCCACAAGATCATGAATTTACCCATAGTTGTTTGAGAAAGGAGTTTTCTCCCTTTTAAGGGGAGTGGAAGAGGACTGAAGTAGAGCAGAGAAGTGGACTTGTCTGTCAAGGTTGTTTTTACTGACAACTTGTTGTTTGACTGACAGCTCTTTATCTGCAAGGACATCTTTAGGAACAGACAGATTTGGTGAATGGAAGATGAAGCACTAGAGATAAGTTGAGGAAGTTTTCAGGAAACAAATGTGTCTGTGGACAAGGTATTTAAAAAATAAGATGCAGAGAGACACTCTTTTAAAATATTCAGAGTGAATGAGGTGAATTTTCCGAAAAACACTATCTGAGGAAGACTGAGAAGAATTCCATCAGAATGTGTGTAAACCAGGGGATCACAGGTTCTCAAAGACAGTCTTGTAGCTGTCATCAGCCAGGGTACCTCTTGCTGAGGCTTGTTGGGTCTGGCAAGGCAAAGAACATAAAATCTGTGAAATGTTCTCAGATGCCCACAACCTGTCTGTCCAGTTTTCCCAATGCAAACAGTATTGAAATATCTCCTAGGTGGTCCTGCTTTCTTCTTTTTAACTGCAAATGCAGGTGCTCTAATATGAGAATTGGTGAGAAATTTTGCAGAAAGTGCTGGGAGTTTTCCATGAGGAACCTCTGTAGTAAGTCCTAAGGAAATACTGCTGTGTTTGTAATGAACTATAGCCTTATAGATGTTGATCATCTGAGTAAATGCTCAGATATTTGTGTTTAGAGGTTTTCTTAAGAAGGTTAGAAATGAAGACAGGGATTTTGAGTGCATATGTTTGTGTGCAGATGGAGGAGTGTTGGTTAAAATTCATTAAATTAAAATGCAATTTAATAAAGAGATTTTGTATCCTGCAGTGTGAGCTGAGGTGATTTTGAAAGGTAGAGGCCTGTCTGAGGTAAGATCAGAGTTGTCATGTAAGTCACTTAATAAATGCAGTAATACACACAGCAACCTTTACAGAGGACCTTTAAGTGTCAGAATAAAGCTTTTGCAATTATAGGCAGCTTTTTAATAAAAACAGCTTTGGAATATACAAATGGATTTATTTTTTTCCCCCCACTGAAGTGTTTCTCCACTAAATCTTCATGCAAATACAGAGTTCTGAGACATAACCTCCTGTGCCTTATTACAGCTTTTTTAATCACCTTCTCTTTGAAGGTTGCTAAGCAGTTGTCAGTGTGATGCTCGTTTTGAACCAGGAAAGCTGTGGCCCACAATCCAGTTATTTTCTTAAAAGTAATTACCAACAGTGCAGTTACAGCAGCTCACAGATCCCTGCTTTGGTGAAGGCTCTGACTCCTGGGTGTGAGATTATCACATTATCTTGCACCTCCACTTAATTTCTCAGTTATATATCAGCCTATTGAACAATAGGTGCCTGTGCTTGCTCCAGCACTGATTTCCTAAGTGTCCCTGACAGTTTATAGAGTGATTGTAAGCACAAAACATGAAATTGGGAGGAACCTCTACTGCCCTTTATTGTGGGAACACCTACATTCTCCTGTTTTCTAGTGATGGCTAATTTAACCAGGTAACCATAACCTTCCAGTCAAAGTGTTGGCTTGATTGGAAGGAGGCTCTTCTCATTTTTAATAACTTGCTTTTGTACTACCAGCAGTAGTTGTTCCATTATCTGCTAGTCTGAAAAATACACAATTAACACACACACACACACACAAAAGTGTGCTGGTCCTGTCTGCCCTGTTTGTTCCTGACAGATCCTATGTTCAGAGGTTTACAGTGAATAAACAGGAAGCTTGTTCAGGGACTGAATTCCCTTTTCAGTATTAAAGGGGAAAATACTACAATTTTCTTCTTCATGCCTTCCTAATGCTTACTATTACAATTTTTCAGCCTTCTTGGACTAGTAGATCCCAGCTGAGAAAAGAGCTACAGAGATCTACTTTAAGTGAGCTCCTCTTCTGAGTCTTTGCCACATAAATGTTCCACAGACTTAAATTTTAACTTCGCTACAGGAAAGCAGCATAATGAAACATTTCATTTGTAAGAAAGACATGCAGACTTCAGCTTGATATGTTTATAAAGTCAGGTTTATGTTATCTCTTGTTTCAGGTTCTACACTTTGCTGGTGCTCTCCACTGCTCTTTTTGGAAGGCCTCCTTTCAAGAATGTCATTGTGAATGGCCTCGTTCTTGCCAGGTTGGTGTGTCTCAGTCAGCTCTTTCCTGAGCAGATTTGTAGTCAAAGAATGTTTCAGATAAGTCCTGGAAATTGTAAATGGAATCTGAAATGGACTTTGGAGCTGTTAAGACTTGTCAGGGTGATATCAGTGTTGTAGGAGATAAGAGGCACCTGAGAGTGAGAGGTTCCCACATCCCAGCTCTCTGTTGCACTTGGTTCTTCCCAGCAGGATTAGTCTTTCTTAGAGAGAGAGAAAATGAATAACAAGTCAGAATAGGAAAGAAATTATGCCTGTTATGCAGACTAAAGGGGATGATAAATGTAGTTTTAGATGTAATTTTAAGTTAATTATACTTGTTTCCCTTTATTTCCTAGTAAAGCTTTGCCAGTGGGCTGGAGGGATTGATTCAGAACAAGTGCATCTTCCGTGATCTTTGGTAGCAAAGACAGATTCCTGCTTAGTTTTCTAACTTGGAAGCCTCTTGGGTTGGGTTTTGGGATTTTTTCAGTTGCTGGGTGGGTTGAACATTCGTAGTGAAGGGATGTGCTAATATATAATTATGTCTGTGCTACCAGGAACATAATAGGACAGAAAAATTAAGCTGGATTTGAAGGGCTTTCTTGCTTTATCCGTGTATTACAAGAATTCTGGGAATTGATACCTCCATTCTGATATTTTCTAGTGATGGCCAAAAAATGAGCAAAAGGAAGAAGAATTATCCCGATCCAATGAGTATTGTAAATAGTTATGGAGCCGATGCACTAAGGTAGGATTGCTTGGATCGATGTACAGTGGGATTTGTTGGCTTTCTGTTCATGGCACACACGTACCAGGGGGGCTGTTATGGGCTTTGACAGTTAGCTGCAGGAAGAAACTTAATTTTAGAAACTTCCAGACCACTATGACAGCCAATTAGCTGGAAGAGTGGGTGACTCCAAAGCACTGGCAGTGGTTCCAGTACCTGGACTTTCTGTGCCCTGGTCATGTCTCCCTCAGGGCTGGTACCAGCCCGAGCTGACTGGAGGCTCTTTGTACAGGATGCTCCAACTCCAGCCAGCACTCCTATTGCACTGATCATCTGAGTGGACCCAGTGACAATTTGAATAAAATACAACTAGTTTACTGTTAAATCATTATTTTAGGGAAGGGTTACTGCATGATGCACAAAATGTTTCCTAGAGAGAAAGCCCTTTGGTTTTGTTGATGTAAGTATAGAACATGCAACAATAATAGTACAACCAGAAGAGCAGAAGTGGAGCAGCCTAATGTATGTATATAAATTGCCCTGGTCAAACAGAGATTAAACACAGTTCAAGTGTTTCATTAAAATTACACTGACATACAAAGTAATTATGCAGCAGCCTGGTATGTTGGCTCGGTGCACTAACTATACATGCATGAAGTGGTACCTTGAGGTAAAGGTACAATAAAGACATTTTAATAACTGCAGGAGGACACTAGTTAGGCCTTTCTCAAGAGCCCTGTAATTCTTGGTATATATAAGAAAACCTTAAACTATCACACACACTGAATTGTGTGTTACAGCTGTACACAGTGGGGCTGAATGAAAGCTTAGTGTAGGATTTGGTTTATTTGAGGAAGATGGTTGTTGCTTCTTCTAGATAATTTTAAAAAATCAATATGAAGTTCCTTATTGTTTTAAGCTCTAGCATTTACAAGTGCTAGTACATGATCTTCTTGTGTGTGTTTACAATGGAAGAGTTGGGTGGAGTTCTTAAATTTGATCAAGATTGTTCTTTACAAATAAGATATGCTAGCAAGATATCAGAGAATTGGTAGCTGGAATAATATGAGTGAAAAGGGTTGGAGTTACTCATATTGGAGATTTTTAAATTGCAGGTGATGCTTCTGTTAGAAAAAAAATCTACCTTTTTTTATAAACAAACCAAAAAATTTCAAACACCAGAAGTTACACTTCCAGTATTTATGGGGCTTTTTTTTTTTAACTTCTAAAAAGCTAATTCATTTTTCTGCCTGTGTACTCGTTCTTTAATGTCACATTTATTTATACCTACACCCACACAGAGTAAAAAGCTTTGCAGCCTGGGCTCATTTCTGGAAGGAGCTCTGCAATTCAGTTCTCTGCTTATTCACTCGAGTGCTTGATGTGCTCTGTTTATAGCAAAAGCTACAACTGAGGCTTTTTCCTTGGCACTGTTTCCCTACAGAGTTACTTTAGCTTTTGCAGTACCATGTATATTTTAACTACAGCTTTGAAGTATTCTCAGCAGTAGCCTGATAAATAGATCAGCAGAAAATATAGATATAAGTTGTTGAAATGAATATGGAGTTGAGTAGAAAGGGCAAACAGCAGAAATAACAGCACAGTAAATTTAACAGCCCAACTTCAGACTTCATGGAACTTGATTACTGTGAAATGTTTAAGAATGACCAAAACAGTTCTATCTCAATATTGCTGAGACCTCTGACTTGGGCTGGATACCTGTCAAAGTTGAACTATGTCAGAAAGAATTTGCTGGTCATAGTCTTTAAAAGCCCTTTTGCTTTCATGTGTCCTGAGGTAAGTATTGCTGTTAGAGGGGATGAGTTGCATTTTCCTCTCAATCTGTTCTTAAAATGCAGGAGAAATAATGCCACAGGCTACTGGGTTAGAGAGGTGAAGAGGAGGTTACTTATTGCTTCTCATACATTGCTAGAAAACTTGGTAATTCTGACTTGATTTGAGGAAGGTTTTGTTTTCTGCCCAGTGGGTGATATCACCTGGAGTAACCAAATTGATGGAACTCTTCCTTTAATGTGGTTTCTCTTTCCATAGAATAGATATTTTGGCATTGGAATAACTCAGGAAATTACTCTTCTTTTAACATGTACATATTGTAAGGCAAGATAGGGTGCTATATTAAAACAAACAAACCCCACATAAAACACCACCAAAACAGAGGCACATAAATAATTGTGATGGAAGGTTTGGTTTAAGTATAGATTTATAAATTCTCTTTTACTTTAAGGACTTACTAGTTTATTACCACACTTGATTATTCTGTACTTCTGTAAGTTTATAATTTGAATTTAGATATTAATTCAATTGGATGATCCTTGGGGTCCCTTCCAAGCCAAGCCATTCTATGAATCAATGTCTAAAAAATTTTTCTTTTTCAATACAGTACTGAAAAGACTCATTTCTGTGCTGTATTACTGTCGATTTATTCTGATAGCTCTATTTTTATCTATTCATTTTTATGCAAGAAGCCCTCTCTCCTGAAGAATTTATGGTCTGGTGTCCCTGAATGTGCTGTGTCAAACCCCATTAAGGTTTTAAAGCCTTCTAAAGGAAATGCCTCTAAAGTTATATTAGTTTGGAATCATGATTTAAAAAGTTGATAAAATGTCAAAAAATGGATTAATAAGTTTCGCTTTAGAAATGCTACGATCTTGAAAGAAAATTAATGTTTGGTTTGTTTTTCATATTTGGAAAATTAAATGAAGTGTATCTCAGGGGAGTTTTTGATACCTGAGTAAGACCTTAGCAGTTTCTCTGTGAGTTAACTTGATAGATACCAGTTTATTTCTGTAGGCAGAATGTTTATTTGGGGAAGAAATGTTAATTTCTGCTCCCTGACTTAATTTGCCTGTTTTGCCTTGCTCTTGGTTCTGTCTTTGCAGTAGGCTCAAAGCTTTTCCTGATTGAGGAAATGAACTGGATTGAGTACAAAGATACTGGGTCATTGTTAAAGAATTCAAAAATTACCAAAACAACAGGTGCTGTTCTAAAAATGAATACTTAATTCCATGTAACCTCTGCTTGTTTCATCCTGTGATAGCATCTGAGCTTGTGTTAGCACTTCAATTAACTTTTAGAGTTAGAAAGAAAATTTAAATTCAAATTCTATATGCAGTATCTTAAAAAAAATCCTGTAACACTAAGAAGTAAATTGTTGTTCAATATATTTTATATATACATTCTTCTTTAGAGTTCTTAGTGTGAAATTCTATCAGAAGATGCAGTTTTAAGCTTTGAAGTAACGTGTTCTTATTTTGCAGGTTATACCTGATCAATTCTCCTGTGGTAAGAGCAGAAAATCTGAGGTTTAAGGAGGAAGGAGTGAGGGATATCCTGAAGGATGTGTTCCTGCCCTGGTACAATGCCTATCGCTTCCTGGTCCAGAATGTTCAGATCCTGCAGCACAAGGTACACATCTCTGGAGCACTGGGAAGCAGTGGAAGCTCTGTGCTTCTTCCACTGTTAGTGAATTAGCACTGTAGGGAAATTTAGATTGGAAGGGAGGTCTGGACTCTGACGGTCATCTGATCTTTACCTCCTTGTTCTGAGCAAGACTTGACTTCACAGTCAGCTCAGGTTGTATATCCTTGCTGCTAATTTGTTATTTGCTGTTTGCCCCATGTTTTATAAAGCTGTAATCACCTGCATCTTTCTCTTCTTGACCAAGCTTATGATACAGAAAGGAGGAGTGGAAGGTAGGGAACTGTCAGGACATAACAGCTGCCATTTCCCAGGTCACAGTGCTCTTGATTCCCTCTTGTTCCAGGTCAGGGGGATGACATTGCATTCATACCCTTAAGAACAAGGCAAGGGACTTGGTGTCTGTGGGATCAGTACATTCTGAGCAATTACCTGCTGCTCCTCACCTTGCTGGGGACACCACTTAAAAGCCAAGTACCACGTGTGCTTGAGGGAATCCTGCTGAAATGTCCGTGCTAAACCTGGTCGGTTTTTTTATATCAGTGGTTTTGTAGCAGCTTGGAGGCAGCAGGTACCACCAAAACTGTCCTAGTGCTGCTGTTTCTTTGCTGTCACCCTGTGTCCTGTAGCCAGGACAGCTCCAGCACAGGGAGGATCTGTCAGAGGAGGCACCTGGACTGCAGGTTCCTGTGCACTGGGAGCAGTGCTTGGCACCACACAGATTTAACACCAGCAGAACTGCAAATAAGTCAGGAAAGTTATTTTCAGCAGAGGCTGCTGTGACAGTTCCTTGAGCAAACTCATTTACTGGAACTTTAATTATGAATCTGCATTAAAATGCTTAACTTGGGAATACTGGATCCTGAATACATTAGCCACAGCATGAAGATTGCCTTCTGTGACATGACGGTTATTTTTTCAAAAGTTAAATTTAAATACAACTTAGAAAAAAAAAAAGATTCAGAAATGGAATGGAAAGAAAGACAAATCACAAAAGCAATAATGCTTTAGACTTGCAGATTACATTTGAAGTCTGCTAAAAATGCTGGATGACTGACATGAGTTTCTACACTTCCAACAAGATTAAAATTTTTCTTACAGTAATTTTTCATTAAAATTGAAGATTTGATGTATATATTGTATAGTTTCTTTTGAAACCAATTTTAATCTTTCAGCTGAGATTAATGATAGAAGGTTACCCCTTGTTCATGCAGACTTTTAGGGGAGAGTGGAAACTAAACAAAAAGTCTTAAACCTTGTACTTACACATGCTGTTGCAGTAGCAGGCTGGTCACTGTGGAGAGCTGCCATTTGAGGCAGTAAAGGCAGCTGACTTCGGTAATTAGTACTGTAAATAGCTTAAACAAATGGTTTTATCTTTTTTAACAACCTCTTTTGGGAAGAAAGTCTGCTAATTCCAGATCCTAATATTTAACAAGTCTTTTTTTAGGATCCCTAGACAGCATTCATCAGACAAACTTATACATTGCCCCCAAAATACACTTGTTTTTCCTGTTTGACCTTTGAATTGTCTGAACTGTGCTTTGCAGCTTTTTGCTGTGATCCCATTAAATCTTGCAAGATCAGCTCAATTGGGGTTAGAAGACCCCAGTGGAAAATCCAGGTGCTTAAGTGGATAGTTTCAGTATTTCAGCAGATGTAATTTGTCTTTCTAGGTAGTGAATCCATTCCTGTGTACCAAATTAGGCAAAAGAATGTGTCATTGGAGGTGATAGTGCTTAAATTAGATTTCCTGCACAGACTTAAACAACTTTTTCATCGTGTTCTGCTTCCTACAAGAGAGAAACCAAAATCCCAGTGTCCTGGATGAAGTCTAATAATAATTTTATGCTTCCTGTAATTCCCACAGTAATTGTAGTTAAATGATAGCCGACCTCATGTTGGGATTGCTGCTCTTCTGCATTTCTTTCCTAAGAATCTGCTCCTTTATACTCTGTGAGTGGATCCATAACTCCTGGGTCAAATAATCAAAACATCTTTTCATGTGAACTCTGAGGGAAGGGAAAGGCTAAAGACTCTTAAAACCAGATATTAAATACTATTTGTAAATCTGAGGAGAAAAAATAAAGAAACCCCCTGTTTTCAACCAGTTGTAAGAATATTAAATGGAAAAGAGTCACACTGTGGGCACAGACAAATGTGCTTGTGTGTGGTCTTGCTTGCAATGCCCTGCAGAGTCAGCCAAGTGATGACATTTCTCAGATGGGTGCAGACCTCAGTGTTCTGGAAAGCAGCAAAATGCACTGTGTGCATGTTGGATGCCTAAAAATTCCACCTGTTTTCTCAGGTTGTTACATTCTGTGTTTTAACTTGTCGAAATTGTCACATGCTCTTAAAAAATAAGATCTTGTTCCTGTGCCTGTTCCCAAATTGATTCCAGCTTCTCAGTACACGTCTTGGAAGTGCCTCAGATCCCCCTGGATGAAAGGAGTTAGTTAAATTTAAGGGTCCTGCCCTGTGTCTGGAAGCTGGGGCTTACACTGCACACAGGGAAAAGAGGACCACATACTGCTGTCCTGCTTTTGATCTGCTTTAACAGACCCAAATCACTGCAGTTAAAAGTTGTGGTGAGGCAGCAGTGGGAGGCAGGTTTTCCTTTGCTCTTTCTCTCACATACCTGTGTCTGGAATTGCATGTTCTCTCATAGGAAACCGGTGTAACGCAGTGAAGATGCCAAAATACCGGTGGCTGGCAGGTAATTGAATGTGGAGGTTTGAATATATCTCCTTATGACTTGAAAATGTGCTTTGTGTTTTTATGTTGATGATAGGATGAGGGAAGAGAATTCCTTTACAATGAGAACACAGTTAAGGAGAGCAATAACATCATGGATAAATGGATTCTTTCTTTCACCCAATCACTCATTCAGTTCTTCAAAGCTGAAATGGCAGGTATGCACGTTTGCTGGGGGGGGAGAATTGTGGGGGTGTTTCATGAGGTTCAACAAGAAGGGACCTGGGAGTGTGGATTGACAGGAAGCTGAACGTGAGCCAGAGTGTGCCCAGGTGGCCAAGAAGGCCAATG
>NW_016690366.1:105059-180230 GCF_001604755.1 Lepidothrix coronata
TTCTGGGCCCCTCAGTTCAGGAAGGATATTGAAGTCCTGGAGTAGGTCCAGAGGAGAGCAACAAGGCTGGGGAAGGGACTCAAACACAAGTCCTATGAGGAGAGGCTGAGGGAGCTGGGGCTGTTCAGCCTGGAGAAGAGGAGGCTCAGGGGAGACCTCCTCACTCTCTACAACTCCCTGACAGGAGGGGGGAGCCAGGGGGAGATTGGTCTCTTTTCCCAGGCAACCATCAGCAAGACAAGAGGGCTCGGTCTTAAAACTGTGCCGGGGGAGGTTTAGGTTGGATATTAGAAAGAATTTCTTTCCAGAGAGGGTGATCAGCCATTGGAATGGGCTGCCCAGGGAAGTGGTGGATTCTCCATCCCTGGAGATTTTTAAAAAAAGACTGGATGTGACATCAGTGCCATGGTCTGGTAACCACAGCAGGGTTGGATCAAGGGTTGGACTCGATGATCTTGGAGGTCCCTTCCAACCCAGCTGATTCTATGAGTCTATGTTTGATTAAAGAACTCACCATTCCATCCAGAGATTTCCAGATTCCATGAGAGACTTGGTAAAAGGAAGGAAATCTTTAACCAGCTACCATAATAGATGGAATGCTCCTTTCATAGGTGTTAAGTCAGATTTTGCTATGCTTGTTCATGAGATTTCAAGAAGTGATGAGGCTTTTTTTGTCACAGCTAATTGTGTGAGCTCAGTGATGTAGCTTGTTGCTGTAACAACGTCTTCTGCAGTGCTTGGAGCAATTAATAATATTATAATAGTTACTGAAAGACAGCAGTGAAAAGGAAGCTAAATAGAATTTGGAGAAGCTGTAAAAAAAGGATAAAATGGGCAGTGCTTGTCAATTGTATAAAATAATTTTTGGAGGTATATGAGCATTGGCAATACATTTTTCCTGGTGTAGTTCCATGGAGGGGGTTTCTTTGTAATCATATTGGGAGGGTGTACAGCAGGATGGATAGCACTAGAGTATTGCACAGCTGTAGGAAGGTACTCCCCTGCTTTTTCTTCCTGCCTGTTGTCTTTTTCATCATCCCACACCTCTCAATGCTCACATTACATTAAGACACTATTAATTGCAAAGAGGAGGAGCTAAAAGAGCCCTCTGAAGTAGCTGTTCTGATGCTGTAAGTTTATAAACTTGCAGATAAAGGGACAGTGGGATTTGAAGAGGTTGTGATGCCTTTAAGGGCACTGGAACCCCAGATATTGGAAAGAGGGTGGCTTTGGCTGTTGTCATTCCTGTTTATGAATAAACAATTAACACCCCCCACAATGCCTGTGATCTTAAGTTGCCCTCTGAAGAATTTTAGAAGCCTTGGGCTTGGGGAGAAGGAAGGTATTAGTGGGATAATAGATAATAAGAAAACAGCTAAATGCCAGATCTGAGTTCAGGACTCAGAACAGTCGCTGTGCTTCTCTCATCTCTTGCATTCCCCCCTCTCAGACTGATCACTCTCACCAAGATGAGTAAGATGAGTTTATCTTGCTACAGTAGATAAAGCAGGTCATTTTGGTAATATCAAACTTTCATTATCAAAATTTCATTAGAAGAAGAAAGAATCCTCAAGCTACCCAGCAATATGATGTAGGTGGCCTCTTACTGACGAAAATGTGGCTTCTTCCTACGAGCTGTGTCCTTGAAATTTGATGGTGCTGTGTGTTTAGTTTCATGTGTTGCCAAGCAGAAATATGCAGGACTACACAAGTTCATGTGCTTCAGATAATACTTGAGGGACAGTGGAAAATCAATTTGTGAATTTGTGAACCTGAGATCTTGGATCAGCGCACGGCTTAAACAGAATTATTTTCAGGAAGGTGAATATGGGGGGAGAAACTTGAATTCTCTGCTCTGGATTTCTCAGAGGAAGATGAAGATAACAAAAAGGGATGTGTCAGCAGCCATCTTTGCAGAACAAGAAGGTCTTCCAAGCAGGAGAAAAGAATTTCTGCTGGAAAATGACAATCTAGTCAAGACAGTGGTGTTGGTATTAAATGCTGTTGTCTTGTGTTAGATGAAGATAACGTCATGTGCTCATGAAATGAGTGACAGTCTCATTTGGAAGGGATTAATAAACAGGATTTTTCAATTTATTTTTCTGCATAAACTCTGACTCCAGTCAGGCAGATATTAATGAGATGCAGTGAATTTGTGTACTGTGACATGATAGTCTTGTGCTAGTCTCTTTTACAAAGTTATTTGGGGATTTTTTTTTATTTTTAAAAGATTTCTGCTTCATATCACTTCAAGTAGGAAAAATGTCAGGAAGAGACAAGGGAAGATTATAATGGTGACTGATACCCTCAAATGCAAGGTAAAGGAGATAAATATACTATAAATATAAATTCCTGCAGCTGGGTGTGTGATGGGGTGTAAGAACACACAGGCTTGAAGGTGGCAGTGGTGAGGAGACACCAGGAACCAGAGAAATGCTGCAACTGAGCTTTGCTTCTTCCCTTTCATCGAGTGCATTTTAGAGTGGAGCTAAATTTTACACTGATTGCCTCTGGAAAAAAGTGTTTTCATGAAGTAAAACTCATGTTAATTCTGCCCCAGTTTCTGCTGGCAGCTTGAAGAGCCAGCAGTGTGTCAGCCTGAGTGGAGCCCCTGGCAGAGTAGGATTGACCAGGAGGCTGAGGGAGGAAGGGAAACATACCTGTGCACACTCCAGCTTTGGGATGCTGGGAGAGCCTGGAAAAACTTGAGAGGTGTAACAACCCTCTGCCAGTCCTGGAGGGGGAGAGCTTTGCCTTCTGAGAACGTGTGCAGTTGGAGAAAAGGAGGCACCGCTTGTCCCAAAGGAGCCTCACTTCCATTATCCAAGGAAAACATCAAAAGTGATGTGTGTTGGAAGCCCACATGTGTGTTTGTAAGAGGGTTTGCTGTTGTGTGGTACCTCTGGTGCCCAGAACTGGAGCAGTAGCTCCAAAACCCTCCTCAGGTTGGGGAAGTGTGTGTGTGTGTAACCTCTTGTAGCTTAGCTTTCGTGATGACACCCTTATCCAGAGGAGTTATTAGCTTTGGAACAGTAGCACAATTTTTCCACTAAGCCTCATCCCTTATAATGGAAAATCCTGGGATTTTTGGACTCTTTGATAAACAGGGCAAGTAGCAAGATCTTGGGAAGATATTATGGAAAGCAATAGGACAAACAATCCTTTGAGTTTCAAGGGGGGTTAAAAGTCCGTATTAAAAATCAGTAAGCCTTACTACGCTGTTTTTTCTTCCAAAGTGCCCAATACAAGCACTTATTTTAGTAATGCAACTTTTCTCCTGATGACAGAGTGAAAAAGTGTGTGTGTATATGTGCACATGTTTCCATGCACAGGCATGTCTTTCTTGAATGATGAAAAACTAAGATTTCATGTTTTGGTTCGTGAACTGAGGTTACAGCTATTGAGAAGAGAAATGCAGGTTTCCAGGCTAACTCGAATCTCTTGTTAAAGATATACTTTCCTTGAAGGGTGGGTTTTTTAAGTTTTTTTTTTTTTTAATTTGCTTTTAACCAGTCTCCTGGCTCGATAATACCTAGCTAGAGGAGAACTTGGAATTCTTTAGGAGTACAAATTCCCACATAAATGATGTCTTCCCCACCATGGCATGAATCTTCTGAGCATTTCCTTTTTAGGTTTAAATACCACTGCTCTGCCTTTAAAAACACTTTTGGTTTAGAAAACTCAGTGAAAAGTGTGGTGGAGCTTTTAAAGCCAAGATCCATTTTATTCAGTAGCTGCTTGATTAATGACACTGATTCAGAATAAAGATCAAGAAGCTCTTTGCTTTTAGAGAAGTTATATACAAGTTTTTCCTTAAAAAAACCTGAGTCCTGTTTAAGGTCCATCCCCACCCCCATAATTTCTCATGAACAACTGAAATTTGTTTCCCTGTTGCACAGTGATGCTGGTGGTGACCTCTTTGGTGCTGGCAGTCCTCCATGCTTTCAAGTTACACAGAACTTGAAAATACAGCTCTGTTTATGTCTTAACTCGTCAGCCTTGCTGCTGCTTTACGTTCTTGTAGCTTACTGCGTTCCTTAGAAAAATAATAAAAGTCTGTAATTAATTCAGGGAGAATTGGTTGAAGTAGGTGCCTCATTTAAATCTGGTGAGCAAAAAAGGAAGCGTTGGCAGTAATTAAGGAAATTTTATTTTATGGATCTACAGTAATTTCTGTTAAACTTCCAGTGACTTGGCTGTATTTGCAGCATGTGCAAATCTAGGATTTGCCAAATCCTCTGCGATTAATAGTCTCTTATCCACTATCCTCTTTACGAGTCAGATAAAAGCATAAGGCTTCCATAATGCGTGTTTGTGTGGGATTAGGGAAGCAATTTGCCGGTGGATGTTTGTCTTGAAGCACGAGAAAACTTGATGACATGCAATTTCAAAATACAGTTGCAACATAACAGCCTGTCCCGTCCCTTCTTTGAGCTGCTGCTCAAGTTTTGTGTTCAGCACCAGAGCTGCAAACGGCAATGTGTTGTTTTTATGAGTGAGGAGCTTGACGCAGAGGGCAAATATTAACTCCAGGAAACATTTTTTTCCCCTCCAGCTTACAGGCTGTACACGGTGGTCCCTCGGTTGGTGAAGTTTGTTGATATTCTGACCAACTGGTACGTCAGGATGAACCGCAGGAGGCTGAAGGTAGGGCTGTGCTGCTCCAGCCTTGAGCTGGGAACTCAACCCTGGGGTCTGTGTCAGTGGAAAGCACTGCAGCTCCACGGGGTTACACAAAATCACTTGATGATTTTAAGTGCTGTCAGTTCGTGCCTGGTAGTGGGAATGGGAAGTCAACTTTTTTTTTTTTTTTTTCCTCCTGTGCTTTGTGAGGAAAACCAGTCCAACAAAATGCCCAGTAATTCTGCTGCACTTGATGGAGTTTAGCAAAATGCACACAGTTTAGAAAACCAATGTATTGCAGTAACACAGAGCATTTTTGAAGTTTACTGAAGTGTACTTACTGATCCTAAAATTGCAATTGCTTTTCTTTTTGGTGGATTCTTCATATAGGGTGAGAATGGGACTGAAGACTGCATTATGGCCTTGGAAACCTTGTTTAGTGTTTTGTTCTCCATGTGCAGACTTATGGTAAGGGAGTTACAGCCCACTATCAGTAACACTTTAATGTAGTTAATATAAAAACGTCTGTGTATCTCCCCCCTTGTTTTCCACCTCCTGTTTTTATGGGGCTTCTCTGCCCCATGGTATTAAAAACAAGGCAAATATCACTAGATAAAGAGACATTATGATTTCTTACGTGATGCCCAAAAGTAACATGCAAATGTCAGGAAGGAGGTAAATTCCATCATTTATTTCAGTCTGCATTTTGAATAACATCATAGTTGCAGACACTGTAAGCACTGTTTTTGCTGAACTGTCCCTATGCAATTCATGATATTATTGATTCATAATGTACAAGCAATAAAGATGATGATTGAATTTAACATTACAGGCACCATATACTCCATTTATCACTGAGCTGATGTACCAAAATCTGAAAACACTTATTGATCCAGCCTCGGTTCAGGAAAAGAACACTGAAAGCATCCACTACCTCATGCTCCCCCAAGTCAGGTAAGAGGCAGTTGTTATGTGGCAAAATGAGGTTTTGGTCATTTTTTGAGAGGGATTTTTTATTAATTTTTGAGGGGTTTTTTGTTGTTTTTTTTTTTTTTTTTAAATTTCATGGAACAGTGCTCCTTCATTTGTGTTTAAAACTGCATAACAAGAAAACAAACTGCTTTAATAATGTGAATATTCCTTTGCCCCTGAAAAAAAATTTTTAGGATGCTAGTCAACGTGCTCTTTTTTATAAGCAAAAAATGTTTAAATTTTGATTAAGCTCTGATTAATGTTAGTCTCTTTGCTGTAGGAGAGAATTTCATTATCAGTGAACTTCACACTCCACTGTCAGCTGGGAATTTTAGCTGGGAATTTTCTTTTAGCTGGGAATTTTCTTTTCCCTCCACGTGGAGGCAGTACACTTGTGTTAGGTTAAGGATTATAGATAGGAAAGAAAAAAATTAAGAGGAATGCCTCTTCTCCACTCATATTTTCTTATGGTGGGCAAGGAATATGGTTTTTACTCCTCAAACTGTGCACTGACTAGAAGCTGTAGCACCTACAGAAGGGCCCTAAGGGATCAGAGAACTTCCTTGCAGGCCCTACATGGGCAAGAACATGTGCATCTCCCATCTCTAGGCCTTTCTTGGCGAGTGCTGGTTCCAGATCCCACGAGGTTTGGAGTTATTGTTGTTTGTGTGGAGCACATATGGAGCCAGCAGAGCGAGTTCTTTTGGCTCCAGGTCAGGAATTTAGCCCATTGTCCAGGGATTGCCTGTAAGAGGATCCCTCATCTGTGGGAGAGATGGTTCTGTGGGTGCTGATGGGTGAGGTTTGTTGCAAGTGCCAATGTGTCCCAAAGGTTTGGGTCCCTGATGGCTGTACTGGATGTGTGCTCTGAGTCATCCTTAGTATCAACTCAGCCCAGGTAAAACTTTGCAACTGAAGTATTTTTGGATTAGTTTTGATGTTTTGAGGGGTTTTTTTATCCAGCTGAGGGGCACATTGGTATTGCAGTGGATTAAGTTAGTCCCTGCATTTAGTTCCTTCATCTCAGTGTTCTCTTGGTCACTGAATATAAGAGAAGGAGCTTTCCTTTAGTGTTGCAGCTCGGTTTGAAAACCCTCAAGGGCAGGGGATCTGACCTTGATACTTTACGTGCCAGTTTAAAAATTTAAACCTTCCATAATGGTGTTTCTTTTATGGATGCTGTATCCTTTGAGGAGAGTGTATGGTCTTCCTGAGAGCTTTAATAGTGAGAGTTATTGCAACAGGCAGTTGGAGATTGACATAATGACAGTGCTGATTTTCTGTTCCCTGGGAAAGTGCTGTGGAGAATATGTAATCAAGGACTGCAGCCCTCCTCAGCGAGCTGGCAGGAATGGGTTTGAGCTCCTGGAGAACGGAGTCCTGGAAGGGGGGTGAGCTATTCACAGAGACTCAGTTCAGGCATGGCCTTAACATGAGCATTTAAAAGTGGATTAATCACTTTTTACTCCACTTAGTGCTGACTGACTTGCTGCTGTATCATGCCAACATGAGATATTTGAGTGGCTTGCACAGCTTTCCTCTGTGTTGCATTTTGTTTGTATTTTTGTCTGTTACCAGTCTGTGTAATTTATTGGCTCCCTTCTGTATCAGTTGTTCCCGTGTCAGATAAAAAGGTGTGTTTTCAAGACCAGATTAATGTTGGAGTTTGAGTTTCACCTTGAGTTGTGAAGCACATGATTGCATTGACTCTGAATGTTTTTCTGATGACAGCATAAGGACAATATTGTCAGTTAATAATAAGGGATATTTTTGGATGCAATTACAGAAAACACTATTATAACAATATGATGGGTAAGTACAGATAAAGCTGAGGGACTTGGCCACTTTCACAGCTGAACTTGACTCAATACTTGTGTTACAAACCCCACTGGGGTAGTACTGGGTTGCTTAGTGTCTGCACAGATGGGTCGCATTAAAATTGGGTGGATGTGCATTCAGTCTGTGAAAAATATTGTCATTTTGTGGCTCTGCAATGTTGTTAAGTGATGGCAGGTAGTATTGAAATACTGCCACATAATCCTATATGAATCCTTCTGGGAGCAAAATCTTCTCCCTTGCAACTTACACGTTTCCAAGTTTTTGGAGGACCATCCTGAAGGTCTGGCTTTTGGAAGAACAAAAGCTTCAAAATAGGTAGTGACATCTTAAAGCCCAAATGCAGAACATGAGGATATTCCAGTTGTAAGTTTTGCTTTACCAGCTCTGTTTTCCTGGCCAGTCCTTATGGGATATGTGGTTTTCATCCCAGTACTTTTGGTAAATAATGTTACAGCAACTATTTCTGTTCACCTCATTTTATTCACATCTGTCTTTTAAACTGGTACCTCTGGTCTTGATGTGATACTTGTGCAGTCTTAGAGTAGCAGCTGAAATATTGCATCTACTTGAGAAATCAAAAAAGCCTGGTTTACAGAACTCTTGGCTGCTTGTACATTTGAAACAAGATGTGAACATCAGCTCACTCAGAGAAAAAAAAAGGCCAAAATTTCAAGCCCAATCCTCTCCCCACCTCACCCCCCAAAAAAAAAACCCCAAAGGGCAAAAAAACCCCCCACCCAACCCTGCCTTGCCTCCAAATGCAAGGGTATTAAAATGATGAAGCCAGGAAAGATGACAAGGCTGTCTAAAACCTCAGACTCAAATGTAACTCCTGGAAAAGATGAAAAATTGAGATCCAGTGAATTGTTGCATTATTGGTAATTCATTTTCTTTATAAGTACCCTATTTATAATATCTTTTTGCATCTTCTTGTGATATTATTAATGTAAATTGTACTTTTTATTGGATGTTAATAGGATAGGTAGTATGACTCAATCCATCTTCTCCACCTTGTGAGAGGTGCTAAGAAAAGATTTAAAAATAGCTCCGCTATTTGTTTTCAGCAAGTTATTTCCTCCTCATCTTCTCCCCAACAAAAAGAGAGGAAAAACCCGTTTGTTCATTTTTCAAATTGCCCCAGCCAAGGCATAACTGAGTCTATTGTAGGAGATTTCAGAGAAGGGGGTAGAATGCTTTCAATCTGCTCAAAGAGATGCAATGAAAATGAAGCAATATAACGTTTCCTTTCCACTCTAGGGAGGATCTCATCGACAAAAAAATCGAAAGTGCCGTTTCTTGTTTGCAGTCTGTGATTGAGCTTGGGCGAGTAATCAGAGACAGAAAAACCATCCCAGTCAAGGTTAGAACTCTTAAGGTCTCTTATCATACCTTGGGAATGTGTAACAGCTTTGTAACTTTGGGATAAGCCTGGGAAAATTCAGTAGTTAAGTTTCTGTTTTGGGTTTTTTTTTTTCCTTCTCCCCAGTATCCTTTGAAAGAAGTGGTTGTTATCCATCAGGATCCAGAGGCTCTGGAAAACATCAGATCTTTAGAGAAGTATGTACTTGAGGTAAGAATATGATGCTTAACTAGATTGTCTGTGTCAGTTACCTGAACAACCAAACCCCCAGCCTTCCCTGTTGGTGATATTAATAACTCACCAGGTAAAATGAAGTCAAAAGAGATTATCATGAAAGGGGTTTTCAGTGGGTACTGTGTGCAGCACTGCAGGGAAGTGGGTGAGGAGCTGAAGTCAGTTAGTGCTGAGAAATACTTAGTAGCTCAAACTGACCACAACAGACCAAGAGGCTTTAGAAATGCTCTTTCCCTTGGTCAGTGAACAGAAAAAACATTTCCTGAATGAAAAGACAGTAGTCAACTACACGTTTTCCAAGAGTTGGATTACAGAATTTGTGATCTCCTTCAGTTAAAGGGCATCAAAACCACTTTGGCAGTAAGTGGAAAGGGGTTGATGGAGAGGGGAAGGGAGAATAGGGGACCAGTGAGGATTTTTGCAGGATGTCATTTAGGAACTGTACCGTCAAATAAGTAAGATGTGGGTCTATACAATTTCTTCACTCGTCTGTTCCTTTATGTCACTGCAGTCCTCTGGAGTGTGTGTCCATTAGAGAAGTGCAGCCTGCCCTGCTGCCAAATCTTTGTTTGGATAAAAGCCCCATCATCCAAAGGCAAAGTGACTCTTCATGGGTTTTGGAGCTTAACTTCCTGAAATGGGTTGCACTTTCTTCTTTTGGTCATGTTGAGGTGTCCTGTGCGGGGCCAGGAGTTGGACTTTGGTGATCCTTGTGGGTCCCTTCCAAGTCTGGATAGTCCATGATTTCTCTTAAACTTGTAATTATCCATTACTCCAGCAATACCCTCTTTCCCCAAGCCTAATATACATCTATGGAGGACCTCTAAAAATCCTGCTGGGGGAATGGAATTAGTGCTGGCTGTGGGAGTCATGGCTCAGTGCACAGGACCTCTAGATCAGCATGTGTGCTTCTTGCTTTTAGTTACTGTGGGACTTAAATTCTTAAAAATTGCACACTAGGGGAATTTTAATTAAAGAAGTCTTGATTAATTTGCAAGTGGCATTGTAAGGCTTTTCTGTCATGTTAGCTTATTGACTTGGTAGTTATGATACTCTGGCTTTAGAATTGTTGTTGTTATTGTTGTTATTATTATTATTATTATTATTATTATTATTATTATTATTATTATTATTATTTCAATACCTGGATCTTTTCAATAGCAGATTTTGTGAAATTTAGGTTAGTGTCTCTCTCATTTTTTTTTTTATCTGAAAGCTGGATTTGTGGGTTCTGGAGAATCCAATTTTAAGGGAGGTAAGGTTTGCTTCCTGAAATTACTTCCAAAAAGGTAGCTGACAAAATTTGTTGTCAAATTCTGCAACTAGTAAAAGATAACAGAGGCACCTGACAATTTGTAAATGATTACATAATTGGATTGTACATAAGTGTGTTTTGATTTATTTTGATTTGCTACTGCAGACACTGTTAAGGTGTGTCTTACACAGAGGTGATTTACAGCACGCTCAGATGCCTTCATGGAAGCACAAACACAAAGTGCTGTCTATTGTCCTGTCTTTATTCTGTATCTTAAAATTCAACAAGCTGATGCTGAAGCTGAGTGTGTGTTTTATTGTACTACATGGCAATCAATCCAGTTGTTTACTGGGATGGTGCAGAGCTAAAGAGGTCAGTGATTACAGGCAGGCTGGGATAGCTTTGCTTGAGCTGTGTTTGCAGCTTTGTTCATCGACCTCCTACGTATTCAGAGCTTTAGAACCTTTAGTGATTGCCAGAAGTGTGTTTCTAGAAAATTTGCAGATGCCAGAGGTAATCGGTAAGAGAAATTACACCATTTAATTTCATGCAGTTGCTGACCAAAGAATTGGAAAAACACACTTGTCAATTCTTCAAAAATTTCATTCATTACTTTTGCAGAGGGAGCTGCAGTCTTTGATCTGCAGTCCTGCTCTCTCATCTTCAGAACATAGCAAGTCATTTAAATAAATGGATTTTAATATTAGAACTGTCCAGATTATAGAGTTGTCATGCAAAAATAGCCATGCTCACAAAATGAAATACATCCAGCAGGCTTTTAGCAACTGGACACAGTTGCATTTTATTCGTTAGTATTTGAGGCCGTTTAGAAGCCTGGGTCAGGACTTCTCTTCCCTACTGCTTCCAGGGAAGGGCTTTGTCTGAGTAAATTTGACTCTCTGCACAGTCAGAATCTTATTTTAATCCAGCCTTTGTATTCCTTCCAACCTCCACCCCTTTGTAGGGCTGTTATAAAACAGAGAAAATGGGCTTCTCCAGCAAACCCAGGGTCTGTCAGTGTTTCATGTGTCACTGGTGTTATGGTGATGTGGTGTGACTGGGTCTGGGACTGGGCTGAATGAACTGACACAGGAGCTGTGGCAGTGTGGGGGCCTTCAGTCTTTCATTTATTACAGAATTACATAACCAGTGTTTATTTTCCTTCTTTGGCTGCTTGCTTAGAGAGCCCAGCCCAGAGAATGCCCAGCACTGGCATTTCTCTCTCTCAGCTCTGAGGACTGGGCATAGCTGGGGCACATGGCACCAAGGAAGGGCTCCTGTATGTTCAGGCATTCCGTGTACAGGTCTTCCCACTGGTGATGGGAAGGGCTGGTTGCCTTGGTTTATCTGCATGAGGCTTCAAAGATGTGTTAAGGACCAAATTTTGAGTAATTAGGAAGATGAAACTAAAAACTGTGTTAAGTCAAAGCACTGAGGCTGATACAAACAGACCTAAGATACAGACTTGCCTGTTTCTGGAAGTCATTCCTGTTTTTTTAAATGGATAATGTGTACAGAAGAATGGTTTCCTAATCTAATTAGTATAGAAAACTTGTCCTGATGGAGTTGGCTTCTCTGTGATTTATCTAATTGGGCTCAAAGTCATCTCTCAGTTTTTGCTATTTTTTGGATTATTATTTCTTTTCCCCCACGAGTTTCTCATTTGCCACTCGTGGGCTCGTTTCCAGCAGCACCCCATTGAAACTGAATTTCTGAAGTGCGTAATTTTCATTAGATTTCCTGAAATTATTAAATAAATATGTATTAAATAAAATTAGATTCAGTTGTGTTCTTGGCTCCTCATGTCAGTAGGACTTCCTAGGGAATTAGGCTGCAGCTCAGAGGTTGTATTTAAGCATTATTTCTCAATCTGAGTGTTTGGCTACTTGCTAGTCCTGTCGTGCTGATGCTCCCATTTACTTGTGCTTCCTAAGTGCCTTGGAGTAGTTTGCTTGCCAGGTGCACCTGGGGATTCTGTAGCATGTTGATGTGAGTTCTAACAGCCTTCCAGTGGGCATTAAACAGTAAGTGCTTCAAGCACTGGGCAGCCTGACAGACCAAACCTGCCGAATTAGAGTGAAAGGTGCTGCAGATCCGTGCAGGTTTGTGCCTGGAGAAGAGTTCGTGTCGGCAATTTAAACTTTCCAAGGTCTGTTACACCAGGAACAGAGTGAGACTGTGTGAAACTAGAGATGTCTGTACCAAGTCCTGCTGTGTGTGTGCAGTGTCCTGCAGTGCAGAGGCCATGCAGAGACAGCACCAGCACCTGCCACCCCTTGCAGTGGACTCCTGTTGTAGGCACCACCTGCATTACAGACACTACAGGCACGTGCCTGCCTGTTCCCTTTGACATCTTTCCACGTGCCTACTGTTAGGGGCTTAATTCCTCTTTGAACTTGGTGTTACAGTCCTACTTTGCTCCTCTGGTAGCATCAGTTCTAAGGGTTGACTACTTGTATCTCTTTCTTAACCCCTCTCCCACTCTTTCTAGTGCATGTTCCCTCACTTGAGGGGTTTGGTGAATAGCAGTTTTACCTTCTCACATTTTACAACTTCAGTCATATCCCCCTTCAGCTTTCCTCTCTCCAAAGGGTTCTAGCCCTGGTCTTTCCTCATGTAGCACCAATGCCATCCTCTCAGTCAGTTGTTCTATAAAACTTCCCACAGCACCACCATGTTCCCTTCAGACACGGGGACAAAAACTGCACGTGTAACTTAGAAAAATGGGCATTCATAAGTTTCTGTAGTGGCAAAATACCATCTGGGGCCCCTCCTGAGTTTCATGTAAGTTTTATCAGCTGTTTTGGCTGCTCCAGCACACTGATCTTGTGCTGCAGGGCACACATGGCAGCTTTTCTGAGCCAGGGTGGTTTTCTGTGCAGTGAGGACCTGGAATGAACAGGTGAGGAAGGAGACAAAATGGGGCAGTTTTGTACAACTTAAACCATGAAATTGCTGGTTATAGTTTCCTGGCTGAATGCATACTGAAAGGACTGTTTCAGCAGAATTTTCCTTCCTGAGTTCTGCCTGGCCATTCCCAGAGCCACTGCTCACCAAGGTTACGGGTTTAGCTCTTCAGGCAATTGTGAGGGTGAAATAAAAAGGGCTGTTGAATAGGGGCCAGATTTGAGTTGAGAGCTGGCTGGTGTCTGTTAATAACAGAGAAATGGTACCTAGAGGCTGAGGGTGAGGAATGGGCTGCTGAAGGGGTAGGTTCCATGTTGGTTGGGTTTATTTGCTCTTCCAGTGTTGGCCAGTGACTTAGACCACAGAGACAGCCACGGACAGAGTTTGCAGCTTGAGGCTTACACCTTCCCTGGGGCCGTGGCCTCTGGTCTGTGCCCTTTCTTTCCATGGCTGTCAGAGGTGGCTGTTCTTCAGCTTCACTTCTCTCCCGGTGTCTTTGTCCAGGAGCTCAACGTTCGCCGGGTGACGCTGTCTGGGGACAAGGAGAAGTACGGGGTGCGGCTGAGGGCAGAGCCAGACCACATGGTGCTGGGCAAGCGCCTCAAGGGGGCATTCAAACCTCTCGTGGCTGCCATCAAAGAGCTGAAGAGTGAGCAGCTGGAAGAGTTCCAGGAGACAGGTCTGTAGTGGTGCAAACCCCTGAACAATGGCAATATATCCTGCTGTGGGCTTAGGGGAGCGTGAGGGCTACTTCGCTCTTATCGTCCCTGTGAAATTTTTTGTGATGAGAATAGGAGAAAATTTGGGTTTATTATTTTTACTATTATTTTGCTGACAGTAGATTAGAAATGGCTGTGTACGCTAATATTAAACTATCCTCCTGTTAAACTGTTTCTTCCCATCCAGGGAGGTGGAGGATGGATCTCAGGAAAAGGTTCTTCCCCCAGAGGGTGGTTGGGCACTGAACAGGCTCCCCAGGGCAGTGGGCACGGCCCCAAGGCTGACAGAGCTCGAGGAACTTTGGACAACACCCTCAGGCCTGCGGTGGGATTGTTGGGGTGTCCTGGGCAGGGCCAGGAGTTGAATTTAATCCGTGTAGGTCCCTTCCAACTCAGAATATTCTACATATTTTAAGTGCTACTGTAAGGCCAAGATGAAGCAGGGAATAAGCTTTCTGTGAGGCTGAATCAATTTGAAACAGTATTTGTGCAATAGTTTTTATTCTAAAAGCATTCCTTCAGTTCCAGAGTTACAAGTGGGTGTGAATTTTGCAGCTATATCTGTTTAGTGAACTGCTTAAATGGAAATTAGGATTTGGTGGAGTACACAGGTTATTTTTAAGTTTTATTCCATTCAGATGGTTCCCCACCAACAGTTGCTAAAGTGCCTGTGTTTGAGTGAGCTCTGCTGCCTGGAGAAGTTCCTGTGTGAAAAGTGGGAATGTGGGTAGTTCATTGCTGCTCACTAGTGCTTAACTGCTGTTTCACTGTATTGCAGATGTACTGCAGTGCATGTGTCTGAAACCTGATACTTGTTTAAAGCCTTTTGAGTTTAGCATTGTGGTTTTTTACTCTGGTAAGAGATGCTCTTCTTCTGCCAATTGTGCAGGCACCATTGTTGTAGAAGGACACGAACTCCATGGGGAAGATCTCCGGCTCATGTATCAGATCGCAGAAGGATCCTCCCAGTTTGAGGCACACTCTGATGCTCAGGTACTTTATTGGTAATTTCTTTGTTTTGTTTTGTTTTGATTATGGGAAGAATTCCTCTAAAAGTAATAGGAAAACGGTGGGGTGGGATTGTTAATTCAGGTAGTTCAACAGATTCTGGGAACCCGTCTCTTGAATTCTGGAGCTGTTGAATACTCTCTTCACCATCGTATTTTGTAAGTGAGGAGCTCCAGAAAAGCAACCTGAATGCCTGAGTAGAGCTTGTTTCAAGTTTGTCACCTGTTCATCCTTCTTCTTTCTGTGCATGTCCTCAGGTGTTAGTTCTGCTGGATGTTACCCCAGACCAGTCCATGGTGGATGAAGGAGTTGCCCGGGAGGTCATTAATCGCATCCAGAAGCTTCGCAAAAAGGTGAGGAAGGAATGGTTTGGGCCAAGGCATTTTAATTTCCTTTGCAGCAATCTTGGGGCAGTATGGAACAGAAACCGACCCTTTTCATTAAACATGAAGCCATGTATCATTTGCTCCTCATGTATAATGTTCTGATTAGAGCTCTTGCAAGAGAATCCAAAGGATGTAAAAAGAAAATTTTCTTGGGTCATGTTTTTTGGAAAAGATATCTGTGCAGTTAAGGCTGCATAAATCATAGATTCGTGGAATAATCTGAGTTGGAAGGGACCTTTCTTCAGCATAAGACTGAAAAATTACAAATTTATACCAAAACAGCTATTTTTCTATATTAATTTTTAAAAATATATATAAGTATGTAGATTTCCATATATATACACCTATGTAGATTTTTATATATGCACTTGTGTAGATTTTATATATATACACTTGTGTAGATTTTATATATATACACCTACCTATATAGATTTATATATATAAACATTTTAATATATAAACACACATATATATAAAAAATAAAACTTACATGGATTTTTTTTGTGTGCAAAATAAACCTGGGAAGGAGTGTGGCCATGAAAACTCTGATGTTGTTGGATGATTTAAATTTAGTTCTTTAGTGACATGAGGCCATAATTTATTTTCCCTTAAATGAATCTCAAAATACTTAATCTTGCATACACTCCCATGTTTCAAGGCTCTTGCCTTTGTGACACAAGGATTGTTTTATTCTAAATCCTTTGTGGAAACTTTTGACAAATCCCTGGTAAATATCGTAAAAGATTTTTTTTTTCTTCTTTAACATAACAAGTATTCTTCTTTAAATTTGTAATTTTGCTGTCAGTAATAGTGTATTTGTGTGTCCTACAGCGGAATCTGGTTCCTACAGATGAGATCTCAGTGTACTACAGGTCCCAGCCAGAGGGGGAATACCTGGACACCGTTATCAAGGAACATGCAGATTTCATTTTGGCCACAATAAAGGCTGAGCTGAAGCCTTACCCAGTGCCTACCCCAAAGGAAGTTCTCATCCAGGAAACAACCCAAGTAAGAAGAAAAAGCTCTGACTGCATAGCTCACTTTATCTGCTTTTAACCCAACAAACTGCTCCAATTACAGAAAAATGTCAATGTTTACTTATGGGATGTAGCAGTTATTGTTTCATGTTTGTAAATTTCTATGTTAGTGGTTTTGGTTTAAAAAAGAAAAATATTTAGTTTCTGTATGTGTAGTGTTTTTTGAAAATGAAACTGCTCGGGTACCAAAATAAACGAATAATTAGTTGTTTGTGTAAGCTTAATACACAGTTATTTGTACTTGGATTAGTGCATTGTTTAGACAGCCAGAACACTGTTGCTCTGATTTCTTTAGGTTAATATGCTTTTGTATTGGAACTTCCTTCAAAGCTAAATTTTTCTTAAGACCAACTTCAGTTATTAATACTTAAGGCTGCTTTTCTCCCTGCCCCCTGTTGCTGAAGTTGTCCTTGGTGCCAGTGCAGTTTCACAGGTAGCTCAAATGTGCTGTTGAAAAGGAACAGCAGTTTCCTTCGTTTTCTTTGATTGCTTCTTCTGCCATATCTGACCACACTCTTGCCCTGGTTTTATTCAAACTTACTCTACCCAAAAGACATCCCCAGCAGAATCGTGGGTGAAGTATTTTTCAGCATAAATGTCACGCTGGACCAGAAAGACCAGAGCGTGGGATATATCCAACTTAAAATTTGATTTACAGAATGGCTGGTGGGACCGTTTTGTTTATTTAAGGAAAATATTTTGTTGTGTTGGTTTAATAAAACAATATCCAAACCATGATCATATTTCTCTTTCTTCAGCTGAAGGGATCAGAGCTAGAAATTACCCTTGTCCGAGGGGGGGTGTGTCAGTCTGTTGGTCCAGCCTGTGCCTACGTCAACCTCAAAGTCTGTGTCAATGGGACAGAGCAAGGTAGGAATGGACCCAGCCTGATTTGTCAGGGGTGGTGTGAAAGATAGACAGTGCAACCTCCCTTCCAACAGGAGCTTTAAATAATTCTTGGAAGTAGATGTGTTCAAAGTAAAACCACCCATTGTCATTGATGCCTTCTGGGGGAGATACTCAGGTGTGCACAGGAGTTATTTAAGTTGCACAGAGGGGTCTGTGTGTGAGTGTCTGTCTGGGGGTGTGCACACTCTGTGTCTGTGTGTGCTCAGAGCATGGACCCTGAGAATCTCCAGTTCTCCATGTTGTGCTGTCAGTGCAGGTGATGCCTTGATGTGCAGGAGATGCTTTGAAAACCTTAGATATGAAGTATAGAGCTGAAAAGAATACTAGAGAATAATATGTGTATTATATTAATTATAGATTATATTGTGATCATATGATTATAAAGTAAAACTAGATGATAGAATGACTGTGTTTTGGATAATGAAAAGATGAGAGCAGTGGTATTGGTATAAGTATTACAAGGTTGAATTATATATTAAAAGAAGGAAAATTAAATGCACCCAGGGAATTTTTTCCTACATGTATTGACAGTTTATGTATCAAGTAAGTGTTAACATGGTCACAGAGCTGCTCCCTGAGTGGTAATGAATCCAGCTCTAAAAGTTTGGTGACCATCTCGGAGGGCTCTGAGTCTGCCAGTTTTTAATCAGTATAATACCAGGTTATACTTCAGTGACAGACAACTTCGACTGCTTTATTAGTAAAAACAAGTAAAACTTCTATACTCTAAATCTGAAGTACACTTCAGTCCATTTCCCTGTTTTCTTTCCTCTTTCCCTTTCTTACTAAAATAATTTTAGGAAGATGTAGCATTGCCAGTGTAGAAACTCACTGAAAGTCATGTTTAGTGATGAGAAAGCATCACTAGAAAATCACTGGAACTAGGATGTTGCTCACAAACTGCATTTTAATTTCTTAATTTTGGTTTTAGATGGTGTGCTGCTGCTGGAAAATCCAAAAGGAGATAACACCTTGAACTTCACTGGACTTGTAGATGCTGTCTCCTGCATTTTTGGTCTTAAAAATTCAAAACTGACAGTTTTTAATGGAAACACAGGTAAATGGAGTATGACAAGGAAAATTGGAAGTCTTTCTAGCAGCATCTAGGAGCTGTTTACTGTAGAATTATTTACTGTATAATTTATATCTATCTATATAAAATTGACAGGAAAATGGGTAAGGAAATATTCCATTTTATAGCACTTAGCTTATGAGACTGTGTTTATAGTCACATCAGAATGTTTCCAAAAGGTGCTGCTAAATGGTGCTCATCTCCTCTGTTATCTTCCTTCCATTCCAGTTCTCTTCAGGGCAAAATCTGATTTATTTCAGGGTTTTATATCAGGCCCAGGCTGTGCCATGAATTGATGGTGAGCTGCCATCAGCTCTTCCATGCTTTCCTTTTCCTAATGCCTCAGTGGGCAGGATGAGAACTTCACTGCTGTCTGTAAAAAAAAAAAATGCTGCCTTTTCACCCTGGAAAAACTTGAGGATTCTCTGCATTTCTTCTTTTTCAAAAAACTGATTGAATATTAAAAATACTGCAAAAATGGTAATTGGATGGCTACAAAAACTTTCCTTAGTATTTTTTCATAGAACCATTTCTGAAGTACATCTGAGGGGGAGATTGTTGAATTGTCTGTTTTTGGGTGCCCATGGCACTGCTCAAGATCACCAATTTGTCCACCAATGACATCTGTAGGGGAACAGTCTTACTTGTGTCCATAATGTCACTGTTGCCATCTTTATCTTTAGTTTCTTGACTTCTCCTGCAAGTGTTTCTAGAAGGATATTTTGGGGGTTTCCACATCTGATGTCACCTGGTCCCTTACTGTGATAAACCTCTTTGAGGTTGTGCTCAGCTAAACTGAACAGTCCTGTCATACAAAAGGATTATTCTCTGCTCTCAGTTAGAGGTGATTTAGAGGAGATCCCTCGGTATCTTCCTCGAGTTTCAGTTGTGTTTAAAGGAGGAAATAGTTTTCCTTGAAGTCCTTTTCCAAGTAGTGGGGATATCCTTCCTAGCAGTGTGGTCTGTGCCTGCAGAGGTGGCTGTGGACTGGTATTGTTCATTGCTATCACAAATATTAAGAGATGACCTGCAAAAGGCCAAGAAAAGTTGGGAAACTCCCATTCCATTAAGATTATGAGCAGTTTAACTCCTTATCTGGTCACTAATAGAACAAAAAGGAAACAGCATAAATCCATTAATGTGGAATTCCTGAAGGAATTGTTAAAGAAAATGGAAACCTTCCCTCTTCCTAAGAGGTTCTTTTCTGCTGTAGTAACAAAAGCTTTATTCCTTTCCTTTCCATGTCACTTTTGCTCTGTAGGAATCTTTTGGGGACTTCCCATCTTGGTGTGCTGATTTTAAACTTTCACTCTTTGCAAGTGGTCTGGGCAGAGCAGGTTTTTTTTTTTCCTCTGCCCACTTAGTAACAATATGGAAATTCCCTTGGAAAGATTAGATTATCAAATTCACTTTTGTTGCAGTTTGTCAAACCGGTATTGATCAGCAGAAGGTACAGCTCCCTGAGGAGTCAGGGTGGAAAGCATGTGCAAGGAAAATACCTCTTAGAGAGGTCAGAGAATAGGCCTGGAATTCCTGGTGTTTGCTTTGGATACAATCCATTTGATTTATCTGCCCCACCTTGGTGTGGGTTGTGTCAGGTGAGGCCTCATGGTGGTTCCAGGACCTCCTTAGGTGAGGCAGGACTTGGGATCAGCTGCTCTGTCTGAGAGGAATTGCAGAGGAAAGTTGTGCACTCTGGACAAGTTGTTGCTGAATTGTTCCCATATGTGTTAATAAAATTGTGACCCAGTAAAACCATATTTCTGGCTCCATATTTCCCTTCCTGTGGTTTTTAGGGCTGTCCACTTTACTTGCAGTAATTTATTATCTTGTTTTCTAATTGTAATGAAGATTTACTTAGGGTTTGTGTAATGGCACAGGACCAGGCAGTTCTTGTATTAAGGGAGGCTCAAATATGTCATGTCCCTGGTTTTCAGTGCAGCATTGAAATAATAGGATAAACATTTCCTTCCCAGCAGTATATTAAGGTATTTTGAGGAACTGCACAATCACTGAGCAAGGCTCTGGGATGTGTACTGACCTTCAGAAACTGAGAATAGAATTTGTCTCTTAACATTAAAAAAAAATTATCATTCAGAGGGAAGAGCCTGGGCTTAAGTCAAATGGTAAAACAGTTGTCTGTGACTTTCTTTTTGCTCCGAATTGCTGGAAACTTTCTAAACTTCTTGTTGGGAATGCTTTTAGACTTGCACTCGTCTTTCATGGAAGTAGCCCATACTGAAAAGGTCCTATTAAAAAAAAAAAAATCATTTTTTCAATGTTTGTAGGAAGAAATGAATCTGTAAATCATGTAGGGCTTCAAGGGGAGGGGAACAGGAGAGGGAACAAAAGTCCCCCTACGAACTTCTCAGTCCGTGTCTTGTTTCATCTTCGGATGGCTAATTTTTTTTCAAATCTATTCTTAGCATTGTTTTCTGAACAATGGAGCACAAAGATTTATTTTCTTAGTCTTTAATTTTTAAAAGACCATGAGGCTGCAAGGCACCTTAGCAGAACATTACCACTTAAATCTCAGCTGCAGGGAGAGATGTCTTTAAAAGTGATTTTAATATTGATGAGCACTTGTAATAGCTGCTTGCTTTCAAGTCTGTTGTTATATATGAAGAAATGACTCACATTTTTTCTTTTTCTTGCTCTTATTAGAGGGTTCTAAGAACAGGCTCCGTTGACAGCACTCTGCATAAGCTCTTCCCTGGGAAAATGTCAGCAGTCCTGTAATGCCAAATGCTAATTTGTTAAATAGGCAAACCCCCCTTACTGCAGCTCGTTCCTCCTTGCCCTGCATGGATCCCAGCAGCTGGGGAATGGTAAACTGGAAGTTACTGGAGCTGGGTGTTTGTAGCTCTGTCAGCACCCTGCTCACTGTGCTCTCTCCTACCATGCCCCATAAATTGTGCTGCTTTAGGGCTGTGCTGGGAAAAACCTGCCCCTGGCTCCTCTTCCATATGATGAGGTCTTGGTAATTCCTCTCCACTTGTTAATTTAGTTGTTTTCTTGCTTTCCCAGAAGTAAAACCAAAAGCAGCTCCCCTTCCTGTGGGCTGGGGCACGTGCCTGGCACCTCAGCCATGCCAGGGGCAGTGTTTGGGCACTGCCGGGTGGGCACCGGCATCGGGACATCTGCGCTCCTGGAAGTTGAGTTGGAGTAGCAGCAATGAAGTTTTGCCTTTTTCTTTAAAGCTTTATAAAGATTATGTGTATATATATGAATATATAGAGTTTAATGTATTCAGTATTAATAAATATCCTGATGTTGCATAGTAGCACATTCCCAGTGCTGCTTCAGCTTGGGGGAGTTCGGGTGCAGGCAAAGATCACAGGTCTGCATTTAATGAGATAGAAATGAGTAAGTGAATAATTTCTTGCTTGTTTGAAGTTATTTTACTGGTTTTATTGCATAAGCAGTTGTGTGTTATGTGCATAAGGAGCATCATGTAGGAGCTGATTTCTACAGCAAACTAAGTATTCTGTGCGAAAACAAAGTATTCAGCACAAATCCTGCTTTTCAAACCAGAGAAAAGCTCTTTCTTGAGGAGGGAATTGTGAAAAGGGAGACACTCCTGCGATGGGGTGAGGGGTGAGAAAGCCTGGTTGTCAGCTCCTGGAGTGGGCACTGGGCTGAGCTCCCCACGATGGCCTGACTGGTCTCACTTTCTGTTCCAGAACTGGTGAACAAGACGGACCTGCTGGGCCTGAGTGGAAAGACTCTGCACGTGACAGCAGGGTCAGCCCCTGCCCAGATCAGCTCTCCTGCTGCCCTGCTCTGCCAGTATATCAACTTACAGCTCATGAATGCAGCACCACAAGGTGTGTGGGATACTGGTCTCCTCAGTTACAGGCCGAGCTTTCTGGGATGGAAGCTTTGGCCATCATCACTTGCTGGTGAAGAGAAGTACATAAGTTTCAATTGGCAGATGGTGATTTTCTTAATTTTTTTCTAGTATTTGCTTTCTGATAAACACAATGTTTATATTTAACTTATCTCCTTCTTTTCCTAAGAGAAAAAGGACAATCAGTTTGAGATAAGGAACAGCAGTTAAACATGAGCCCTTGGGCATTGTTTTTCTGTTGCTGACCATCAGCTCCCCTGTGCAGCTTATTTGAAAAGACTGAGTCTAAAATGGACCAAAACTGAATGAAGAGCCAACTCTATCAAGACATTGGAGACAACCTGTGAAACATTTTTAGTGCTATTTAAAAGCCAAATGAATTGTATTATTAACCTGATCTGGAGTATAGATATGTATGTGTGTAATTCTGTTTCCTGGCTGCAAATCTTGTAGCTTTTTTTCTGAAACCTCGTGTTGGAGCAGCTCTGTTGTTAGTAACTTGCTTAATCTCTGCCCTGGTATGAGCCCTTTCTGCACTGTCCATGTGGAATCTTATTGACACTACCGGGAACCTGCTGGGGCCAAAAATGTGTTTTTTACAAGGGATTTGATCTTGTAAAGCTTCTGCACTTAGTGGTTTCTGTGTCCTGTTGAAATATTTCATGTTTCCCAGGCTCTGTGTTATCCTGTGGACCCAGGTAAAGAATTCTGCAAAGTTTTCTGCTCTTGGTCAAGCTGTCAAGAATCACTTCACACTTCTGATTCTATAATCCATGAGCTTACTTAGTGAATATCTGTAGGCTGGTATTTCTCTCAGTACTATGAAGAAATAGAGAAGAAATGAAAGAGGAAATCCTAAATTTTAATTTAACAAGATAAGTGAAATAATCTTGTTGCTCACCAATAGTGACTCAGCTGTTTGTCTTGTCCAGAATGTCAGAAAGGAACAGTGGGAACTCTCCTAATGGAAAATCCTGTTGGTCAGAATGGATTAACATACAAAGGTCTTCTACATGAAACAGCAAAAGTTTTTGGGCTCAGAAGCAGGAGGCTAAAACTGTTCCTGGATGAAGCACTAACTCATGGTAAGCACAAACCTTTGGTTTGCTTTTCCAAGGACACTTGGAAGTTTTTCTTGAGAAGCAGCTCATGTAACCTGAGATCCAGTTGAATTACTAAATGCACACTATTTACACATTGGTTTCTGATTTTGTCCGGTAATCCAATATTTATTAAATAAAATCCTTTAAGCACACATATACAGTTAGAAATTCAAAGCTCCTATGCATTGCCTTTATCAAGTGGCCAAGACAAGTTCTGTCAAAGCTTCTTCCTTGTACAGCAAAGGTCAGTCAGAGTGGGAATGGCAGTGCCAGGCTGCAGTGACTAAGCAGAGTAAACCTCCTCCTAGAAGAGAGTGAGGCTGAAGTATGAATATTTTAAGAACCTGTTCAAATTCTTCTTGTAACACTCATGTTGTTGCCTTGTCTTCCTCTTGGAGAACTGGAGTGGGTGGTAAAGAGTATTGGATCTATGTTGGAGTCAGGTGAGTAGGGTACAGCTGCTCCTGTTCATTCCAAATACCTGGGAAGCAGGAAGCTTTAGCACACAGTCACGGATCTGGAATGCTAAAGAACCTTCCAAAACCACAGACAGATGGTGAGGCTGAGAAACAAAATCTAGGATTCACGAGAAAGGTGTGACTAAAGCTGTAGCCACCTGTGGCTAAAAAGTTGGGCCTGAGAGATTTGGGACTTAACATTTGACAGGAAGAATGGATTGGAAACCACATGGTGAAAAAGCCAAACAACTCAAACCAGGTATTTCTGTATTCAGGAAGATTCAGCTCTTGGAATGAAATGATGCAAAGGGTTCTGTCTGCAGAGTATCAGTGATGTGGTTTGGGAGCTGTCTGGGAGGGATCCATGACCCCCTTGGCTTTCACACACTGGGTTGCCTGTCCAGAAGTTGGACATCCTGCTTAAACTGGCCATCATGGGACAGGCTGGGTTTCCTCAGGGAGTGCTTTCAGCTGGTGAGGGGAGGGGGAGAAGGGCAGCTCTAGTGCAGCTGCTGAGAACTGGGGTCTCTCAGGTGTCCACCAATGCTGGGGGATTCAAGTAGGATGGGTTAGAATGGGAGCAAGGAGATGTGGGGGTTTTTGTTGTGGATTTTTGATTGCTTGTTTTTATTTCTTATTTCATGTGACCTGAACTCTGTTTATTCAAAAGCCATTTCTGTGGTGAGAATGGGTCTCAAATGTTGATAAGACTTTCTAGTGGTAGTTTGAGCTAATGCCAAAAATGATGTGCTGGATGGTGTTAACAGACAGAACTGGAGTGTTTAGAAACAGCACAGGGTGCAAGAACCAAGTAAATCAACCACACTTCATTTGCATAAACAAGAAAAGTCAGCAAGCACAACCTTGCTGACTGGGCATTCAGGGATTCAGCCAGTCAGGAGCAATTTGATGTTATACACAGTTTCTTTTGGGTTCCTGTCACTGTTACAGCACTATATGATTTAGTTCAGATACTAAAATAGCTATTGTAGAAAATTTTAGAGCTTTGAAAGAGGACAGTAACTGTCAGGACAGGAAAATGCATGGCCTTTAAGGCTCACTTTAAATAAGGATTTTAAAAATGCCTTTACCTGAAAGGGAAATGGATTGAATTGCTGTAACATTTGTAGTATGGATTCTTCAGAACTATTTCAACTTTAATTAAACTGTATAAAGTGACAATTCACAGTGATGGGAAGTAACAGATTTGATAACTCTTCCAAGGCCAAAGCATTTGGTCTTTTTTGGGTTGTAGAGAACTTGGTCCCAGAGATTTATTTGTGCAGCTAACATGTGCTTGTGCCAGGTAGCTGCACTTCTGCTATCTCAGATCTAATTCTCACCATGCAGCTCCCTTAATAACTTTTTTTAATTGTTTAAACACTGAAATTGCTGTACTTTATCTTCCCATCTCTTTGTATGATGAATAAGTGCTTCATAAAACACTTTGATGCCTCTAAAAAACATTAGGTCAGTTAATGTTCCTCTGTATTGTTGCAGCTTTGTAGTCCCCTATTCATCTTCTAATCCATCTATTCAAGGTCCTACCTTCAAAACAAAAAAGTTCAGTCTCTTGAGGAGATTTCTTATGGTTTATTCTAAAAATAAAAAAAGTATTTGCTGTTAACCATTTGAAATGTTTGATGAAAATAACCCATGAATTGGAAAGCTGATGCCTGTTTTATAAAAAGCAAACCAGTCACTTGGTGGAAAATGAGTTATTGGTTTTGAAAAGGTTATTTTTATAAACCTTTTTGGTCCAGGCAGTTGGGCATCTGCTGTCCATTGCACAAAAACTCGCCAGTTTTTCAGAAACAAATGTGTTTTTCACTCCCCCTTTGTAATATTGGAAAAACATCCCATAAATAAATGTCAGAGTGGTGAATGTTGCTTATTCACGAGCTTGAGACACAAGTTCCAGGTACCTGATTCAGAGTCATTTTGGGGATAATGGTGACACTTCCCATGTGCTCCCTGCAAAGCCTTTCCCTGGAGGAATTGGCATGGGAAGGAGGATGTCCTTATACTTTGTTGATAAATCAAGTTTCCAGTTTCTAAAAGTAATTATTGAGTTAAATACTGTTGAAAATAGGTTCCTGATTTTTCAGGATCTTAAAAAGAAATACTTAATAAGGGACTTGGAGACCAAGTTCATAGTTTGTTTGGCTGCTTCTGCAGACCAGACTAACATTTTTACATCCTGATGGAACATGGTCATGGGGAGAGAAGGAAGTTTAGTGAGGGAATAAAGCCCTAATTGCTGAATTGGATTATAACTCCATTCCTTTAGCTCTGTGGATGGATATTCAGCTGCTTAAAACAGAGTATTACACTGTGGAAGAGGATTCCTTAAAAACAGTACCACTGTGATCCATGAGGACTTCTCAGTTCTTTAATTTATAAATGGCCTTAAACATCAGTTCAGACTATCTGCTGAGTCTAAAAAGGTCATGTTTTTCACAGCAAGATGGGGACCTTAATGTTAGAAGGCCCCTGCCTGTGTTGCATGGCAGCAGAACTCCTCACTGCCTTTTCTGGAGTCAGTTTTCACTTGGACATCACGTTACTGAAAACTGAACTGCCTTGCCCTGATATCCATGGATGCAGCCCAGAGATGCCTCTCCCACATGGGCTGTGTGAGGATGAGCCCTCAGGGCTGTGACCCAGAAGGGCACTGCCAAAGGGTTTGCACTGGAAGCCCCCAGCCAGTCTGGAGGTTGTTCATCTCTCCTTTGTGCTGGTGCCCAAACTGAACGTTATCTTCTGTTTGCTGGGGTTGGCTGTGGGGGTTCCAGGGTACAGGGTCACCCCATAACCCCAACACTCCTTACCTTGGGTTTCAGTCTGTTTTTACCTTCCAAGTTTCTTACCACTCCGAAGTTTCTCAGTAAAGAGGCCTCTGGTTATTGAGGTGACTTTTGTTCCAAGGCCGTGCCTCCCAGTATTCCAGACACTCTGCTCTCAGTTTGGTAGAACTGGTGGGTGCTGGAACCATTGAGCCAGCAAGCACCTGACTCCTTGGGAAAAATGGAAAGTGTAATAGAGAAAGAGATTTCCAGCTCCTCCAAACTTTGCAGGTGACTTTCCCTGGCCGCAAGTGTGATTACTCAGTGTGTGTGTTCCAGGGGGAATTACAAACCCTGAATCAGTCTGTTAGAAATATGTTCTATCCTTCAGAGGTTGGTTAGGGAGACTTTATCCTATTACAGTTCCAAACTGTGGGCACGTAGCTGTGAAAAGACTTAGGGAATTGATCCGGTGTGGTATGAAATTCTTCAGACATTCTCCACAAGATTCCAGTGTTAGTTTTCCATCAGGTACTGCTGCAATCCTTGTTTTACATATAAACTGCAGCCAATGCCTGCATGTTCCTGTTCTTGTTCTTCTGCACACAGACCTTGGTTTATGTTCCCTCAGAGCTGGGCTGCTGGAGGAGCTGGTTCTCTGTATGGCTGCCTTTCCATGCTGTTTACGAGGGACTCTGGCTTTCAGTGCGTTGTGTTGTACTGTTAATTTTGTTTTAATATCGTGGCATTTTAATTTGCTGTCTGGATGTGAAGCTGGGAGCTGACAAAGACTTTCAGAAAGTTCTACTTTGTGACATAAAACAGTCTCTTCAGCCCTTGCAGGGACAATCCTGCCTTGTGGTGACCCTTCCTTTCGTGCACTGGGCTTTAACAGGAGGGAGTTTTAAGCTGAGCAGTTTCTGTCCCAGTCCTCCTGTGATGGAACCAGCAGAACTGTCTGAATAAAGCAAAAAAAAAAGTGTTCACAGTTTTGCCTGTAAGCAAGAGCACTAACTGTGGTGTTTCTCTTGTTTCCTTGGTTCAGAGATCACGAAGGACATCTCCATGAAGAACCTGAACATGAAGACCCTGTATGTTCATGTCATACCCACCACAGCTGAATGTTGAGAATTCCACTTTTGTGAAGAAGACCATGTAGACTTTTTTTTCCACAAAAAAAGGAAGTCCGAGAGAATTAATATGCTTTTAGATGGACATCCAAGTTGTGTATGGTACTTTTAACATCTCTAGTGGCACACAGGATGTTTTCTACCAGTGCATGTCTAATATGCTGCTCTTTGGTTTCAAATACAATGTATTTTCATTATGTTACCTTATGATGCTGTAAAAGCCCTTTGGAAAGTGTCAGAACTCCTTAACCTTAGATATCTATGCAGAAATTTGCCTGAGAGAAGTGGGACTAGTACCTCAGTGATGCTGTTCTCTGCCTGTCCTTTGAGCAGAGGGCATCTTTTCTAAACCATGGGTTACCTACAAGGCTCTCTGATACATATACACCATCCTACAATAGCTTTGTAACTTATTTAAGGATTACCTGGATTTGTCCATTCATACTAGCTGGATTTTCATGAAGTGTGTGGCTTGTTGGTTTAAAATACTCCCTACATTGAACACTTGGAACAATAAATTCGCTTCATCTCCAAACTCTCTTTTCCCTGTGTTCACAGTCCTTTGCTTCCTTAGGATTTCTGAAGACAACACTTAGGATCAGGAACACCTGAGATCTGGAAATGTCTGTGCTGAACACCAGGGGCTGTTCAGATGGTGGTACTGACAGGTATTAATGTGGTAACATTGTGAGAAGAGCAGAGTCTTGCTGAGCACATTTTTCCATGACTCTGTTTTTCATCTTTACACTATGAATAAAAACCAAAGCTTGTTTCTGATAGCCCTGTGTTAGTGGGAATAACTATAAATAGATGTTCTGTGTGACTACTGTGCAGTAGTGGACCATACCAAAATTGTAAGTACTCCTTGGAAGTAAACCATGTCCCTGGCATTCAGCTTATATACAATTATTTATATCAGTATTAAAAATGGCAGTGCCTGGACCTCCTGAATCAGTGGCCTGTTCAGTTTAATGAATACTGGACATTGCCCTCTACCTGAAAGTCAGCTGGCTGATTTTTTTTTTGTTTTTGGCATAGTGACACGGAAATCAAATTTATGGTGTTTTCTGGGGTTTCTTTGTCACATTTAAAAACATCCAGGTTTCATCTGTGAAACTAAGGTTGCTGTTCTTAAGCTGAGTAACTTTGCATTATTATTGATGGAGAATAAATGAAGATGGCAAATGATTGCAATCTGACTCATTCTTAATGAGCCAAGCTAAGGGCACAACATCACTTGCATTTTTCAAGACTTATTTTTGATTTAGCATTTTTTGCATGTTTATGTTTTCTATTTCTAGTTCCATGTAAGGACTGGATTAGGTTTTATATGTATAAATATATGTATAAGTGCTTTCCAGTGAATTAGAAGCCAAGCCAAGATTTATGGATTCACTCTGAGTTACAAACAGAAAAAGATAATCATCAACAGAACCTTTTTTTCTTTCTCAAATATATTTATAGCTGTTTACTGTAAAAATAATCTGCCCTTAAGAGAAGAAATACTTCTTGTGACCTGAGTCAAATAATCCCATGCCTTATGTGAGGTAGAGCTGAGCTGGGTTTCCTGGATTTTCTTTTAAGTAACCAATTTTTTATGCTGAAAATGAAATCTGGCCTTTCCCTGGACTTCCTCTGGGAGCTTTCTCTGGGAAGATGTTCTGCAGAATAGCAAGGCCTGGGATGCACTGTCAAACCAGACAAAGACGTGCTGGTAAAAGTTACAGTCAGAGGGTTTGAATTATTTACTCACATAAAAGGATGAAGAAAAAATATTGCTGATAATTCTGTATGTGCCTTGTAGTTCTTCAGGACCTACATGAAAGCAACAGACTGTAAGAGAAAGTCAGCAAAGGCAGCACTTGATTTTTATGACCCCAAATCAGTGTGGTTTGTGCCCAGGCTGCAGGAAGTTGCTGTGTGAGCATCACCACCCTGTGCCTGCTGCCTGGACAGTGTGTGTGGGATCCTGGAGATCACAGTGTTCCACAGAGCAACCTAAAGCCCAGAGGGAGAGGGAAGCCATGAGTTCCAGAACGGGAGGTGATGATACACCACAAACTCAACGTGCAGCATGGTGAGTTTTTTGGTTCTGCATCACCACAACTCCACGTGCAAGCAGGGGGCTGCAGTAATGCCCTCCTGGGGGTTTGTAGTCTAAACACAAAAAAATGACACAAAATATGGCCAGAAAGGTAGTGGAATGTTGAGCTGCTTTTCCAGTCTATGCACAGTGTGGGTACAGAGAGCACCTGTAATGTAACACTTGTACTCCAACAACCCTGTCACAGAGGGACACTGCCTGTTGGCATGTCCTGTTTGAACTGGTGTGAGGTCTCCTAGACCGTTCTCAGTGTTACCTTTACTAACACAGAGATTCCTGCTGCTTGAGCTGGAAGTAAATGGTACCACACGTTGAACAGCATAAGAAAATACTTCCACTTTCAAGCAGGGAATGGTGAAAGGCTTGTTCCAAGTGGCAGTGGCACAGAGGATTGTCTGTCAGAGAAAGGCAAAACTCTGTTCCTCGTCAAGGAATTTGTTCAGCCAGCACTAAATGTGTTGTTCGAGATGCTGACCCAAGAAATCCTTCAAAAAGGTGTATTTCTCTTTTCTGAGAGACTTGAATTTAAAAACTAGAGGAGGAACTTTTCAGGTAGCTGTACTCTGCAGAGCATGTGGTGTGAGCTACTCAGTTCAAGCTGATGTCTCTTCTTGTCACTTGATTGTGCTTTTCTTCTAAAGTATTGATTCTTAAAGTTCACTTTAAGTGGGTGTTGTAAGGGACAAAGTTCCACTCCCCTGTCTCTTTTCAGGGTCACAAGTACTACACATGTGGTGTGTGTTGGTGCTTTCCCTGTCCTGCTTCACCTCCTTTCTTCACTGCACACACTTCATTCCTCTTTTTTTCTTCCTTTTCCTTTTGTTTTGTTTTGTTTGTGTGGTTTGGGGTGGTTTTTTTATCTGGTTGCTTTTAGTTTCTCATCTGTGGCTTCCCGTCCACATGAACATAACTCCCCGTGGGTTGTGATGACTGGAAGAGAAACCCGAGTGTGTCCTTGTGCTCCAGCCTGATCACATCACAAGGATGGAAATACCCATGAAGGCTATTTCTGCCTTTGGGTAGGATTGGTAGAAGCTGTTAGAGGGGAAAATTCAATATGCTTAGGACAGGTAATGGAAGAACGAGACCAGAGTTTATCAGAGGATGCTGCTGGAAATGCTTCTCTGTCAATTAACTTTACATCAACATTTACATAAGTAACATGTAATTTAAAAAAATAATTTTGTGGCAGAATTATGGTTTAATTTTCCTTTCAGCTGCCACTCTGTTAGTTGGTTCTGCTCTCTTACGTCCAAAGCATACTGAGAGTGAATGTTAGGAACAAGTTGTGACCCATTTGGGTGAACTTGTGCTTTTTCTACCTTCCTTCTCCACGTCCATTTTTAGTATTCCTTTTTGTGATTCGGGATAATATCTAATCATTGCTTGAGAGAATTTCTCTCTAGGGATCTTGAAGTGGGGAACATTTCATAGTAATTTTTTTATTGAGGTTTCTTGATGCACATCTATAACATTATCTAGGTTGGACTAATAATAGTATCTTGGCTTGATGTGATACTCTTCAGGATTTATGTACTTCAATTAGCTTCCCTCTTAAATAGCTTGTTACACAAATTAGGTCCCAGACCACTATTGACTCCCTGCACAGAGAAACCACAGAGCACCACAGAGCTGTGTCACCATTGTGGAGGAGTTTGTACCTTTGAATTCTGATGCTGGCCACTGTTGCCCCTCACCTGGTGGCAATCCAGCACTCCCCCTCACTGGAATGTGCAGCATCCAGTGGGCTGCAGGAGCTGGAATGTCTCTGTGCTGTCAGGGAGCTGTAGGCACTGGTACAACATAGATCTGTTGTCATATCCAGAAATCACAGTGCTGGGGCTTAAAACAGAAAAATTGAGACATCTTTTCCCCCCTCCACACACACACAGAGCTGTGTCCCTCCCATTTCCTCTCCTTGTCTCAAACAGCACCCCTGTGAGTCTGTTGGGCCTGGGCTGTGCTCCAAGTGATCTGTCTGTCCCATTTCCTTCCACCAGGTCAGGATTCCGTAGCTGATCCTGTTTGGCACCCTTGGCAGCACAGTTAACAGGAGGGCCTGGCACTGGGTGAGGCTGGGGGTAGGCTGAGGTTGTCCAGCCAAGCTGTGGGACAGGGGAGCAGCAGGATTGCTCCCTGTCAGTCCAGCTCCTGTCATTCCTCAGGATCCATCAGTGCCAGGCTGTCTGGAAACCAGTCACCTCACTGCCTCTTCCAGGTCCACGTACAACAGTCACAAACTTGCA
The DNA here is from genome assembly GCF_001604755.1 of Lepidothrix coronata. NCBI lineage: Eukaryota > Metazoa > Chordata > Aves > Passeriformes > Pipridae > Lepidothrix > Lepidothrix coronata. The sequence goes on from NW_016690366.1 coordinate 137,058, forward strand.
TTTCTGTCCTGCCTTAATGCAGTAATGAAGCAGTGCCTTGGTGTCCTTGTGCAGGTAACTTCAGAGAGAAGGGTTTTGAGGGGAAAAAACAAAGGGGTTTCTCCTCATTCTGTTACGAGTTGAATCACAGCTGATCAACCTTTCAGCCCTTTTGCAGCCCAGAATCTCTCTGTTTTCTGCCAGCAAAGGTGGAGTTTGGGTATCCTTGTCATTACTGGTTAAGCACAAAGGAATTATTCAGTCTGTCAAGTAATTTTTTTGCTCTTTTATCTGATTTCTTACAGGATGGACTCTTGACACTGATTAAACAGATTGAAAATGTAATGTATGCAGCTGCATTACCAAAGGTGATCTCCAAAATAGTCTCAGATAGTTTCCTTTAACACTTTTCTTTCCAAGAGTGAGCAGCACAGCCCCATCCACACACAGAATTAGCTCTGCAGTGGGAACACTCTTTGCTGAGTTAATTTTACTCTTGCTGTGCTATGAGTGGTGGGGAACTGGGGTTGGAGGGAGGGGCTGTCTTCAATTATCTAATGTTTCCTCCAGTTAAATTGTTTATGTAACAAATATAATTATAGCTTTTACATAATTGCAGGGGGGAAAGAGGTTCCTCTCTCAGTCTGTCTGGGGATTTCACTTAATTTCCAATCTCTGTCTGTGCAAAGTTCTAATTAGGGGTCACAAAGCTCCTCAGAAGACTTCTGAAGTTCCCTGTAGATGGAATTAGAATAAAGTTGCTCCTAAAGATATGTATTTTTTTAAGACTTTCTTGGATCTTAGACTATAAGGGAGTTCCGTATAAATTATCCTCATTTTGCAGTTTGTTCCAGTTCTCCTCAGTGTTCAAAACAGTGCAGCTGAAATCTCCCAAACAAGCAAAACGCACCCTGGCACTTAATATTTGTTGTGTTTGATCAGGTGTGACAGCTGGACAGCTGTGCACAAGGTACTTCTATGGAATATCATTTGCCTGAAGGACAAATATCCTTTACTTCTCAGATCAGCAGTTTTGCAAAGGTGAAGACTATCAAAATTTAGAGCTGGGACATGTGTTCTGTGATTAATAGTGCTGGCAACCCCCAAAATCACGGGATCTTTATGAGTGTCATATGCCAGGCATTGCACGTGGGAGGAGGGGAAGATGAAGCAGCTTGGAAAAGTTACTTTGGGAGCTTTTATACTGCAAATCCTGCTGGTTATATAGTCTAAACATGGATGAAGGATCCTGAATATTCCTCAAGACACATGAATGTTTGTAGGATGAAAAAGAAAAGTTGCTTTCTGTGTCAACTGAACGAGCCAAAAACCAGGCTTAGGCTCTTAGAAACCAAAGGCTTTACAGTAGAGGGAGTTGCCACGGATTAGTAATTAAACAAGGACTAATAATTTCATATTCCTGCCAAAGAACACAAGGACCAAAAAAAGCAAGTGCTGGGCTGCATAAGCAGGGTTGTCTGTAAGATGATGAAGTAATCTTTCCACTCAGTTACTGATAAGGCTCCTACTGCAGCCCCGTGTCCAATTTTGGGAACCCTGTGATGAGAAGATGTTGACAATTTGGAGGGAAGCCAGTGAGGAGAAACAGGAATCAGGTCTGGGAAATGTGTCCTGTGGGGAAAGAGTGGGAGAGTTGGCGTGTTTAGTCTACAGCAGGGAAGACTGAGGGTGAGATGTGATGAGTCTTCCAATAAAGAAATAGTAATTGCAAGGAGAATAGTAATGAACTGGTTTTCAAGAGATTTGCAGTTAAATTGGGTGGAAGTTTAGGCCACACATGAGGAGAAGCAGCCTAAGAATTAATCTGTCCCTAGAATGGGTGGCCTGGGAAGGGGGCAGGATTTTCGTCAAGGGTGGGTTTGAGAAGGGGTTATGAGGAGGTCTCCCAGGAATTGCTTGGATACAGATTGCTCTTCCTGGAGCTGGGGGTAGTTGTACCACCTCAGCAGACTGGAAGCCTCACAAAACCTTTTAGGGCCCACTTTTAAAATTTATTTTGTCACCTGAGGAAAAGATGGCTTTGCAAAAAAAATTAGTGACCAATTTCAGCCTGTCATTAGCTCATCTATCAAAATTACTGTGGATACAAGGAAAGGAACTGTTTGTTAGTTATAAGCTGTATTTTCTGTTTGGGTATCTGTATTAGCATGTTTATCATGCTGATGTCTGAACACCTCTGGTGCCTTGGATGCTTTTCCTGCCCTCCATCTGATTTCATACTGAGCTGTATTCTCATGTCACCGGGAAGAACCAAGCCAGCACTGTTGCTGCTTGGGTGAGTCAGACCTGGCTTGAATCCCATCCTGGGCTGTTCTGTCTGTGGTTTATCAGCTGCTGCATGGACAAGCCAGGTGCACAGATGGATTTTGCTGGCAATTTTTGGGCACCTTCAAGATTCTGTCATTCACCTGGTGTTAAACAGCACCTGACTTAGCCCATCAGCTCTGTCAGAGGAATCAAAGTGACTGTAATAAAGACACAGAAAGTAGATTAAAAACAACAAACCAGCACAGGTTATATTTATTTCTCTGTGTGATGACTACTTGCCCCAAAGGACAATGTAGGGGACAGACCTAAACTGGGACATTCAGCTTACACTGCAAATCACTGGGTGATACTATTAGTCTTGTGGACTTGGGATCTTAATTCTCCAAATTAATTAGTACAGAAAAGTGTCTTGGGTTCTCCTTTGCCCTGTTTTAATGGTCTTAGTAAAAAATGCCTTTCTCAGCTGCTTTGCCCTCCTCTCAGGGGCATAAACTTACAGTTCCCAACTGACAGAAGAGATGAATAAACAGCCACAGTGTTTCTATTTTCCTCACCCTAAAATTAAATTAGGGGAAAATTGAGTATCTCTGAAGAAAAAAAAGTCACAAAGCAGCCATGTGGTGACTCTTGCACTGGGATTGTGTGGGGATGGAAGCACTCATGACATGGTACCAGCACTTCTGTGCTGTGATGTTCCAAGTGTGTTGATGGTTAACATGGCAGGGTTACTGTTCTTTTCTAACCTCTGTCTGCTGCTAGGCTTCCTGAAATTTATAATACAGAGTTCTGAATCTCAGTTTTACAGAAGGCCTTGATTGTCTTCCCCTCCCTGGCTTAGTGAAGCCACTGCTCTGTGAACCTGTGCCTTTGCTTTTAGCACTTCTGTACGTTAGCCAAGAAACACGGGCTACTTCAGGCTATGTGTATTCCAAATAGATGTCTTCCTTCCCTCGAGGAAAACAGCAAAGAACCAGTAACATTTATAACTTTAAAAATTAAAAAATCTCCAAAAAGATACTGCAAATGTAGACTTAATGGTCTGTGTCCAAATGACATTTTTCTGTCGGTACCATCAAGTACAAAACACAAACAGCTCATCCAGAAGGGCAAGAGCAACCTCAGCCAAATGGAGTTTGACAAAACTGTCAAATATTTACCACTGATCTTGATTGTTGTGTAAAATACTGTTTTCAGCTGGTCTCTTGGTGGATGCACAGCCTAAAACTAGGGTAGATCTGTCAGCTGTACCAACCTGAGGCTGCACAGCCCAGCCCTGAGGATCCCAAAGCATTGATTCCCTGTTCCATGTTTCTCTGAGCGGGCTCTGTCTCTGGCACAGCGGTTTTTCATTTCTGCCTTTCCGTTCTCGTTCCCTGTGTATCGACTCGAGAGACCCCGAAAGGCACAAACACCGGGACTGCTCCAGGGGGTCCAGCCTTAACACCCTTTTTGTTGTCCCCCACCATCAGTGATACACTTGGAGCTTCGAAAGGGGTGCTTTGCTGTTTTCCAGAGAGGCATTGTGCAGCTGATGGTCCAGTAAATGTATTTATATTCTTAAATGGTCTCCTTGAAGACTGGGCTCTCGGTCTGTGCCGGGTTAATTGCTGCTTTCAGGTCGCTTTTGGGATGTGCAGAAAAGAAGTTGCTAAACTCATTAGTTACATCATGCACATGTGACATCAACACCGAAGCCACTGAGGGAGAAAGAATCCAAACCGGTGATTTATTTTAAGGTGAGAAATATGCTGATTATTTTGTCTGTTGGCATTTTCAGAAGTTCACACGGTAACTTGGAGCCTGTGAGACTTGTCCTGCTTTTCCTTAGCTCAGTAGCAGTGCAGGCTCTGGCTCTGAACTCCTCCCAAAGCTGCCATTCAGAGCCTGAATCCAAATTAATCTTCATTATATGATGTCAAAACAGAAATAGAGAAGCTGACCCAGGAGTCGGTGCCAGCAGGTTAATTCTTAAATAATTTCCATCATAATAGGAGGGGGAAGAGAAAAGGAATGAAGTGGTAACAAAATGAAAGATTTTCATGCAACTGTATATAACAAAAAGAGAGGGAAGACAAGGGCGCAGAAACACAGAGTACATGTAGTCTCTTTGTTGCAAGATTGTCTCCTTAAGCTGATGGTTTTAAGGCATTAAAAGTTGCAAGAGGCCAAAGTAATTTACATGGAGCAATAATATCAAACAGGTTTTATACACCTTTGTAACAACTTACCTAAAATATTGCCAGTTTAAAACCTTTTTTTTTTTTACATGGAAAAATCACTTGGAAAAAATGTATCATTCCCCAACACTAAAACCATGGAAAAGCTGCCATATGTTATATTGGCAAAAATGGAGAACATGATACAAAGAGGTGCATTTGGGAGAATAAATTTTTATGTCTGTTGGTCAGACATACATAACTTAGCCAGGAGTTTGTCCTTTGGAAGTCAGGATACAATACAATAATGACTACAGACAAAAAGGCTGTAAAGGAGGAGATTTAATCAGGGAAAAGGAATAATTACATAAAAATATTTTTTAGGCTTAATTAGTGGTTTAAGGTCACTAGCAAGTTATAAGGATTTGAGATGAGTACTCTTGTTGCTGGTAGCTGTGCCCCTGTCTGAGTGTCATGTGTGGTTTTCTGTTGGATACTGTATTTTTCCCACAGCTCATCTGTATTTACCATTTTGAGAGGCAGCAATGTAACATCCTTCATCCTCTCATTCTTTGGATAAATTAGCAAAGATAACCTGGACCTGATCTGCTTCTGTCAGCTGAAGCTGAAACTTTTCCCAGCAGTTCTCAGCAGAGCTGAATTACTGAAGTAACTTTTTTGCATCTCAAGTACAGTATTTAAATTGCTGAGCTTGAGATAACTTAGAGATGTCAAACTAAACATGGATTTTTTTCAGCTCCTTAAACTGCTGCCTCTATTTCCCAAGTGGATAGAGAGGAGCAACTCTTACCCTTGTGTTCCTTGTGGGGATGGAGGACTGGTATGTGATACATCAGATCTTGAGCTGTCCTGTTCTCCATTGCCACACAAGAACAGGAAATAAAGCAGAGAATAAAACAAAATTCTAGTCTTGTGTTGCTTCTGTGCTGCTGGAGTAAGGGAGTTTGTTCTACCTTTGGTATCTGTTCACTTTACATGTAATTTGCTTTTCCCTGTGGCAAATAAGAGGTTCACAGCCTAACATTAAAATGAGATTTAACAAATAATGGAGAAGCAAAAGTGAGCTGGAGGATGAAAGTGTCACCATGGGCTTTTGGGGGCTGTCAGGCTTGTGTGCAAACCCTGCAACTGAAAAGGGTGGAAGGGCTGGAGTTTCTTCCCCCTTCTTCATCTCCTTCTGTCCCCTCCCTCCCATTTGCTCAACTGTAAAACACTGCAATATTTCACAGCCACTGTGACAAAAATGGGCACATGGGAACATTTGCAGAGTCTTTGTTCACCCCTGTGCAGAGCAGGATTTATTGAAGGCTGGGGCTTCACCAGGAGCATCTGAACATACGAGCACCACAAGGAAGAACCCACTTTAAGGTTGAGTCATTTCCTATAAATACACTGAACATAATAAGGATTTAGGCATGAAACCGTCTGTACTAGTGTTTTAAGAACCAATTTTGTATTTTTTTGTACACTTGAAATACATGCCAGGCTAATCTTGGAATGCCTTTTCAAGCTTAGCAAGGTCAAATAAGTGCTTTGTGAACTCACACACCTAAGTTGTATTTAACTTTTCATTAACTTTTCAGTGGGCTAAAAAAATATGCATAATTCATTTCCCTTCTGGTTTTATGTAACCATAAGATAAATGAATAGGAGAGGGGAAAAAATATGAGAGATTGGTGAAGTTTTGTCCCGTGTGCCTGCCACTGAGAAACCACTGCCAACTCAGAGCACACACTCTATGGCTTCATTTTTATTCAGGTCCCAGTAATATAATTAAAAGAATATTAATCTGTACTAAGCACATCTGCTTGAACACCCCCTTAGAATTGTAGAACTTTGCAATAATTACTGCTTTAGTATAGACTCTGATTAATATATGGCATTGCAGCCTGTTAAAATAAGTAATGAGTGTATGTAGTCTGTGAGAAGTTTTAAGGAGTGGATGAAGATCTCCTGGTGTCTTTTTGCAGGGCTATGAAAGATGGTTGTTTTCCTTGATGGGTTTACTCTTGTACAGTAGAACAACCTTTTTTCAAATATTGTGTCTTTGTACCTGGGTTTGCTTTCTTTGTTTTTAAATAACTGAAAATACACTTAAGACCATCCGCTGTGCAGACGAAAAAAGGATCGTAATATCTGGGCAGATACAACTTTGCACTCTGTGAGTCGATTTGCTGCCTCATCTAAACCTTTAGCATTTGCCCCAGTGCAGAAATTCCTGGGTTTTCCTTCCTGGAGCTCCCGTCACGTTGATCAAATGTGCATTTTCAATTTTGCCAATGGCTGGAGACTAAATGCAGACACAGCTAATGAGCACTGGTTTAACCAAGAAATAAACCAGAGACAGCAGAGAACTGAAAGAGGAAACAGTGATAACTTAATTTATAAGCCCAAGCCCTGCGTGGCTCCTTCCGCTGTTGCCAGCACAGTCCATCTTTGGAACCTCCACCCCGGGCAAGGAACTCCCTCCTTTCTTCGTCACACAGAAAACAAGGAAAAAGTTTGGAGTAACCAGAGGTGTTAGGGATGAAGTGATGATGGTTGTCCCAACCTGCTCATTCCTGGCGAAAACAAGTCGTGGAACTGCAAAGGGGGGGATTTCTGAAAGGCTCGGGGACTTTTTAGTCTGACCAGTCATCCCAGAACTGTTCTGGCAAGGCACAGAAGGACTGACAGACCACCCACCACGAGCTTTTCAAACATTGTTCTAACTTTTGTTTTCCAACACATCCCAGTTCATTCCTGCTGCTGAGATCCCAGCTTTCTAGGCATAACTAGGACAGCTGGCTGTGTGTAGTAACACTTTTATTTGCCACAATCAGGAAAGATGGGACTTTAGATAGTTTGTTTTGTTTTTTTTATATTCTACTATCCAATTAGAAAATTGTTTATTTTGGTGAGAGATACAAATTATAAGATATAAAATAATTATTTCTCTCGTTAAGAAGTGTTTGTAAATGAGGACAGTTTGCATCAGCCTGGGAGCAAGAGTAGACTAGTAGGAACATACTACTTGCAAAGGTGTTGCAGAGGAACCTAAAACATGCAAATGCCATTATAAGAGAATAATACTTCTCCCAAGGACTTGTTTGTGTTAGGATTTCACTCACATATAACAAAAAGTTTAAACCATCTCTAAAAGGTAATTAAATCTTAAAGCTTCAGGGGCTGGGGGGGAATACTTTTGTATGATGAATTGGTATTCTGTGTCAAACACTATCCCCAAGGTAGTTTTGGTTATTGCTGGAAATGCTAAAGATAAGGTAGTATTTTCTGAATCAATAGGTCTGCAAAAATTCAGATAATTCCAGAAAAGCATTTTAAAATGAAATTCATCCCTGTGTCAATCCACGAATAATTAGAAGTTGTGTGGAAAGTTATACTGAGAGAAAAACTGTGGTTTGGGTGCTCCTTGTCAGGATATTGCTGTTGAGAAAGGTCAAGTTTAAAACTTTAAATGACAATTTTCAGAGGGATGGGAACAAGAAAGACATTTCAACCAATGTCTTTGCTCAGGTTGGTGGAGGAGAGGTTTATTTCACTCCTTGGTGTGGGATTCAGCAGAGCTGGGGCTGGAAGGCACCTCCAGCTTCCCTGCTCCAAGCATGTTCAACTCCAGCAGGTTCCCCAGGAGTTTGAGTTGGAGTCCAGTTGGAGTTTGAGTATCTCCAGGGGGTGAAGAGCCCGCAGCCTCTCTGGGGAATCTCTGCCACTGTTTGACCACCCTCACGGTTCAAAAAAAAATAAAAAAAAATAAAAAGTGGGCTTTTGATTTTGAGGTTTTTAGTGTTCAGATGGAATTTCCTGGAGTTCAGTTTGTGTCTGTTGCCCCTTGACCACTGAGAAGAGCCTGGCTCACCATTCCCTGCCATTGGGAATTTGGCCACGTGAATAAAACAAACCCCCTTGATTCTTCTCTTGCCCAGGATGAACAGTCTCAGTGCTCTCAGCCCCTCCCCACAGGACAGATGTTCCCATCCCACTGAACTCCAGTAAGTCCATGTCTCTCTTGTACTGGGAGCCCACCAGCACAGGTCCCTGCACTCCAGATGGGTGTCCCCCCAGCTGAGCAGGAGGGATGGATCCCCTCCCTGCCTGATGCAGCCCTGTTTGTCTCTTTTGCCAATATTAAAGAGCATTTTAGATTTTTTTTCCCCTCTCTTATCTGAGGCAATCAGCTGACACTATAAATTTATTCTGATGCAATTAAAATCAGAATTTATTGGCTGAGACAAAAAAAAAAAAACCAAGTGGTTTTTAACTAGGAGTAATTTTTTGTCTAAGAGGTCTAGATCAATTTAAATCAATCTGTTGCTGAAATACTACAAGGAAACAAAAAAGGCTGAATGAAAAATAAGAAAAGGGTTGTAATTTTCCCATCCATAATGTGATCTGTGTCCACATTTTTTCCTTTGTGCTGTTTGCACTCACCACTATATGCCCAAGATCATTAGACAGATATATGGATTTAATTCTAAAACAACGTGAGAGATTAATTCTTAATTAATCTTTAAGTGTGTAGTTACCTTAAATTCTTCTCCAGATAGTGGAAAGATGGAAATGATGATTCTGAACAAGGCTGAGGAGATCTGCAATGCCATCTGGATGTACTTTTCCTTGTGTGTATAGATATATATTTACACATATGTGTGTATATATATGTGAGGACACACACCCCAGAGTCTGAGAATGCTCCAAACTTCAGCACCACGATCCACTATGACAAATATAAACCTGTGCAATCATGATATTATATTAAATGTACAGGTAAGATGCTGGTAAGGAACCTTTCTTGTAAGAATTAAAGTCTGCAGGAGGGACCACATGCAATGTTAGGGCTGCACGTGCCAAGGCCATGAACTGCCTCCCTTCTGCTGTTAAACCACACAAACTCCTGGGCCAGCACATCCCCCCAGGCACACGGGGAACTGTGGGATTAATCCGGGAGCACTTTGCTGCAGGAACTGTGGGATTAATCTGGGAGCACTTTGCTGCAGGAACTGTGGGATTAATCTGGGAGCACTTTGCAGCAGGTCCCCGGGCCTGTCTGCGTTGGACAGGGATGCCCACGCTCACCTCGCCTCCGAGCTTGTTTGCTGTAATTGCTCCGAGTTTCAAGGTGACTATTTATAGAGTGCAGGGGAGAAACAAGCACAATATTCATTAGCAGAAGTTCTGGCCAGAAGCTGGGAGAGTGGAAAAGCAGACATCAGTGCTGATAAATTGCAGAGCAGTGTAACAGCATTGTTCACTTCCTTTCGCAGGGACAGGGGTCTCCTGAGTGCATCCAAGGGCTTCCTGATTGTTTTTCCTGGCATCTATGACTTAAAGCAATCACTTACTTAAAATGCATGTTGGCAGATTCGCCTGGCCCTGGTGCTGGTTTTCATTAGGACTTGAAGCTTGAAAGGTAAGTGGGCTTCCTAAAAAAATAACACAAATGTCATTTCCAACCTTCAATCCGAAGGAGACGTTGTAAGATTTTTTTATTCTCAAAGCACGTGAATTACTCTTACCCAAAGAGCAGCAAGTTAAATCTGTTATTTGTAAAATGACCACTGGGACCACGTCTAGATTCTGTTTGCCTTGCTAAATTCACTTTTATTTGCAACACGAATTTCTGTGTTATTGATAAATATTTTCTTTTAGGTATATTTTTTGGAGTATTTTTCCTGGAGATTTCTACTGAAACCCTTGGTGACAACTAGTATTTAAATCAATTATTCTGTTTCCCCTTGGGAAACTGCTGTAGACAGCAAGGACTGACTTTTAAATTTATAGGAATGTTGAGACAAGTTTGCCAATACTCAGTTGGTTTTCCAGTACTGACCTTTAGCTGGTGCCTTGTTTTCACTGGGGTTTTTTTTTTGGATTTTCCTCTTGCTTCTGAAGTGACCCACATCCCATGTCCAAGGATTTAATGCCTTCCACATCCAGGAACTTAGCTACTTTCACTAAGAATTTTGCAAACTGGTGCTTATTTCATTCTATCAGTATTTTTTCTTGGAGAACAAAGTAAAAAACAGTAGTTGAAAAATCAAAAGGAAAGAGATACATCTGTGATTATTTTTGATTATTATACAGCTAAAAGTTGTCTTCTTTTTTTTTCTGAACTGTAAAACAACTGTGCAGTGACTTAACATTCAGTAGTTCACCATGTTTTGTTTCTCACAGTGTTTTCAGAGTTTTTAATTCAACACTGAGTCCACTTGAGCATTTTCCTTCGTGTTCTTTCTTGTGAATAAATACATTTAAAAATATCTAAGTTCTTCTTAAAACAATGTCATTCATTCTAAAACTTTTAAATTTGCCAACTGATTTCCCACAGTAATCTGTGGAAGGGGTGTTATATAGGATTTGGGATTTTTTTAAAGCAGACACTGCATAACTAAAGAGGATTGTCTCAAAGTGTCGCAACAGGGCCTGAATATGGCAAAAAGCTTTCTCACAATTACTCTATGCATATAAAAGATCTTTGTGACTGTGAATGAGTTCAGGGGTCAAAAAAGTTATTCTGCCCCCTCTTATACGCATATATTCAGTAGATTCTGACAAAACAAGTCAGATTATTCATCTGGTAAACTAACTTGTGGTCCTTTCTGAAAATATATAATCATAATATTATGTCCTCTCCATTTACTGTAGTCTTCTGACTTTTGCTATGGTGGTATTTGTTTATTGCTGGGGGGGTTAATTTAATTTTTTTTCTTTTTTCCTGGAATAAAGGTGCTGTGGACACCTCCCTCGAGTTCTAAATGTGGCAGAAAATGGCCTTTTATGTTGTTTCTGACTACGTGCTTTTGGCTGCAAGACCGACAACTTTATGTCACGTTCAACAAATTACAGCTTGAGAATTCTTCTTGCCAGGGAAGAGCCAGATTTATTTTATAGAGAAATCAACTGGTAACTTTTAGTCAAGCATATTTCTAGCCAGGGTCACCAGTGCCAACAGCACGGGAAGGTTGTCGAGGCCCTATATCTGTAAAATTGCTTCTAACATCAGATGGAATTTGAATTCCCTCTACTTTTTGCGTGGTTGAAGCTGGGCCACGGCAAGGTCGTTTTATGTAAGTGCAAACATAATGTGTGCTTTGCACTTGAGTGTTTTTGCTTTTGTATTGAATTAGAACAGTGAAACGAGGCTTGCAGAATATCCCAATGTACCTAATAATCCTCTGGTCAATATTTTTGTTTGGGTTTTTGTTTGGTTTTGCTTTGTTTTGCTTTGTTGGGGGTTTTCTGTTCGTTTTTTTTTTTTTTAAACAAAACAGGGCAGATTTTTGTTATCTTCTCCCGCAGTGCATATGATGTTCAAACATTAAATTGCAGGAAGCAACTTGCCCGTGCTGAGTGCTACGAGACACCATGGCACAGTCACGGGGCGTGTTACTGACACAGCTTTTGTCTGTCACTACTTCTGCTCCTAAAAAAGCAGAATTTTAGGACTGGTTGGCTTTTCCCTGGGAGACTGGGATGTGAGGGTGTGAAATTACTGCAGGAGATCGCACTGGTGATTCACAGGGATGTGCTTTCTAACTCTATCAGATGCTGGACTTGTGCCATAGCTTGGTGGCATATGATACCATGGGAGTTCTTTCCTAATAGCAACTAAGGCTGAGTCTGGACATTCAGGTAATTAAATGTCCAAATTTGTTATAAAAGAGTCAAAACCTCACCTCTGCAAGTCCAATATGGGCACTCCAAATATCCTTCCTGCTGCTTCTGTTCCACGGAGCTCTGTACCGTTGTATAACAGCTCCTCACACAACATTTCTGCCTGCTTGGTGAGGAATTATGCCAGGTTTCACTACTGCACTTTGCTCTGTTGAACCATGTACTGCCACATTTTTGGCAGATCAAATGTTTTTCACTTCTCAGTGTTGCCATTTGGTACCAGCAATGCTCCAAAGGTGAACTCTGTAAGTGCCAAAGGGTTCCATGGGATAGAAGATGTTATGTTTATATGATATCAGAACATCACAGTTATGTGCTTTAATGCACACATCTATTTTTAGAAGGTTCATAAAGGATGCTGAAATAAAAATACCTATTTCATTCTAACATAATACAGCCAAACTACAAGTTGTTGATCTGGCCTTTCCCTGAAATTCCTCCTCTGTTTTGTTAGTGTGGAAATCGAGCTCCAGGTTGTGGAAATGATGTGAAGCTCAAACCTGAGAACTGTCTGACAAGGATAATTCACTATTAGCTTATTCAAACCTGAGGCAAGCATAGTGCCAAAGGGTTTTGTGATAACATGATCCCTGTTCCTCTACATTCTTTTGAATGCATATATTCCCCCATTAACCAGAAAAATGAGGAAGAATTCAAAGGAATTGCTAAATCTCAACTTAGAGAGATGCAATGAATTTAGGAAAAGACACAAATGGTCCTAAACTCCAAAACATGAGAAGCATTAAATTTTAGTATTTAGTTGATGCTGTTCTTGTTGACATCATGCTTTAAGCAATCTTAAACCTGTACATAAGAGGTTGAGTTCCTAGAAGTGCTGTAGTAAAAGAAAGAGATCTCCAAAGGAGAAAAAGAAGTGGTGAGACCTCTGTCATGTAGTCTATAAAAATATAAGGACAGCTTCTGAAGTTGTCAGTACTGTATGAAATTCTACTTCACTGTTTGCATGGGGAAAGACTTCCATAGGCAGAAGGTATTAAAATGAAGAAAGCTGCCCTGTCATTGCTTATCTCAAGTGATAAACAGCCAGACACTTCTGCTGTTTCACTGGGGTTGACAAAATCAACCAGAGGGGCTGAAGATGAAGAGGAAGCAAGGGAAGGAATAATTTGTACTGCTCTGGTGTTATTAATTCCAGCTGCAGTAGCTGACCCGCTGAGGATGTTATGATGTGAGGAATCACGTGCTTGGAGACTGTCCTGTGTAATATTTAAATCCTGAGCTCTGTGCTGTGATCCTTAGTATTTAACAGGTGTAGCTGTGTGTGGAATTTAGTATTTTTGTGAAAACAGTCTACAGGATGTAATGTTTTTATGCAGCACAGAATTACCAGCCAAGTGCCTTTGCAGGCAGCCAGTAGGAATGCACATCTAATGCTTTTCAAATGGTGCTCCAATCATCTGCTTTAAATGATTAATAAGCACAAGCTGAAAATACCACCACATTTACCTAATGTTTGCATGATTATTTTTGTAAACATTTCATTCAGGCTTTCTCTGCCATCTTTCTAAGCATTGTCAGAACAGAGATGCTGCTACTCTTGATTAGTTTTTCTCAGTTGGTTTGATCTTTGTCGTGACCCAGGGAGATGTAGCAGGGGAAAGCACCAGAAATGTTGATTCTCAGTTGACAGTAAACATGTGGTTTAAGATCCAATGAGAAAACTAATCTAGATATTTGCAGAATAGTTACAGGTTTCTGATTTTCATTCCAAAGCTGATAACTGAGCTTGGTGAGAACTACAAGTCTGGCTTTTGTTAACGAGCTTGTCTGAAAGCACTACAAAAATATGGTCACAGCTTCTCCTGGTTTTAAATAAGTCGGAAATAGTTTCTAAAGAGGTGGAGGGAGTTGTACTTTTGTTATGTTGGGTGTCCTACTTTTTCCTTAAGTCCTCGATGAGATAAGGTTGAGACTGGAATTTAAATGGTGTTAAGGAAGAAGGGAAGATAGTAATCAGAATATAATTAACAGTGTATCATCTCTCCAACAAGCAGGGCTGGCCAGCACTGCTAGTCGCCAATAAAAAGTGGTGGAAGGTTTCCAGTATTCCGATTAAAGTACTAGTGTTGTTTGCTGTAGCAGTCTACAGGTGTTGTATGATGTGTGTGTATCTTTTACACCAAAAAAAACCCCCATCCTATTTACCAAATATGTTTTTCTGCTCTTCAAAAGTTGCTCTGATTCAGTTCAATCTTGGAGACATTTGGTAACTGGTTTTAACTCTCATGGTGAAAAGATTATGTGGCACAAGAGAACTGTTATGAAATCTACTTTAAGCCTATGTGTAAAACCAGGATAGTTTAATTAAACACCCAATATGAAGTACTCTGGCAATGTTTCAGAGGTGTCATCCTCTTTGTAGCAATGTTGTGAGCAAAAGTAGTATTTTCAAATCTAAGTTGTGAGGTTGAGTTTTATTACTAATTTTCCCAAACTGGTGTGTTAGTTGCTTAGTCTATTTAATGCCCATCACCTGTACATTGTACTTCTCTCAGAAAGTGAAAACACAGATATATTTTTCCTTTTTCCACAGCTTCTGTGTCCCAGGGTGGGACTCTCCACCTCTCAGAATCAAGGTCGGGCCTTCCCCTTGTGATTTTTGGAGAATTGGGACTGAAAACCGTGAGTATTAAAAAAATAAACAAAAGAAAAAGTGATGGTGTCAAACCTCTGCTACTGAACGGCCGCGGTCGAGCCCCTCTGGCCGAAGCGGGCTCGGAGCCGCCCTCACCTGCGCGGCATCACCTCTCGCTTCCCGGCACTGCCTCGACAACCCGCGAGCCCGCGGAGGGTCCGCGCAGCCCCTGTGTGTCCGCGCAGCCCCTGTGTGTCCGCGCAGCCCCTGTGTGTCCGCGCAGCCCCTGTGCGGAGGGTCGCGCTGCCCTCAGCCGCCGGCGGAGCGGAGCGGGGCGCGGCTCAGCCTGTCCCCGCTGAGGGGAGCCCCAGCCCCGCCGGGGGAGGCTCGGCTCGGCTCCGGCACCTCGCGGGGTGGGGAGAGGCGCTGCCCGGCCCCCCTCCAGGGCTTCCCCGCTAAGTCTGACGGAGCCGCCGCCTCCCCGCGCAGCGCAGCGGCCCCGGCGCAGGAGGAGGCGCCGAGCGCGGCCCGGACCGCCCGGGCACCGCCGGTGAAGGGACAGCGGCGGCTCCGCTCGGCTCCGCTCGCCGCCTCAGGTAGGAGCGGGAGCGGGGTGGGCGCGGAGCGGCGACCCCCGGGGCTGCCCCGCGCTGGGGTGACCTTGAGGGGGTCGCGGGGAGGGCGGCGGGGCCGAGCCCGCCCCGGAGGGGCGCCGGGGGCAGCGGGGATGCGGCCGCGGGATGCGCTGGGGCGGTGGATGGATGGATGGATGGATGGATGGATGGAACCCGCCGGTGTCGGTCCCCCTCAGGCTCGCGGGGACAGGAGCGGGTCGGGAGGCGGCGGTGGCCGCGCTCTGCCCTGCCCGGGGGCTGGGACCCGGCGGTACTGGAGCCCCCCGCCCGCCTGAGGCACCGCGCCCGGCGGGAGCAGGAGCAGCGCCGAGTGCCAGAAGGTGATGCTCCTCTTAGAAATATTAATTTGAGAGGGTCAGGAGGAGGTTATACCCCGCAGCCCTGCTCCCTCGGCGGGGGCGATGAAGGAGAAGCCCGCCCGGGAGCGCTGTCCCCGCCGTGTCCCCGGAGCTCGCCCAGCGCCTGCGGCTGAGCTCTGCTACGACCGGGCATTTTTTTTCCCCTTCTTTTTCGCGGGGGGATTTAAATGTTGTACGAGCAGTAGTTTTCAAAGCCTTGCAGTGCTCCAGCGAGGCGTTCCGAGCCCCTCCGAGCCCGAGGAGAAGTGCGGCGGGAGGTAACTTTGCCCAGGTCCCCGGTGCACCAGCCGCCCGCAGAGGTGGCCGCTGTAGTCCCGCTCGCCACCACCTTTGCATGGATGTCGTCAAGATGTGCTTTCCTACTGTCACTGAACATAATGGGCTCCTTTTTTTTTTTCCTAAAATCTTGATTTGGGGACTGTACTAGAAATGTGAAAGAAGGAACACTGTCTTCCGTTATGTATCTTTGAAAGGCCTGTTGTCTTGTAGGTGGAGGAAACCTCTCTTGCTGAATTAAACTGTCAAAAAGTTTACTTCTTTCTGCGTATTTCTTGCTGATCGTTTTTGCTTGTGGGTGTTTTTTCCCCCATCTTACTGTGCACTTTTATCACCTTACACCAACCTAATCCTGTGCTAATACAGTCTTTACTTTCTTTTTATTTAAAGGGTATTTTTTGGTAAAGTGATATTTGAGAAGCACCAAGATAAGGTGCTGGGAAGATAGGCAAGCTGAAAGCAATGGTGTAGAGTAGGACTTCACTGCTGCCGAAATAAGCTAAAATGTAAGTTTTTAAACAGTGTGAAAGTTGACACTGCTGAAACTCAACTCCCAAAGAGTAAAAAGAAATCTTTTAAAGAATACTGGTGTATGGCTGGTAGATACTGCGAGCCCTTAGTTATGTAAGCAGTTCTTTGAGTGGGACTGCATGCCTACCATCGTGTTCTCAAGTAGCACTTCGTTTCTGATCCTGTCCCCTCATCTACACGTGACTAATTTTCATGTGGTGACTCAAATAGGATTCAGCGTTTTCATGACTTTTGTGTGAAGAAGAGGTTGCTTGCCTAAGTATGTCTGTGTATCTTGCTAATAAACTCAGTATTTTCAGTGACTTCCTGACCTAATGCTAAGCTCCATTTTCAAGGTGAAGATCGCAGTAAGTTCTTCCTAAAGCAAAAGAATATGTATTAAATGTTCAGTTTAGTGCCAGTATGAACATCTTCACTTTAGCTTTTAATGGAATGAATGCAGAGTTTTATGCTAGCTTGAATTCCTCTTTGATATCATTACCAGCATTGTCCTTTGCTCACATGCTGTAAATCCAGGAGCACAGCCTCTTGATTATCCAGGCTATTGGATGTGATATTGATCCAAATGTCTGGCACATCTCTCTGTCCAGACCATGTCTTTTAACCATTCAATTCCCTATTTCCTGATTATACTAAGCACATTTCTATTGGTTTTGACAAGTTCCATGGGGAGATGATGGGTATATTTCTGTGGTGTCCTGTAATGCTGTCACCCTGCTAGGATTCATTTTGGAGGAGCACAGTGGGGAGACTGAATGCACCACTATCGTAGCCCGTGGGTTGGGTTTGGTTTGATTTTCCCCAAACAGGCACTTGGAGATGCCTCGGGGTCCCCCCCTGGCCTTGGCACTACCTCCAAGGGCTCTGAGTCCCCACTGTGTCCCAGGTCACATTAGGGCACCTCAGGAAGGGTTTGCTACCTTTTTGTAGATGGCTGAGTCAAACCTGGTGCCTTTGTCTGGTTCTTCATCCATGGTTAGCCAAGAATAAAGCACTTCAGGTCACTTACCACAGGGACTTCAGTTGTATGAGTAGAAATTAGGACTGTTTGAATATTGATAATCCTCTAAGTGCTTGCTTAGAGTTTATCTACATCAACAAAACCTGCATATTCTGGTTATTATAGGCAGTTTAAAGTATAGCAAGTGAGGTTAAAAAGAAAGTTCTGCTACTCAAAACACCCTAAAACTTGCATTGTAACCTCAGAAAAGGTGCAGGATGTTGGCTGCAGTTGGGGAAAAAAATAATCTCTGTTAACCACGAAGAAAAAGCAGAGCAATTATGCAAGAGATAAGTGATTGTTTTAGTGACAGTCCGATGGGAGATGATAGTGGAGAAGATAATTGGGAACAGGACGAATGTTTACATTTAAACAAAATTGTGTGGCTGCTGAAATCTTTTAAAATAAACATCTGAACAAAGGTCAAACTTCTGATGAAGCTTACCATTGGAATGTGTGTGTCAGACTGAAGAATTCTGTTTAAAACCAGCTTTACATATAATGTATACTGTGCAGCAAATGTCTGCAATTCACAGAGTTCAAAGTGGAACTTGAGTTGTCCTTTGAAAGGAGAAAACTGTAAAAACTAGATAAATAGAAATGCAGACTATTTAAAGTATAGAAATGGCAAATGCAAAAGGATAAAATAGTTATAATTATCTGAAAAGAAAAAATCCAAAGTATCTGAGAAAGGAAAAGTGAGCATGAACAAATAATATTGGTGTATAATAGGATGGTAGAAGTGACAGTAATGTGTGTCACAGAGGCTGAGATACATATTGGTCTCATGCTACAGAATTATCAGTTAAACCAGAAAGGCTTATTTTTTGCCAAAGCCTACTCTGAAAAAAAGGTTTCCTCTTCATAAATGGAGTCATTTAGTAGTGAAATATTTCAGGTTTCCTTTTTACAGGTGTGACCAATTCTTCACATTTATGTGGTCTAATACAGCACATCCTAAGGGCTGTGTAACTGGCACAATCCTGAGTCACTCCATATGCATCAGCATGGCCTTATATCTAGAGGTCATTATGCAAAAGGCCTTGTTTTTACATATTTTGAACGTTATGTTCAGAATTCTTGAATATTTTGTAACATATAAATAAAACAGCTGGCGTGCTGCGGGGACACCCTCCACGCTCTGGAATGTAAACCAAAAAAGGTTTAAATATTTCTTGGAGGCAGGAGTTGCTGCATATTTAACACAATAAGAAGCATGTGTTGGAGGGTTCATTGTACACCTTTAAGAGTGCAGAAAAGACATTTCTGAAGAGCCTTTTTCTTCAGTCTGAGTGTTCAGGTCGGTGCCCTCATGGCCTCAATAGCAATTCCCTTGCGGGAGTTTATTTATCTGCCTTCGGCTCTTTCTCTCCTCTCATCTAAAGGCCTTGTGTTGCTGGCAGGTTTTACAGTCTTCCCATCACTCCCATTCCAGGGCCATACATCCCAAGAACTGCTCAGCTCCCCCAGGTTGCCACATTTGGGGTGCCAAAGGCTTGTGAAGTCAGCCTTGTGGTGAGATGGCTGAATATCTGTGGAAGAGCAGCAGCAGCAGTACCGTGTATTAGGTAGTATAAAAGTTGCCATAATAAAAGAATCTTTGTTGGCACAACAAATTTATTCATTGTCTAGTGGAACACCTTTAAAAAGCCATAGCCTTGGCTCTTTCAGGACCAAACCTGCCTTCTTTCGTTGGTGTTTCTTGTGAAGGAGATGCTTTTCCTGCCTGCATGTAGCAGTCAAAGTATACATATATTATATAATATACAATGTATATTATATACAATGTATGTATATATACATACAATATACATATATTGTATCTATATACGGAAACCAGTGGCAGGGGTTTGCAAATTCATCAGGGATTGATTCTAGTTGTTGAAGGGACAGGACCTGGAGCTGCAAGACCAAATCCCATTTCCCTCTCAGAGCCACCAAACTCTGCAGCAGTTTGAGCCTGGATGCACATTTCAAGTTTTGAAAACCTTTTTGCATTATGAAGCCCAGAATACTGCAGCTGTCTCTATTCAGCATTTCTTTTCTAAGATTAATAAGTCATTAATTCCACAGTGTTTGGGGAATTGCCTTTAGCCCAATTTATTTTTTAATGTGCTTTAAATAACTTATATTGAACTTCATGAAAATTATATCTACTTTAAAGTCCTGGAGCAGGGATAGGGATTGCTTAAATGTATTGCAGCTGCTGATGTCTGCTCTGTATCACCTGTTTCTCTTGAAATGGTTTAGGTTCAGGAGTTCTCTGGTGACCAGGAGCTTTTCCTTGGTGGTTCTCAGTGAAACAAACACCAAGCATATTCCTTTTGTTATCTCATTATGAGTAGGAGATTCCAAGCCTCTGGACAGCTTTCCTGTGCAAAAGTCACAGTGTCACCTTGAATGTATTTGCTGATCATGTGTATTCTGTCCTGCTTATTGAATAGCAATTCTTCATCACAAGTTATTCCCATTAATGGGAAATCTTCCATCGTGGAAGGTGTGATTGGATTCAGCAGAGCATACAAAGTAGGGCCATATATTAGACAATCCAGCATTTCATTTTTTGTGACTCAGGTACTTTCTTGGTATTACAAACCTTTCTGTGATGTAGTTATTGTTTGAAGAGGCTAATATTGTCTAAGAGGATTGAAATAATAGGAATTTTGTTGTCAGGGAATGTTCTCTGTACCCCAAACTGAAAACTTCCAATAGGTTGATGGGTTCCTAGAAAGTATTTTAATAGGTGTCTCAAAATATTTTTAAGCAGCAGTATGAATGAGGAGATTTATGATAGTCGAGCAGAAACATATTCTTTGCTAACATCAGATTTCTCAGCAATTGCTGAAGCTTAAGGTAATTACTTTAAAAGAATTAAGATTTATATTCTTTGTCATCTGAGGAAGTGGATCTGTGCATTTTTAGGTGCTGGCCTACGGTCACAGAAAAAGCAAAATGGTAGTTTTGAGAATAAACTTACACAATAATAACTAATTGGTGGCAATATTAGGTGCATACACAACTGCTTTGCTGCATTGAACTTGTAGTCTTAAATTCAAATGCGGTGTTAATGCACTGCTTTATTCTACAGTCTGCATGTTCTAGTGTGTGAAGTGTTTTACAAGCTTTAAATCAGTTTATGTGAACTAAAAATAAAAGACTGGCGTGAGTTTTGGCCTATAAATAGCAGAAAGTAATTACATGAAAGAAAAATGTCAAAATTTTATCTGGAAAAGATCTATTCCACGTTACTGGGTTTTTCTTAATTAAAGTGAGTACCAAGTGTCCAAAAGCCCTGACAAAAACTCGGCCGTTTTTTGGTTAAACATACAAATGCCACAAGGATCTATCTGGAAGATGTACAGTGATTCTTGAGAGGTTAAATACTTTGAAAAATCAATGTGTTACACACTGTAGCCCTGGTGATTCTGTGTCAAGTGCTAAAGACTTTGAGAGCAATAGGAACAAGAAAATGCCATTATGGCCTGTGAAGTTTGGTGTTAATGGGTGTGTTCCCTCCAAAAGATGCAGTATTACATTGCTTTTTGTGTGACTCAACAGTGTTCCCCTCATATTTTCCCTTGGCACTGCTGACTTTTATTGCTCCCTGGCTAAATAAGGTGACAAGACAGAGTTACGTTTACTGTGAATTTTTCTTGTGATTTTTTTTTTTTTTCCCCCGCTCAGGTTTTGCAAGTTTCTGGACAGTAGAGAAAAATGGAAAGGTTACTCTGTGTGTGGCACTCCTGTTAGACTCCTGTTAGACATCCTGGCGTGACACATGCCTTTTTAAAAATACCATTATACTGTTTGTTACTCACAGTCTACAGTGTCTTCCAGATCCCTTTCAGCAGAACTCAGCTTATTTCTATTTTGTGTTTCCACTCGATGTCTAGATTTGCACTTTCTCTGCTTACACTTCACTTTTCAAAAAGTTCTTCAATGTACTGAGTTTCGTTTTGACTTTTGATCTTGTTTGTTTGTGGAATAAGATGATCTGGACCCCATCTGCTTACATCACAAACGTCTTTACTGGAATTTTCTAATGTGTACAGTGAGTTGTGAGATGCATTCCATTGACAGGGAGTTTTGGGGTCACTTTTAATGTGAGTGTTGGTTGGTTTGGTTTTCTTTAAAGAAACTGTGCACAATTTCATATCAACCCCCTGCTAATCTGCAGTCTCACATCAGTCCTTACACCCCATGAAAATATCATGTTGGCCAGTTACTGAAAGCCTTTCTGTAGACAGTCTGAACTGCCTGTTCCTGGGTTGTCCTTCTGTGGTGGCCCAGTCACCACATCAAAAAGGAAATGGCTTTGCTTTCACATCCTCATTAATTTCAGGCACTTAATCCTTCAGGTGCTTATGGGATGATTAAACTTGTTTCAGCCTTTTCCTCAGTATGAAAGGGAAGTGGATTGGTTTATAGTTCCTTGAGTTAGACCCTCTTCTCCTTTTGAAGCTGCCCACTGATTTTGCCTCTCCACTGTCCTCTGGGAACTTTACCCTCTGTGCATTATTGAATAGAATAGCTAATGTTTGGGGATGGCTTTATGTAATTCCCTAAGTACTCTGCAGTGAACTTCATCATTTTCTACCAGACTGAGTATGTCTGGCTTCTTTTGATACTTTTTAGCCTATTCTTTTTCTTCTTCAGGCCTCTAATCCTGTCTTCTTGGTAAAAATCACTTTGGAAATTTTTTTTTGCTTTTCATTATCCTTTAGATGGAGACATTAAAAGAATATGAAGGAAGTACTGAATACTTCAGCTTTCTCTTTGCCATCTGTTATTTTCTCTCCTTTCCTATTAAATACTAAAATCCCTCCTTATCTTTGTCTCCTGCTTTTTTTCTGTTGTATTTATAGATCCTTTTCCTATTGCCATTTATGTCCCTCATTAGTTGTTGATCCTTTCTTGTGTTGGCTGGTCTGGATCAGACCTGAGACGTTTTGCCGTTCTTTTCTACTTGTTCTTTGTTAAGTACACTTGTTTCACCCTTTGTACAACCTCTTCTGACAGTCAAAGCCTTAAAGACTGGGTGTAACAATAATGGTCTCTTACAAGTTCCTGTGGTCCCTCTGCACTGAGATAATCTGTTGCACTATTTTATACGTGCTTTATTGGTAATTATGTTTCCTGAACTCCTTGATCATCTCTTCAGGAGCCATTACAAATCATTTGACTGAGTTTGCTGAAGCTGTTGCCCTGAATTCCACTTCTTTTTTGTGCTTCCTTCACATCTTCCTTTCAATGTACAAGTGAGTTCTCTTGACTTGTGATAATGCTTACTTGAAATGTATTGCTGCCCTTAAAATCTCAGCCAGTATTTTCCTATTCATCAGAATAAAATACAGCTGCAGTGTTAGCAATGACTTCCATGTTCATACCTTTATCTTGTTAGCACAGCTCCACCTTCATAATATCCCTTGTTTCCTCCTCAAGGCAGCATCATGGAAAGACTAAAAAAATGCATGTATGTGGTGGGATGGGGAACTAAGACTCTATGTGTTTTTACTTGCTTTCTGAAGGGGCATTTTCAGCCTTCATACAAGTTCCTTGTCTTTGCTGGGCTGTTGTTTCAGATTTATAATTAAACTGCTACGATGTGAACCCAACCTGAATGTTTCAAGGGTTAATTCATCACTGCTTGTAAAGCTCATGGGAATTTTGGGTAGAAAATGCTGTTGTAAGTGCTAAAGCACTGTTTGTGTCTGCAAGATATTTGTAATGTTATGCACCAAGAGTATTAAAGCCACTTCCTGAAAGAGAAGAAAGTGTGTCAGGTTCTGCATATACACAACCAACCAGGTCTCCTCTGTCCAGGAAAACACCAGGATTTTTGCTGTTCTTCCTGAGGGCACCATTCTGAGAACCTTTGCATTTCAAATAGAAGAACCTGCCTAGAACTAAATACCCTGCATTTAAAATTCATCCTGCTCCAGGGAGGGAAAATAGCATTTGTAAACTTAGCACCAAATGTTATATTCTTGTAAAGTAGCATTTATGGCCTGATTGTCAGAGAAGTTATAGATAATGCAGTAGAAAGGTTTAATGTATTAACAGCAGGATTTTTAAAAAGGGGAGGAATGGAAGCCAAATGGAATTTTAAGTCCTGTTGGCTTGTCAATGGAATTTGTGCATCCTTAAGGTGGATGTTTTTGAAAACAGCACTCCAAATTGGTGACTAATAGAGATCTTCCCATGATAATGGCTTACAAGGTACCATCAATAATTCAGCTGAAGGCTATTGCAGTCTGATTCGGTACCTCCTGAAAATGGTGAAAAGTTTCTCTCAGTGATTTCAGTGGCTTTGTTGTTAGGGCGCTCTGATGAAATAATGTGCTTTTGGGGGGATGGTTTTGCCCGTCTTGGAAGCCAGAGGTGAAAGTCCTGAATCACAGGAGGAACGGGTGATGGAGCCTTTGCCGCTGTTTCTGTACGAGTGTTTACAAGGACACACAAGACCCTGTTCCCCTGAGCGCAGGAAGCATCAGGCGAAGGGAGTTTCTCTCGGCCACATTTCCATAGCGAAAGCTCAGTGGTGGATTTCCCTGGGAAGGGAAGTGGGAAGGGGTCTCCGCAGTGGCTCTGCTGTGCAGCGCAGGCTCTGCATCAAACAGCAGCAGCAGTGCCCTGCCTTCCCTGCCTTCCCTCCCTCCCACGGGCACGGCCGGTGCCGCAGCCGCTGCTGTCACGCACCACCGAGGAGCCGGAGCTGCCCCTTTTCATCACTCCTTCTCTTTTTCTGCCGCCTCTCCTTTCGTTTTAGCTCCCTCCTTCCGTTATCAAAAAACGTCAAGATGAATCCTTTCCCCTTAAACCATTTGAATTCCTAAACAGTCTCACATTTGCTGTCGCTTTGGAGGGAAACTTGCCTTTTCCAGGGATGTCAGTGAAACCTACCGGCTTTATCCAACCAGATTTTCAAGCATCCCAGAAGCACAGCACTGGCTCTGGGTAATCTGTGTACAGATAGAGAAGCCCCATGTGTGTATTTGTGGGGGACATGAGATCTGTAAAAGAACACCAGTGGATTGCTTGTGTTGTCAGTAAAACAGATGAAATATTTAGGGATTTTTTTAAGGAGACGTGGAATTTTAGTTATCATACCAATGTCTGTGAAAAGACACTGGTTAATCAAAACAAAGATTAGTGAAAAAATGTTCATTAACACTGAAAGATGAGCTGGTAGGTCCAGATCCCTCTGCAATAGAGTCATATTTTTTAAAAGAAAGAAAATACAGAGCTGCTGGTGTTGAACTGGAAGTCATTCAGAAGTATTTCTGTCTCCTCACAACACCACTCGGTGCTGTTTGCAACCTGCCTCTGCAGAGCAAAGAGTGTACAACACTGATGGCTTTTCAAGGTGAATAAAACTCTGCCTCAGATATGCCCCTGCCTGAATTTCTATGTGGAATGGAGCACTGCACAGGGAAGGGTGCTGGGAGAAGTTGGAGTGAACACTTATGGGTGCAAGTGTTAGTGTTTGGTTCTATGTGAATGCTCCAGTGCTGGGGGGGGAGTGGGATGGGATGGGATTTTTCATCCTGTTATTACACACAACTGTTGGCTTCATAACTTTCCTGCCATTCAGCCTCTCTCTTTTTTTTTTTTTTTTTGGCATATTTCTGTGTAAATACGATTAAAAAATATAATTGGAGGAGCTTACGATATCCATTCTGATTTTAAACCTGGGACATCTGGAAGAAAATTGTAGCCCTAAAAGCTTTGCTGTGTGAGGGGAAGGTATAGGGAAGAAAAAGCCATAGGACGACTTTAAGTGTTGAACAATAAAACCAGAACAAAAAGCTTGCTATAAATAGTAGCCTGGTCCCAGTTCAGTGAAGTACTTAAGCGTTTGCCTAAATCTCTCCTTGTTCAACAAAGCACTTACATGTGCATTTGAATTCTGCTGGAATAAAGCACCAAACATCGGGCCTAAGTGCTTTGTTGAATTAGGGGCTGTATCTGCACGGACAGACCTGGTGGGAAGGACGATTTTCTCCACAGACACAGGGTATGTTGTGAGCCTTTTGTGCTGCAATATTTTCTATAAAATTTCTGGCATTGTGGACTCTGACCAATTAATTTGGAGAACTATTGGACATGAAAGTATCAGAGAGTAATTTTGTGCCGATATTCCGAAAAATTGTGTTCTTTTATTGCTTGCAAATTGATCAGACTTATTGAAAACTGCTGCCCTTGTAGGGCCTGTGTTACCTGCTGAAGTGAATTTCCAATGTCTCAGCACGACTTATAGAGTGAGGATTTTCCTTCTGACATCAGAGAAGCAGTTTGTGCTCAGGAGTTCAAAGCAGGAGCTTCTGGCCCCAGGTACCCCAGTTAACACTGCTCAGGAGTTTTCGAGTACAGGTGAAAACCACCTGGCTCTCAATTTGAGAGTTACCTACATAAGATCTCTTATTTTCTCAGAAAATATTTAGCAGCTCTTTTCTTATAATGCAATCTAGTTAACTATTGCACTTTTTTCAACCTTTTAGTCCCTTTTAAAAGAGGGTTCCTAACTATTTTTAGTCACCTTGTCTCTGGAAAGGCTTCACCTAGAGCTAGTAGTGGTTGTGGTGGCTGGATTGATCAGAAAGTGATAATTAGAAACTGTGATCAGGCTAAAATAATGAAAATACAAGGCATCCTGGTTTTTTATAACATGCCCATACACAGCTAACCAGACTTTTTTTTTTTTTTTTCATTTGTAGGAAAATGGAGTTTATAAAACGTACATTTCCACTGAGATGGAAACTTCAGTGTCCCTTGTCAGGGATTTTGAGGTACAGATTGGCTTTTGAGAAACCTGCTCCCAGTCCCTGCTCTGATTGACAGCTCAGCTTTCACATCTCAGATCACTTAAAATTAATCAGCCCAGGATGCCCCAAATGCATTTCAGTATATTAGTTATGAGAGTCACCTTCACAGCTGAGGATACTTATAAAAATTTTGCTTTCCAATGAAAATCTAGGTGAAGTAGTGAGTAGTTGGACTTCTGATAAAACAAAGCTTTGACTGAAAAATATTGATATTTTAATGAAACAGAATTACCATGGTGATTTGGTGTATATATATATGTGTGTATATATATATATATATATATATATACTTGCCACATATATATCCACTTATATATCTAGATCCACTTATATATCTAGACCCACTTGCCACATATACATATATATATACACACACACATATATATATGTATATACATATATATATATATATGTATATGTGGCAAGTGGATCTAGAAGATCACTTTCCAAAATAGTCTTTGAAGTAGTGGGACTGTTTGAAAAGAAGTCTGTAGGGCCCAAGTCATACCCAGTGCTAGTTGCCTGTCAGTCACAGGCTCGCTGCCTTTGCTTTGTTCAGTTCATGTTTTTCTGTTGAACAAGCCTCTGTACCCATCTTGTGTGGGTGCATTAAGTCCCCACCAGGAAAAGCACACTGTAAGAATGGTTAATTCAAATGTTATACATTTGAGCTGATTAAAGAAACTCTAATCTGGGTCCTTATGTAGGAAGTTATAAAGGACTTTCATAATTTAAACCAGATCAAGTCTGTAAAGTCACAATAAGCTCATGCAAATCTCCCCAGTGTAATAGTTGAAATATTTCAGTTGTATAATTAAAAACACCCCTCTGTAAATATTTGAGTGAAGGTCCCTTATTGCTTTACATTGTATTTGATTAGAGCAGACCCAGTTTTGCAGAAGTGCCATTTTAGTCTGACCCAAAGGTCAGCTGTTACAAATCCTGGGAATGTTGTGACGGTCTCTGACTTCATGGGCTGCATTTGGCACTCTAAGTTACACAAAATGTGCTTTATCTTTTTGAACTTCATGCCGTGTGAAGGGCAATTTCTGTAGCAAGGTTCAGAGTATCTATTAGAGAAGGGATCAAAACAAAAAAATTGGTCTGCAGAATGACTTCTGTTAAAATGAATGAGGTTTTACGGTGTGATGTAATTAAGCAGGTTGGTAGACAAGGAACTAATGAGCTGCTCTTTGTGAAATATGCAGATTGAGTAACTTCCAGTAGGATATTGCTGGGGAAATGTTGGATTAGATTGGAAGTAAACTGATGAAGCGTTTGATGGTCTGATGTTGGAACCTTTATGTAATGAGACAAACCAGTTCTGCAAAATATAACTCTCTGTCAAGCTTCCTCCTCACCGAAAAGAAATTCAGCATTTTTAATAAAATGTTCCAGAGCTATTTTGTTAAGGTTGCATGGCAAATAAGTTCTTAATCATTTAGTCAATGAAGGTGCCAGAGGCCTTTAAATTTTGCCTCCAGGAGAAGGAAAAATATTTTAAGCTATATATGAAGTACCAGTAGTAATTTTAAATACCAAAAAAAATATAATTTTTGATCAAGAAAAATAATCCAAGAAACAGAATCACCTTTTGTTCCTATTAGGAAAAACCCTCCATTTTCAAAAAAGGATTTTGTGTGTGTTAGGGGATATTGTGAGTAAAGTTGAACAAAATGGTCATGCTTATTTAGTTAACAAAAATATTTAATAAAGGAAAAGGTAGCGGGGGAACATGAACAGTCATTAATTCCTTTGCAGTGCCTTCCATGCCTTTTCCTGCAGAGAGCTTTCAGCGGATTTTAACCTAAGCATGGCTTCATCAGCTGGATACATTCTCCTCTCTCCCTCCCTCCACCTCCTTGGGAAATCGAAATCAAATTGCATTGTGCAGCAGATTAGCAGAGAGTTGAGTAATCAACTTGCAGAGGCGGTGATGACCCGGAAGCTTGGCTGAAAGTCCTCCCCCTCCCCCCAAATCCAGGACCGTGGCATTTTCCTGGATGCTTCCTTTCTTTTTGAGATGACCTACAAGTGAATATGGAAATGTGTGCAGGAGCCTGTGCATAGGAATAGGAGAGAAAGGGTGTAATAAGGGAGGAAAAAATGTATCTGTCAACTCAGAGCAATTTATTCTCTCATTTCAAATTCTCCCTGAACGTGGAGGGCAGGTTTCCTTCAGCTGCATTCAAGGATCAGCTCCCGTGTGTCTGTGCTGGCCTCTTGCTTTAGCACGATGGGATTGATGGCAGCTTTTTGTATTCACTGTTCTCATTCTTACCCAGCAGGATTGTAGATGTTAAAGGTACAGTAACAGTGCTCAGAACAGCTTTGGTCTGAGAAACTCAGAATATTTTCAAATTGCTTTTTTCTCTCTCTCTCTCTTTTTTTTTTTTTTCCTTTTCTGTCCCCAGTCTATTATCCAAGATGTTTTTTTACCACCACAAGGGTTGGTAGGAGTTGAAGTTCTTCCCAAATGAGTCTAGCTGTTGTAATCTTTGCTGGATTCATAGAAATAACACAACATTGCTGTTACTTATATGAATGGTTGTTTGAGATAATTATGAGGTAAAGGCTTACATTTGAATACAACATACATTAAAGGTGTATACTACATAAGATGCCTATTAATATGCACAATCATGTCTTAGCTTTCTGAGGGACAAATAGGTTTTCGTGGATGTAAAACCAGGAATTCCAAGGAACTTCTGTGAACCACTTCCTGTCTACAAATATTTGTGAAACCCTGTCCAGCTATAAATAGCAAGGCAGGCTGAAGCTGAAGATTTGATCTTAGAAGACACCAGATTGAGAGGATGGTGCTGGAATTCTGTAGCCAGGGAGACACCAGAGGTGTGCTTTTTATAGATGAGTATGGGGCTGTGACGTTACTCACACACTATTAAATTAATTAATTCTCTGTTTCTGGCACAAGTTTTTCTCTGCATCATCTCCACTGTATGTGATGTCTGCTTGCAAGTTGTAGTTCCTGGAGTCAGATAACACTGCAAAACCACTTTTTTTTCTCTTCGATGCTGCTTTAAAAAAAATCCATCATAGCTGTGCAGAAAGATATTTAAAACTGCCTCAAACGCTGCTTTAAAAAGAAACAAACCCTTAATTTTGTTTATTTCTTCCTCCTATTTATAAGGAACGAGCTGATTAGGGTTCTTTTCAATTTCTTGGTAATAAGGTCTACAAGATAATTCTGGGGCTGCTTTGGGAGCCAGTCCTCTGCTACAGCAGTCAACACTAGTACAGCTGCACGAAATTCCTAGTGTGTAACATTGCCCTTTTAATGTTCAATTGAGAGTGTAAAATAGCATTTAAACTCACTGGGGCAGGAAGGGCACGGAAAGTGGAGTATCCAGTTGCCAGCAGGTTTACAGGCATGGAGTCATTTAATGAACTTGAGAAAAGTGGCTGAAAATGAAGAAACTGCGTGTGAAGTTTGGGCCTTGGTCTGCTCTGTGGTGCCGTTGTACTAGAATAGATTATAGAAATTAAGTCACAGAATTCAGCATTTTCCTGTACTTGAAAAAAAAAAAAAGAGCTGTTTTCTCAAGAAATTAAATCCAAGTTCTGTCAGATTAGTATCTATAAACTTAGTATTGAAGGCCCACAGATCAGACATTTTTATCAGCTAAATTGTATGGAATTCCAGCGTGGTTATGGTGAGGAGAACCTGGTGTTGGAATAAATCCTCCGAAAGATAATTCTAATTGTAGACTTAAACTTTCAGAGGATTCAACTGTCCTGGTAGGCTATTTAAAAAAAAATAATATATATTTGATACATGCAAAATACTTTTTAGGGAACAGCAAGGTTATAAAATTAGGTAGTCCCAGATTAGGATACCCTATAATCTCTATTTTCTGGGCAGCCTCAGGAGTGAAGGGGATCCTGTCTGAGCTCGTTATTCAGCACAGTGTGGCTGCCTTGTGTGTACTCTTGTGCTACAAATATGACAAGTATCTCTACAGACAGCAGAGTTTAGTGTATTGTGTGTGTTTTCACTGGGAGAAGTTTCAGGTCTGATGACCGTGTGAAGTGGATGAAGGCATAAAAAACGAATTGTATTCCCAGGGCTCTTTCAAAAGAGCACGCAGGGAAATCCTTGGCTGAGTCTGCAGTTACTCTCAGGTGGGGAAGAGTATGTTTTGTGTCTGCATTTCTCAGCATCCAGCTTTACTTCCCCTGGCTTGCAACGCTGGAAACTGGAGGAAAATCAGGATTTAGGAAGCTGGGCTTGAATAGGCTACAGGAGCTGACACTGCTACCTGAGGCAGCCGGGCCAGGGTGAGTGAGGGGAATGCCTTGACCAAGAGAAAGTTTGTGGTTTGTGGTGTCAGATGGGTGGAAACCTGTCCTTTTCTCTTTTTCTTTTTTTTTTCAATCTCAGTTCAGATAGAATTTAGCTCAATGTTTTCAAGTATTGGATGAAACCAAAAATAAGGCCATAAGGGTCGAAAATCTTTTGAAAGCGTTTTCACTGAATTGTTAACATGAGTGAGTTCTGAGGAGGATAAGAGGACGAGGCATCTGATGAGGCACAACCTTCACTGCCTAAACTCCCCCAAAAAAGCTGCACAGAAGCAGAGGGAAGAGGCAGAGCTTTATCTACAGGTGTTTTGTGTTGGTTTTTTTCCTGTTGGGCTGAAGATGGGCAACTGCTTAAGAGTCCTCTGTGGGCAAAATGACAAACAGACCTGAAACGTGTTGTTGCACCTGCTCCCCTGTCTGAGTGCCCAGACTGACTCCAGGTATGGTTTTCCATTTCCTCGGTGTTCTGTTGACTTCAGGCTAAATGCAGGTAAATTCCTAAGTGTGTTTGGATGGGGTGGGCTTGCTCCCTCCTGAAGAGAGCACAGATATGTCCTCGCTGTTTGCCTGCCTTTGCATTTCTGATAAATCACTGCTTTTCTTCAGTTTTTCTAATCTGAGAGTTCATGAGGTTTCTCACTTGGCCATCAGTGGAACAACAGAAGGTGAATAAATGGACAAATTAATATGAAAAAACGTTACCTTTTACAGATAATTAGTGCAGAAAATAGGTAAAATACTTGAAAATGAGCACTGTTACCAGCAGCAATAATATTGCTGGGCAGAGACACTGGTAATGTGCATCAAAATCACATCTTAATTACAAATGTTTTAAAGAAAACATTGGTAAGTTATTCTTCTTTCACCTACCCTACGGATGAAATAATGTCTTGTGGTTCCCCTCTAGAAACAGAGAAGAATACGACTTTTTCAATAACTGTAGGGTAGGAAAACAGCAATTAAGGCTGAATGTGATTCCAAGCTACTGAAAATATAAACAAAATTGTCCTTACATCTTATTTCTAGTGGTCACCTAATCTCTGAGTCTGTACAGACAGACAGCAAGTTTCTCCTCCCTCAACAGGTCTTACAAAAATAAACTTTCCTTTCAGTTTCTGCCTTTTAGTGCGCATTAAGTACTTTTAATTTTCAGTATAGTTCCTCTTTATGCAGCTGTTTAGAAAGATGAGCCGTAAAGATTTATAAAAAATCATTATAGAGACATTTAAATTCTCCACGGAGTCACTTGACGGGGTGTGTTTACTCTAAAAATTCATTTTCTGCTGAGAAAGTGTAACTGGCTCGGAAGTGCAACCAGTACCAACATGGCAAAGCTTTGGAGGTTGTTGTAAATCTGTCAATGCCTTTTAGCAAAGACTGTAACCTTAGTTTTGTTTAGTGCTACTCTACTCACATTTGTAACCCCATGTCGATGATTCAAAACGTTTCATGATGTCATGGTCAAATTTAGAAATGCCAAGTTTTGAAGTAAATGATGTGAATGAGAAGAATAATGACTTGTTTGACCTTCATAAAGGTTTCTCTTCTCTGCTCATACAGGTCAAAAGCCTTATGAATTACAGGGTCCAGGACAGGGCTGTGCTGTTTGCAGTGTTACCACCTATTAATTACTAACTCTTCGTACACGACAGATTTAGGAAAGCCTGAAACCTGATGCATTCTGTCTCACTCTTAGCTGATTTTCCTGTTCTGTTTGATCTGTTTTTCTGCGCTCTTTGATTTGGCAAAGATAAGTGTGTGTGTGTACAAACACAACATCATTTAATTACAAAAGGGGGTAGGTGGTGAGTGTGTGCATGCACACAAACACTCACATGCTGTCCTCAGGATCATTTAATTACCACCCAGAGCAAGCAGTCTTTCTGTTTTCTGTATCCCGGGGCGCAAAAGGAATGTTTTCTTCTTTTTGTTTGTTTTAGGGGCAGTAGGCTAAATATTTTTCAGAAAGATGTCATTTCACGTCTGACTACTGAATAGAGCGCAGAAACATAGCAGCAGTGACTGCAGAAATTAGCAATACATTACACTTTCCTGGCATTTAAATATTTTTTATTTTATGAGGCTGCTTCATGTGTCTCCCTTGCATCTTGCTAATATGTTTGACATTTACATACACACCACGATAATTAAAGTTTTTTCCTGGTCTAGATGTTGTAGAAATATAGTGCATATTTATTCTTTGCATGTGGACGTAGACTTTTATATGTGTGTACCTAGATTTCTGGTTTTTCTTATCTATTTTGGGTTTTGATGTTTTGGTTACAAAGGTATTAAGAGAAAGAATAAATATCACGTAGCTCTCAGGAGCTGAAGTGTTGTTTGGACCGTTCAGTGGGTAAAGGGACCTCTGTCAGTTTAGCAGTAAATAGATGTTTAAAGCAGAGGACTAAAAATAAGATTAGAAAGTGATCACTAATTGGCATCCTGTTGGTTGGCTCAGCAAGAGACTACTGAGACAGAAATAATATTTACGCAGGGCCTGGGTACCAGTGCAATAAAAATGAATAATGACCGAGCTGCTTTCTCATCCTTGGAAGTGGCCCTTCCACTCCTGGCTTGGAGGGATGTTTGTGTAACACCTGCCCTCTGGGGACTACCTCTGCTCTAGGTAAGTAAGTGACTGCCAGCTCCACAACCTTTTATCCTTGCTGAAATATTAATTATTTTTAGCATTCCAAACCAGGAGGAGTCAAAGTATAAATGCCAGTTGTTGAGGAAGAGAAGACCTCAGAATTCACTATACCAAGCAAACTTACAGCAATTTTGGTTATTTTTCTGCCTCTTTCTTAACTGTTTCCTTGGCCCAGCCTTTCTCTGTGTTCCTAGGTAAGACCTTAGAGGAAGTTTCCCATTGTTGGCATCAAACATTTTTTATCGTGATTTTCCCAGAGGAAGCTGTGAAGACTTACTATTTTGCCCTTTCAGTACTACCAGTACTTAATAATGAAAGTCCTTTGCCTTATTTATCCCTGCTGAAGTGTTGGGCTTGGTTTAGAGAAGGTGAAGAGCTATATATCTCTTAATTTACCTCTCAGCTGTGCCTGCCAGCACAGGTACCAACCACTGGCCCTGTTCTTGTGAGGAGTGTATGGGCACCTGCACTGGGAGGACCTTAAAGGATGATTTTACCCAGCTGTGAGGAGCACCTTTGCATTCCACACGGGACTCAGATCCCTGTGAATCAAAGTTGGTAAATTTTGTTGGCTTTCATATTCTTAGTGGCTGAAACAAAAATTTCGCGAGAAACAAAACCAGAATTGAACCGAAACAGCAATCACAGAACTATCGGCAAAACAATGTATGCTTTGCTTTTCAGCCTAAAATATTTGCCAGTTCAGTTAAAACTAAATGTTTTCCAGATTTCCTTAAATTTAGGTGAATTTTGAAATGAAAAATTAACAGTATAAAATATATGTCCAAAAAGAAATATTTCACTCCAATTTCAAAATGAGATGGGTTACGTTCTGAAACTTTTGCTCTCACATTTTTTTCAGCTCAGCCTCTTGGGCAAATATGACTTAAATAAGAATTGGTTTTAGTCACGACCTCTTTCTCTTACTCCTGCATTGCCCAGCTATCCCCAAGACACCCTTAATTTTTCCTGCTGGCTCTATTATCACTGATCCCATTGACTTCTGCAAAATGTTCCTCTGCTAAGTGAGTGTCATTTGGAGAAATGACATTCTCTTTACTGAGGTTTCCAATTGACTGCAATTTGACTGGTTTCTCAAGAAAACTCAGTCCATTTACTTCTAGAATGCTGCCTGATAAGTGATATGGACAACCCTCTCCCTAAGTACTGAAAGTAGGAAAATCTAAGATGTCTATGCTTGTTTGATCATGATCTAATTCTCCAAATGGATTAAAAATCTAAAGTGTGTATTATTTTTAGGCTTGCCAAGGAAAGCACACATGCATAATTCAGACTAGAGTGGATCCATGCTCTATGGCAGGGGCTTTCATCTGAATAAATGCAGCTATTTCTTCACCCAGGGCATTTCCCACCATCTGATTATTGCAGCGGCTGTATGTGCTATTTACGACGTGCACAGTAAAACAGCATCCGTGCTTTTATCCGATAAGTAGTCTGAAAGCTCGCTTTGTTTGCTTCACCGCAGTCAGAAATTCTGCCGTTGCAGACTTGGATTAAAAGGGTTTGACTTTGGAAGAAACGCCTAATGAAGAGTTGCTGAAATTAAATTTCGGGCGGGGGGAGCTGTCAGTGCAGAGGATGAGCAGAGGTGCAGTGCAGAGCTGTTAGTCACAGCTCATGTGCGGCACCGACCGTGCTGCTCAGTGGCATTTCCTGTCGTTTGCTCGGGAGACTCCTGAGTGTCTGTTAATCATCGCTCCCAGTTTTAAACGCAAAGCCTTTCTCCTTTGATCCCCGAGCTCTCCCGCAGCCCTGCCTAACGTAGCTGTTAGGCAGGTTCTCCACAGGCCAGATACCGTTTGTCAAAAACAAAACCCAAACAAAACAAAACAGGAGAAAATGTCTGCCCGCAAATTTCTTATTTGCATATTCGTTCGGGCATATTCCTGGCTCAGACTTGGATTTCTGTCCCTTTCCTTTCATTAAAACCTTCTGCTGCTCAGTGAGCTCATCGCAGCACTTCTCCTCTCTCCACTCCTCCCGGAGAAGGATGGCCTGTGTAAATCACTGAAATGGCATCACTGATTGCCACAGTCTTGTAATGGAGCTGGAACTCTAACAGTGATTCATCTTTGGATCTGCTCAAGGTCTCCAGATATGAAAGAAAGGAGAAATAGTTTGAATTACAAAGAGAAAAGTTCTGCTGAGAATTCTCAACGCTCCTTGAAGCCCACTGACTAACTACTGCAGATGATCCATACTGTCTGTCATGTGGTTTTTTTAATCCAGCCACCCAATTAACTTTGTCTCCCCGTGATACATGGGGAAAATAAGACCAGAATTTTGCTGGTACATTCAGGCCCTGCAGGTATGTTTTGCACTGATATCCAAAAGAAAAAGGATTTTTTTATTTTTTTCAGATTTGAACTCTCACAAGAAGAACAGCAAGGGATAAATGACTTACCTAGAAGATTGAATTAGAATTTCCTTCAGGAAATGTTTTCCGAACACCTCTAAGCCTAACAGGGAGGAGGAACGACTGCCAGCTCTGTCAGATAACCCACAAAATGCTATGGCAAAATGCTAGTGTGATTACCTCTGTGTTGAAAGGTAATTACAAATTAAGAATGGAGCCACTGGATTGCTGTAAGGGCAATGTAGCAAGAGTTGTGTAATCTTCACAAACCTCACAGTCAAAGTGGGAGCTGTCAGAAAAAATCCCTGACACAAGTGTGTGGTGGGCAGTGTCTGCTGGAACAACAGTCCTGTTCCCTCTAGTAAATGCTAATTCACTTCTTGTTTTATAAGCACTTGAAATAACCCTCCTCTAATGGGCCACACTTTTGGAAGCAAGTCATCTCCAAAACAGAACACCTACGGGACAGATTTCAGGACATCAAATTCTCGTAAGAGCTAAACCCAACCTCCTTTACTTCTTCTCCAAAAGTTTTTAAGGGGTGTAAATGTATTCCTCTGCCTGCAAACTGAAAAGACTCCAAACTTCCACTGCCAGTAAAGGAGAGATGGGGGAACTGGATGTGAGGCAAACAAAAATGTTTTGGTGAAATAGGATTAGTTCTTAAATCTCAAAAAAGCTTGTGGAGTCATGCAAAACAGAAAAGAGAGGTTTAGCCTGCATAGAAACAGAATCACATGAGTGCAATATCATTCAGACTTTCACTCATGTGACGTTCGGTTGTTGTTGGAGACAAATCTTTGAGAAAAGAAGTACAGTAGTTTTTATAGATAAGGAGCTCAGTTTCCTTAGGTTTTTACAGTACGTGAAATACAATTACTGCGAGGGGGCTGACGTGGGAATATGGCAAATACTCTTCTAATTTGGCTGCAAGTGTGTTTTCTTTAAAGAGTGAGTTGTTATTTTCTTATTTGGGGGAATATGTTTGATTTGTGGGCTGGAACACCAGGTGCAGAATGTGTCACTGCGAGTTTCGTAAGAGAATAACAAGGCATGGGGAAAACTGTAAAGAGCTGCCATAGTGAGATAAGTTAAAAGAGTCTGATCCTGGGCATAGTGGCTGGAGAGAACGAGATTTATTTTTGAGTGTGCAGGAACTGCACAGTTTCTTGCAGACCTCTTTGAGTAATAGTCCACATCCCCAGAGCACATTGAAGGTTGGAATCTCCGTGGCCATCAGCACCTGCAGAGTGCTCTGTGTTTATTATGCTGTGCACAAGAAGGCATCAAGGATATAAAACAATTCCTGGGGCTCAGCTCCTCTCAGTTGCTTCCTTCTCCAAATGAGTGCTCGGTGTGTTTGGACTGCAGGAGTGTTTTGCCTTAGCAGGTTGCTTGTTAGTTTTTCTTAGTGTTTTTAAAAACCCAGGGCTTGCCTGGTATAAAGTTTACTGCTTCAGCTTATTCAAAGGAGGCATTAAAAAGTTATCCTTCTGTTTCCTGGGGTAATGCTGCACCTCCAGATTCCTCAATACAAGACAGAGGCTGTCAATTGTGTTGGATCTGGTCTGGATAATTCACTCAAATATGGCAGAAGTCTGAGGGAGTTCAAATGGCAAATCCTCCATGAGAAAGCCCCTTTAGAATGAAAATTCCCCTAGTGCTGCCTACACTGCCTCTTCACTGAGGCTTGTGGCAGCTCTTGAAGGCACTTACATTATATACAGGGTCAAAGATCAGATAAAATACGGGGTCAGTGTTACAGGTGTCAGAACAGACATTTTGTTCCCTTCTCTGCACTTGAGCTTTCTCCAGCATCACCTGGCCATCTGTGCTGCCCACGGAGGGTTTGTGCTGTGACTCCTTCACCTCTTCAGCACCTTTCTGAGAAGAAATGAATCGATGCCAGTACTTTGAGATCTTCCAGATGTGGTAGTTCTAAGTAGGGTCTGCAGTGCACATTTATCTCTTCTTCGGTCTCTTGTCTCTGTAGTTTAGGGAGAGTGGAGCTATGGTGGGTACATTTTGTTTTATTTATGATCCTTGTACACAGTGTGAATTTCTAAAGAGCATTCTGGTCAGAACACGGCTCAGATTGGTTTCAGAAGACAGGGAAAAAAACGTGGGACTAAGGAAAAATGAAGGAAGGAGCATTTGAAACCCATTTTAAATTCTCACTTTAAAAGAGCCATTGGGAAAAGAATGTTGATAAGTTGCTGTGTGTGCCTGTTGCAATTAAAATTTGGTTTCTTGGTATTAGTTTATAAGAAACCAACTCTTCCTCAATACAGAAAAAAATAAACTTACCTAAATCCCACTGCCCCATAAGCCAAATTATTTATTAACCCCCTGAAGACAAATGGTAATACCAGTGTGGAATGCTTCCCAGGCACTCTTCCTAAGATTCTGGCATCCTCTGACCAGGGGACATGAGTCAGAATGATTCCTTTCCTTTGCCTAATAGGTTGTACTTGGCTTTTCAGTCCCCTTCCAAAGTGACAAAACTCCACATTCCAAAAAATACACCCTGTGTGCCTTCTCCTGGCCCAGATAAAATTTTCACTTAACACGATGGACAAAATATTCTGATGGGAATGTGATTTTGTTTTTCCTGGCGCATCGTACCGTGTTCTCCTAAACTATGTGACTCTCCTAAGCACAGCCTCTTGAAGCTTCCTAGTTGTTCTTAATAACCTGCTGCCTTGCCTTTTGGCTGGTGCTGAGGTAACACCTTGGCCCATGTTGGATGGAGGGTGATGTCTTCTCAAACATACACTCAGCAGGTTTTCTACCAGAGGCAGCGAAAGTTAATATTCTGAAGTTCCTCTCTTATGAAACCCAAAGTATCTTCTGGGCAATTTTCAATGAAGTCCAGGGAATGAGCTTATCATTACCGGAGAGGTGGTATTTTACTGATATAATTTTTGTCAAGTCCACTTTTTAGGAGAGATAATTTTGTTTCTTTTTTTTTTTTTTTTTTTTTTTCCCCCCCAGTGAAAACTAAACACAGAAGTGGATTGAGGCAGTATGGTTGAAGGGGAAAAAACCATGTTTTCTCTGCTTAATAATTCTTGCAGAAAAGTAAGTCAGCTCAAAGGAGTCCCTGTTGTGATATTAAATGAATGTTTTATGTAAATGAAGTAATGCCACCAGCTGTAGATCACTTGGTGGCTCTGCCTTGAACATTTTTCTCTTTGGGTAGACATGACTGACTTTTGAAGGCAGGAAGGGTTTATTTGCATTGATCCCACAGTACTGACCTCAGGCTAAGTGCCATCAGCTGTGAGTTTAATAACATCTTATTTAGATGGATTTCACATGGTCGATGTGAAACGTTTTCATACCTTAACAAATACTGAAGCTTTCCTTACTCTTCCTATAAAAACAAATGGGACTACAACAGAAGTTGCAGTCAAAATGCCTTTTTTCTTTTTGTAGTGAAGAAGCAGCCTCTTATTTCACGCATGAGCTACCCAATCTTGCAAACTTTGGAGACCAGCCCTGTCTCAGGAGATACCCAGTATTTCCAGCTCCTCCTGGGCTGTGCATGTTTCCTGCAGGAGAAGACCCTCCATGACTGAGCTGTTACCTTCCCTGACTGTACCAGCAGCCACAGGTGGAAGCTGAATATGAGGGAGACACAGGTGTAGGTGTTTGAGAGTTCAAGCCTGAGCAGTCACTCCCTCAGTGCTCTGGAAGGAGGGCACAAACCAAAACAGGTTTAATTTGGCTCTCAGGCCGACAGCAGCACCACGCTGACGCTGTGCACTCAGCTGACCCTGTTATTTGGAAAGAGAGAGTGCTGAAAAAAAAAGGAACACTAATTGAGGTATTGCAAATGAACAGTTTTTCTATACAGCAGATTAAAACTGAAGCATGACCAGCAATAGGAGGAGAGGGAAGAAAACTGCAGGCAGAGATGCAACAATGAATTTGCAGGTGTTTCTCTGAAATTGCTGCCATAGTGGGCTGGAAGCTGGGGTGGTCTCTGGGATGTCCTTTCAGAGAGGAAACAGGGTATGGTTAGAGAGCAGCAAACATTTTCAGCCCCCTGTAGATGTCAGCCAGGGCTCTGAGAGCCTGGAGAGCCAAGAACTAAAGCAGAGAGTATCTGAGTCTGGGGAGGAATTGCCTGCATGTCTCTAGAACAAGAATTTTAGTTATTTTAGCCTAGCGAGGAGAAACTACCGTGGTGAGCTGTTGGGGTCTATCAGATGAGTGACTGGTCAGAACATGGAAAAATAACTTTTAAAAAACCAGCACAAACCCACTGAGACAGGGACAACCCATTGTCATGCTATGTGTTTAATGGCCAGAGCTCACCTCACTAGTATATGAACAAACACTACCAGTTGTTGGTATCTGGCTTCTGAGGCCAGGAACTGCCATGAAAAATCAAACCAGTACAAAATGATTCAAATCAAAATGATAAAAGAAGATTTCATTTCACCGAATGATCTAGAATAGGAAGCCAGGCTTCTTGTTTTCACTCATTAGTGATTTAAATCAAACACAGCTGACTTGAATTAGGTCAGAATATCACCCCAGCTGGTTTTCCCCTCTCCCATTTGCTCGCTGGTTTCTCCCATTTCCACTGGCTGTCGGCAAGTGCTGGTGGTCAGAAGGCAGCGAGACCCGGCAGGGACTTAACTGAGCTGGTGTGAACCCCAGCCAGCGTGCTGAGCTTACCAGGGTGTCATTCACACTGGGGAGAAACCAGAATTTGTAGGCAATGGTGGGCATTTCTTGCAAACCTCGGAGCTGTTTGGATGTTCTTGTGCCAAGCTGTGAAGAGGATGAAAGAAGGATGTGCAGAAGTTCCCATTCTCTATTTCCCAAGGGAGGGGAAGACCATCAGTGAGGAGGTAGGCTCAGTGAAAGTGTTAAAACTCTTGAGACTGAACTTGTTTTGTTCTCATCTGGTCTGGGCTCTGCTGTTCCTGTCTCTCCTCCTCTCTCTGCTTGCAGAATGTTTTATGGGACTGCCATTGTTTTCCTCTGGCAGCTTAGGTTGTAATTTCAAACTGTTCTCACAGTATATTCAATATGTTTCCAGTCAGTGGATTTCAGCTAAGGAGATTAGTTGCTCTTATAGAATGCTGCTGGACAACATTAATACTTGAGAATTATTGTGTAAAATAAGGTTTAGGCTCCCTGGGTCGAGGTTGGTAAGCTGTGAATTTTTTTTTCTCAAGTGCTTAATTTTCTTGTTTGCTCCAGATGGATGGTTTCAATTGGTTTCGGGCAAAGGTGTTTCTACTGGGCATACATAATGCAGAAGCTTTGTCTGGAAAAAAGTACATTTTTTTTTTTACTTTGCATGGTTATGGATGTTTCAAAAACCTCTACTTTAAGGCTATTGCAGGTATTCTCTGGCACTTTTATTTATGTAAAATGATTTAAATGCATACTGTAGGTGACAAAAGGGATAAGTTGCTATTTTATGCTGTCTTTTAATGCATTGCTGTAAATCAGTTTAACCAAATATTTGCTTGCAAACCCTAAAATAGCACGTTATATTTCACTTTTGGTGTAAATGGGTATAATTTAATTTGAGTGAATAGCATGGCCTTTGTCCTAAAATTAGCCCACATTTTACAAGGATAACTCCAGGTTGTCTGTTGGTATAATTTCTGGAAGGCAGGATTAATACTTTGGGTGTCTTGCTTGCAATGAGCAAGAACATGGATAGAAATTAAATCCTTTTTCTGCCTTGACTCTTTCCCCCCCTTATGCATCTTTTTCCCACATATCTTGCTCTGCACATGGGATTTCAGTGTGTGTCTGCCCTGAGTGGGAGCTCCCTTACAGTCCTCCAAGTAAAGCTGATCTTGCAGTGGTGGAAAAGGCTGGGTTTGAATTGCTTTTATACTTCCAAGGGGTTACATCACCTCCTGGTTTTTGTTTTGCTCATTATATGCTTTAAATGAACTTTTCTGTGTACTGTGGTGGACTCCAGTGCCTGTGTGAAACCTGGCAGTGATTGATTTATGGCAGCTGAAATGGCCGAAGGTTCAGAAGCAAGATTTGTTGGGAGGGGGAATAAATTTTATCAGAGCTGCTGATATCACTCTAACTTGTAAATTTTAAAGTGTTGTGTGTGAGTGGGAAGGCAGAACTAAATAGAGCATAGGGGTGGCCTTAAAAAACCCCGAAAACCAACAAAAAACCTGTGCAAAATTTAACTCTCAGGAATACACTTCTTGCTTAGAGTGTTTTTTCTTATAAGAGTGGGGTAAAGTAAGAAAGAAGACGAAAAACTCATTTGTGTACCTTTGAATTATCTTCAAATGCTTCTTTTTACCTTTTGGCTGTAATCTATCTTTTTGAGTTTTTACTTTGGACCAAAAATTTTTACTTATAGTGCGGTTTTGCTTCTCTTAGAATTCAAGACAAAAACATTAGAAAGCGTGGCAGCTAAATGTTAGAAAGCAGCAAAGTACCACTTGTATGAGTTTCCAGTTCTTTGGTACCACATTTACACCCATGACTAGTCAGAACTTCAGCTGAATTTTGCTGGATAGTGATAACATACCAACTTTGCAGACTAATGTGCAATTAGAGACTTTTCCCCCTCAGTGTTCTTGCCAACGTGGGAAATTTTAGTGCTTGTGCTGTCATGTATCATGCACTGAATTTGCTACTTTTCCAGTGTGTTTTTATGGTGCCCACAGAAGGTACAGGGTGAGCAGGAGAGCTCATAGGAATGTTTACACATGGACTAAACACTCCAAAGGGTATCAATGATATTTTGCTCTTTCTGTGAAGAGTTAATGTGATATTACTGTTATATTTGCACATTAATACTTTTATCAACCATCGCTGCCTGTCTCTCAGTGGATATAAACCACAATGTGTTTGTGTTTATCTCTAACCCTTCAGCACCACGGATTGTTCATACAGTAACCAAACCAGCTGTAAACCACATCACTGCTGATGTGGGAGGCTGATTTCCATGCAGCTGTTAGTGTAAAATACTCACTGGTGGTAGTTATGCCCAGAGAGTGAGACAACAGCAGAACAAGCTGATATCATGGCATATATCAAGGAAATTTTTTACACTCACATGCACAGAACTATGTCACCAAACTTGTTTTCATATTTGAGATGGACAGATACCCCGGACATTCATCTGGCCAGAAACACTGGGTGTTCTGCTGTCACTCTTCCTGGGGCCAAGGAACTGGCATTGTTGCTTGGAGTGCTGCTTGCTCTCTGGGAGTGCTGGGCTCTGCACTGTGGCTTTAGGCTCTCCTGCCTGAGCTGGCACCCAAAAATACATCAATGTGTGTCTAGGCAAAGCTCATTCTGCTTGTGCTGATGCAGGATGCCGAGCACTGTGGCACCAAGAGCAAGCTGAGACTATTAGGTCTGTGCTGAACTGGGCTGGTCTAACTTGTGTTGTAGCACAGGCAGAATAAACACTCATTTGATTATGAATTCTTATTTAGAGATGCTCAAAGTTATGTGAAAAATTCT
>NW_016690366.1:181917-188937 GCF_001604755.1 Lepidothrix coronata
GGAGGGACGGCAGGAGGGATCCCCCCGGGACCCCTCGGGGAGGGACGGCAGGAGGGATCCCCCCGGGACCCCTCGGGGAGGGACGGCAGGAGGGATCCCCCCGGGACTCCTCGGGGTGGGACGGCACGGGGCATCCCCCCGGGACCGCTTGGGGAGGAACAGTACGGGGGATCCCCCGGCACCCCTCGAACTCCTCGGTTCCCACCCCCGGGGCCCCTCGATGCCCCCGGTGTCGACCCCGCTCGGCCCCTCGGGGCTGCGCTGCCCCCGCCGCCTCCAACGCCCCGCTCCAGGTCCCGCGGCGCGGCGGGAGCATCTCCCCGCTCCCCGCGATGCAGACCCCAAACTCCGCCGTGCTGCGAGTGATGGATTTGTCACCCCCCCCCCCCACGGCATTATGTCTGTGTTTCCCGCAGCAGCCCGCGCTGACTTTGCTCTCAGAGCCCCTGCGGTCCCCCCGCAGCAGCAGCAGCGCACCCCGAGCTGCGCCCTCCGGGTGCCCCAGGGCGGGCTTTGGGTGCCTGGAGGAAGGAATGCTTTCCAAGGAAACCAGAATCAAAGCA
This sequence comes from Lepidothrix coronata, assembly GCF_001604755.1. Classification (NCBI taxonomy): domain Eukaryota; kingdom Metazoa; phylum Chordata; class Aves; order Passeriformes; family Pipridae; genus Lepidothrix; species Lepidothrix coronata. The sequence goes on from NW_016690366.1 coordinate 182,481, forward strand.
GACGTTTCAAGGTCCCTCCTGCCCCGTCTATAAATCTTTTTGGCACCGTCTTAATGGTGTTTTGTGTCGGTAATCTCCGAGTTCCCAGATAGCCGGTTTTCACGGTGTGTAATAAAGCCCTTGGTGCTGAGCAAAGAGCTGCTTGTTCTTCTTTTAGAACACAAGACCCAGAATGCTGTACCCACTGAAAAACAAAATTTGCACTGCTCCGTGCTGCCATTTATTTAACACCATATGGAAGGAAAAAATCTGACCTTTCTGATTGTTGCATGGTCTCCTTGAAGCAACTCAAGTCACTGAGTGAACACACAAAGTTTCTTTCCCTATAATCTCTGTTTTCTAGCATAAAACTGCAAGTGAAAGCAACTGATTATATTAAATCCAATTACAACTTAATAGCTTTATGGAGTTTTCTTTGCATTTCTTAAAAAATTCCACATGCAGGGCACATACTGAGAGGAGATGATGGCAGTGTAACACCTGTATCCTTTGTATAATTATTCTTGTTATCAAACTTAAAGCCAATCTTTTAAATATATTTTTTGTTTCTGCGTGTTACTGATAAGGGTACATCACTGTATTATTAATTCCTAACCAAAGCGGGAGGAAAATGACCACAATTAATTTTATTTTTTAAAATATAAAATAACTATTATTCATCAGAAAACTATAGTGCTGAAACTAAGCATCCTGCTGAGATAAAATAGTGAGTGTGTTTCTTATGGTGAGGGAGAAGAGAATATATTAGCTCTCATCTTGCTCTGTTTCTGTAACCACTGCTGCTGTCCTGTCTGGAAACATCAGGCTCTCTGCTACACAGAGCTTTTGCCATCCACTGCTGATTGTATATTGATGAACATAAACATATTTTATAATCTGGACACCTTGTTATTATATCCAGCATTACTGTGTGAACAAACAGGTGGTGGCCAGAGAAAGGTGGAATTTTTAATTATTTTTTATTTTATTTTTTTTTTTAAAGTTGTAGCCAGAGCTAAAGAGCTTTTAGCTTTTGGACAGATATCGTGCTCCAAAATCTGAAAAGTTCATCTGAGGTTTTTTTAGAGGTGTTCACAGCACTTTTTAGAGGAGATTGTTCAAAATTTCTCTGGCTCTGGGAAGCATCTGTAGCTGGGCATCCGAAGCACAGACACATGTCCTGGCCTGTTTCAGAATTAGAACATGACTGTTCTTTCCAGTTTAGCTGTGATGTGTCTGCTCAGCACACTTAAATTGCTGCCTCGTTATGTGACAATTAATAGTTTTGCTGATGTTTATATCCATATGTTAATATTTTCCTCAATATTGTCAACCCCGTATGCATATTGATGAAATGAATTTTCATCCCAGCTAGCATTTCTAATGTAGCATAAATGTAGCTGGTTGTTAAAGTTTAGGCACATTCTCCTTGCATCACTACGGCTCCTGGTTCCACCAAAGGCTCTGTCAGTAAAAATGTGATGGGAAGCTGCCTTCAAAAATGCGAGTTACATAACAGGTAGAAATCCTCTCTGGCTATAAAATATTTATTCAGCATTATGTAAGAAAATGGGAAAGCTTGGAGGTGGAGAAAGAAAGGGGAAAAAGATCTAATATAAGATTTGAGTGGGAAACTGAAGCAGATAAAATCTGAGAAAGTGAGTCTGGTGATGGTGGAAAGAGTCTATTTAAGGTTTCCTTCATGACTTCATCATTAATTCCCAAAATTTTCAGGCTGAGGAGAGAAAACAAGCGTACAGGATCTGAGCTTTCTGGTGCACGGCTCTCACGTATCCTCACACTTCAGGTACAGTAAGAAATGCCTTTTATTTCCTCCATGAAGCTTTTGTCACGTCATGTGAAGATCCAGTGAGACTTTTTTCCGGGGAAGTGTGACTGAAAGCTCCCTGCCCTCCATGTCAGCACCCACCCTGGCCTTGAGCCTGCTGGAGGCACGTAGGGATGTTTGAGTACCTGAAGAGATCCTTCTCCCATCGGGCAATCAGCACTCCCCAAAAAGCACCACGTGTGCTGTAAAGTAGAGATCTTTAAATCTGGGGTTAAGGAGAGAAAGTTCTTCAGCCTGTGACTGAAGTCACACTGCTGTCTGCTTTCTGTGACTGGGCCAAGGCTTTCCTGCTGGCTGTTTCCTGGATGTCTTGGAGTAGGAAGCAGTTCCTGAGTTTGCTTTCTCTCGAGACAGAAGATTTGTACCTAGGTCTGTCTCTCAGTGAATGTGCCCTGGTTTTCTTTGTGTTGTGCAGGCAGCTGAAGAATATTGGCTTCAGTATTTACACAGCAGACATTGAACCTTTTTTGTTGTTGTTTTGGTTTGTTTGTTTCATTTTTTTTTTAATTTTGTTTTAATTGAGAGAGTAATCCTATTTTTCTTCACTTGTAAAGCCTTGGTGTTTAATGGACTCTTTAATTTAAATCCATAGTGTAGCAGGAAGAAAAGCTTTCAGTGGCTTTAGCAGTATTTTTCTTTAATAGTTGCGTTTGCTCCTGCAAGAATTACAGTGGAAAGCACGGGTAAAATATGTCCTACCTGTTAGCTTTGGACATGATTGTTTTTAAATATTTGTCCAGAAAAGTAGGGATGAACTCAACAGGATTGCATTCCTTGGTCTGAGTTGCTGCACGAGCAAAGGATTCTCACTGGGGAAGAGCTTTGATTCTCTTCTCTTGCCGTCGAAGGACGTGATGATGAAAATGAAATGAACTCGTCACAAGTGAAGTTTGGTGCAGAATAACTCCTGTAAGCATGACATCTTCATTGAAACATGTTTCTGACACTGCATGGAGAATTCGTTGTGCAAACGAGGTCCTCGTTAGGAAGTAATATTTTTAGAATGCTTTAAGCAAAAATAAGCATGTTTTCCTAGAGGCTTTCTATACTTACACAGAACAACTCTTTAAAAAGGGAGATCAGACTGGACATGGATGTATTAATAAGATACAAATGTTTTCCTAGATCATCTCGTTAGGAAACCTAAATTTGGAGTTCCTACATGATCCACCTTTCACAAAATGTTATGCTTTAAAGGCCTAGGCTTTAATGTCTAAAATTCAACCTACCTGTGCAGGATAGCAAGGGGCTGTTGCTTTTCTGCAGTGCACCACTGGATATCTTTCCTGATCATTTCAGACAAGAAGAAATAGGTCTTGAGCAGGGTGAAATGCAGGTACTCTGGCTGCTGAGAGCCAGACATGGATTCTTCACTGGGTTTGTGCTTCCCTCAAAGGCTTGACTAAGTTGAGTGGGGCTTTGCATTCACCTTAACTGTGTTTGTTTGTCTTGTTTTGTAAAGTAGGTACTTTTGTGGGCAATTTCTAGTCAATTCCAGAAGTTAAGGAAGTTTTTTGTGTGTCAGCAGGAGGAGATTTGACTTTGCTGATGATATAAAATCTGTGGTCTCAGTGCAGTCCCCTGTGGTGTGAGCAGCAGCGAGCGGGAGGTGATAAGAGGTTTTGCTCAGTGAACTGTCCTACCCCACTGCAAGAACCAGAGAAATCCTTGGCTTTGTAAGGCACTCAAGCAGTGTGAAGGACAGAAATGATTAAGGTATATGGGAAAAATGGTGATAGAAATCAGGAATTCGGGGCACTGGATGGTAAGAGTGACAGAGAGCAAATTAATTAGTGCTCACATCACAACATTTGCTGCTCTGGCTCCCTTGTTGATAAGACCAAATAGTTATTAAGGAGAAGCAGTTTGTGTGAACTTCTAAAGCTGTTAAGAGGAGCAATTGATTCCCATGAATGTTTAGGGTTGGTGTCAGTCTCCTGTGGAACTGATAAAGTCTCAGGAACTGAGATGATGGTTGGTTTCTGTCCCCCTGGACGCTGATGTAACAAAGTGTTTGAGCCCTTCTGCTCTGTGTACTTAGAAAATGGATAATTGATTAATGTGGACACTTGTCCTCAACTGAAGTAATCAGAACTCTTGTCAGGTGGGTTTGAGTTCTGATGTTCACCTGGAAAGCTTTAGGGTGAAAACCTAGGAAGTTCTGTTCCTGGCCAGAATGCCAGGTGAGTGTGTATTGTACCAATTCCACTGTTGATCCATACCTGTGTTGAAAAGCAGTACTTTTATTTTCTTCCAGTATAGATTCTGAAATTACTGGATTGGCAAGTCATTGGTTTTTATTGTAGTCATCTAAAAAAAGCCAACTGTGAAACTTCTAGCTTGAATAATGTAATAGTTTCTTCATACTCTTATATTCAGTTTTGTCAGGTTTTCGGTTTGCTTTAAAAAGATGAGGTTTGGGTTTGAGTGTGTGCTTTCACCAAGAAAAGCAGCACTTCTTGCAGCTGCTTGGATGGCAAGGAAACAAATGCAGTTACTGTTCAAGAGGGTGCCGTTCACTTTGAAAGATGCTGTGGAGTCTGTGCTCCTTTTGTAAGCTGCACTCCCTCCTGGTTTGAGGAGGACTGATGTCAAAGGTGGATATTGCACTTCAGTGGACCCCTGCATGCAGGGAAGGAAGCAGAAACTGGACTGGGGAGTCTGGTGACCCAATAGAAATGAGCAGAGAACTGCATGAAATAGGCTCTGCTCTGTACACACAGTAATTTTCGCCTGGTGTGGTTTTGAATTTGTTCAGGGAAGTGGAGCTTGTCTGTGTGCTTTAAATAGCCACTATTTTTTTTTAAGGAAATCCATCGTTAAATCGCCCCTCAACTGAAAGAAAAACCAACCAAGCAAGCAAAAAAAATCAAACTAAAGTCAATCCCCTCAACCCCAAATAACAACAACCCAACCACCTCCCCCAAAAAAACCCAAACAAACCCAAAAGAATTGCCTAAGCAAACAAAAAAACCCCAGTGAAAAATCCCAGTGTCCCACCCCTTGAATCTGGCTAACTCCAGGCACAATGTAGTAATAGGGATTTCAGTTGGTGGCATAGAGAAATGGAAACTTTATCATCATGTTCACTCATTTCCAGTGGAGGAAAATCCTGGATAGCACTTTTTACAGGGCCAATTTAGCATTGTTGAATTAAATATGCATATAATATATCTATATTTGAGAATCCACAGGTAAATGGCATATGTATGACCCGAGTAGCAGTGCACACTCAGTCCAATGAAGGCATCATACAAAGCTGTATTCTTGATGAAGGCAGGGAAAATGGAAAAGAAAAGGGATGTAAGGGTAGATAGAAACCTTAATATGGGTAGATAGAAAGGGTATATAAATAAAAAACAGGGTGTACCTATAAGGGTAGATAGAAACCAAAGGAAATAAGAGGTTCAGGCAGGTATTTGTGTGTGTCCATGAGAAAGCACAGCTCAGAGTGGTGCTCTAGGACCACGTGTCAGCTGAGTGCTGCTGTAGATTCTCACGCTGGTTAATGAATGTACTTCACTAGAAACGTTATTGCCTTTTGAGGGGGCCAAGCCCGTGTCTTTGAGAATGTGATGGAAGAGATACAGAGCAGTTGGGACCGTAGGTGCTGCATTCCAGGCTGCATTCCAGCTGGCAGGCACCTGACACCACCACTTAACTTACCTGCAGTGTTGACAAAGGTAATTGCAGCATTTCTGAAGGGAAAAAACCCCATTCCTATGGCAGTGAGCTCAAAGGGGATTCCTTGCTGAGCCACCTCAGTGCAGGTGGGCACCTGTTCTGTGTGACAAAGAGCTTGTCCTGTGTAGCCTGGTCTTGTCACCCGTGGTCTGCTCAGGTCCTGCTGGCAGCAGTGAGAACAGAGTGGACTATTGAAGGTGCTGCAGAGAACATAATGATTCTGCTTTACAGAATCACAAAGGTTTCCTTATTCCCCTTGCTTGTGCTCTAGGACATGAGGGACTGCTCGAGCATGTGCTGGTGTCCCCTCTGTTATTTTAAAGGAATATCTGATGTTCAGGGCTCTGGTCACGGTCTGCCAGACTGTGCAAGGGCAGCAGAAAGCTGCCCTCAGAAATGGGGAGCCTTGGAAGCCTTGGAGAATATGCCACCATGTGGGTTTGCTGTTAAGATTCAGCTTCTGTGATTGATTTTCCTGAAAGGATGAAACCAAAAGCATGTATTTATCGAAGGAAAATTAAGAATGAATGGGATCCTTCAGTAAGGTGGTGTTTCTTTGAGAGTAATCAAACGTTCTGAGATGTAGATGACTCAAGTCTGGTAGCATTTCTAAAGACTGTCAGAAGTCACAGGGTGTCTGTCCAGCTAGCAGTGTATTAATAACAAAGATCTCCTCCCTCCAGTCGTGGTGCTGTGGGGGACAGAGCTGCCTCACTGCCAGGAGTGCAGCAGCAGGGGAGTGACTGGGCTTGGGAGAACACAAAGTGAACTGAGACAGAATCATTTCTTCAAGGTCAGTGGCCGTCCTGGGGTTCAGCCTTGGTTCCGTGGTGCTTTGTTTGTGCTGTTGCACTTTGCTGATGCAGTGCTCAGGATAAACAGCTTTTCAAACTGGGAAGCAGAAGTGACAGAAAATGAATTTTGTTGTGCAAGCACCTGACAGCA